>NW_028261383.1:42766538-43107788 GCF_051295495.1 Thamnophis sirtalis | reverse complement strand
TTTCCAATCCCACCCCTGGACTTAACCTTTCCTGTTATAGCTGGGATTGATAAGAATTTCTAAAATTATCACCGGATATGAGTGGGACATGAGGAAGATCTGAACTAATTGGTGTAGTTTGAAAAAATTATGTCATTAAAAAGCATGTCATGTTTTACTTCAGCATCGGTCTCTCAAATGTTTGGACCCAGAATTTGCTTTAGAAACCGTGATCAGATTGCCTTATCATACATCACAGCACTTCTGTGTTCTTGGTTCTGATATACGGGGAGTGTTCATGAAAACACCTGTTCAACTGAGGAACCCTCTTCAGTGAGCTCAGGAAGATTTGATGAACGGCAGAAATGCATCCAGGCAGTGTAATGAGGCCCATGCTGGCTTGCCCATCCAATTCAGACATTCATCAGGACTGTTATATTCTGAGTGTGCTGCTTGCAGAGAAGCACTCAGCAGGCAATAAAAGAGAATTGGCTCAGCCCCCAAGTCACAGGAATCATTACCTTATTAAAAAAGGGGGGGAGGGTTATACTCTTTCTCCCCATAATGCCCTTAAGCACAGGATTTCATTCACATGTGTTTCAAGTGAGAAGCCATTCATTATTTTTGAAGCAAGTAACCTTTAGGTTTAGCCTGGCATTTTGTGCTAGTTTGACACTTTGATCTTTTCTTATAAATTAAGAAATTTTCCTTCCGGGTTTAGAACTGCTTGGAATCTCAGCAGCTGCAGTTTCTTCATGGGACATAAGACATCGACCTCCACATGTTGCTGAACCTCGAATCTCAAGGACACCCCCCCCCCAGCCTGCATAGTCAATAAGATGCTGGGAGTTGGTGGATCAACATCATTTGGAAAAACTACAGATTATACACCCAGGATTAAAACAAGCCGGATAATTCCTCCTCATCAGCATGGTTGCCATTTTTCTACAGCCATTTTGTAACACTGGGCGAGTAAGATAACTTAGAAATCCTTCCCATGAACTATCTTACTGTGTGGCAGTGTATTTTCTTGAATTTTTGGTGCTCATTTTGGGGCTGGGGGTAGAATACAGAAGGACAGAGGCTTTTTATTTCCAAGCCATGATGCAGGTTATGGAGAAGTTTGGGAGTTCATGGTCTTCAATGCATTTGTTCTAGTAGATCTCAAATCCAGTGCACAACCATACTTTATATCCCTTCTTTATCTCTGATATGTTGGTGATCTAGGATTGGAGGACATGTGATATATCAGTGAGTCAAGGCCATGTCTTCCTTTCTATATGAAGTTAGCACAGCCCTCTCCTAGAAGAATGAAATGTTTCTTTCATGTTTTTAAAGACAGAAAGCAATCCCCAAGTCTTTCTTAATAGCCCCAGCAGGACTGGGCCAGCCTATCTACAAGGCAAAAGACCATCAGCTCCAGGGTGATTGGATTAAGACATGATCCTCCAGGACATAATAGGATTATCTAGCAGCTGGGCTCACTACATTACACAATCTCCTAAGGACATTGCATCACCCAGCAAACTTCAACCAAACTTGACTTAGACAAACATGACCCCACATGGCATCATGGGAGTCTAACAATAGCTAATGGAAAACATGTTCTTGAACAGGAACAGAAAGCTAAAGTTCAAAGAGAAGACATAAAAGCCCCTACTCTCAACTCCATGTGGCCAGTTGCACCAGAGAATTGTGTGCTTGGTGGTTCTGCTTCATCATTAAACCATCTTTCCAATCCGCTTCCATGTTTCCAGTGCCTTTCTCCCAGATTGGAACTAAACCAGGTGGATATATCTTCTAACATTTCTAAACCTCAATAATCTGTTAAATTGAATCTCTGTTAAATAAAAGTGTTGTTTGCTCAGAAACCATCAGACCATAAATCGTCGTACTATTTCATGATAATTCTGGATGAGCCAAGGTGGCGCAGTGGTTAAATGCAGCACTGCAGGCTACTGCTAGATCAGCAGGTCAGCGGTTCAAATCTCACCGGCTCAGGGTTGACTCAGCCTTCCATCCTTCCAAGGTGGGTAAAATGAGGACCCAGATTGTTGGGGGCAATATGCTGACTCTCTGTAAACCGCTTAGAGAGGCCTGAAAGGCCTATGAAGCGGTATATAAGTCTACTGCTATTGCTATTGCTATTGCTATTGGATAGGGTGGAGCAGATCTGTGACAGAGGGTCCTCCCAAGGACATTGCTACTGTTAGATAGGCAAGCGGAGGCCCGAGGTCGGTGGTCTTTGCTCTGTTCTGAAAGGTGTATCAATTGTATGTCAGACTTGCTGAGCTGCCAACATGACATCTCTAATAGCATAGTGGTTATGAAATGACTTTTAGGTAAATACATTAATTGATTGATTGATTGATGATATTTACATACTTTTCAACAGTGGTGGATTCTAAAATGTTAGCAACTGGTTCTCTGCCTGGTGGCTGGGTAGGCGTGGCCATGGTGGGTATGTCCTATTTAGCCTCCTGCACCATGGTGGTGGGGGGAGTGTTTTCACCCTCCCCAAGCTCTGAAGGCTTCCCAGAGCCTCAGGAGGGCGAAAATGTCCTTCCCCGGCTCCAGGCCCAGTTCTGGACTACCAGTAGGCCTGTTTTTGCCTTCCAGAAGTTTCCCCAAGCCTCCAGGAGAGCGAAAACGGCCTCCCCTGGGCTCTGGAAGGTGGAAACAGCCCCATTTCCAGATTTCCAGAAGGCCCAATTTATGCCCTCCATGCAGCTCCTGCACTTAGTTGGCATTCAAAACAGGCTTTGTAGAGACTCCTAGGAGGGGTGGGGCAGGATGGGAGGGGTGAGGCAGGGTGGGCAGGGCCAGTGGGTCCTTCCAACTACTGGTTCGCTCGAACCGGTGCAAACCGGCGGAATCCCACCACTTCCTTTCAACTTTCAATATAGCTGAGCAACTCCCACCAAAAGTTTAAAAAATCTAGGAAATTATATTAAAATTATAAAAGTAAACAGATGAAAACACCAAAAATAACAAAGACCTGGAGCCAAGTTAACTTTCAATGTGCAATTACCTAATCTTATCCCAGTGCTTGGAAGAAAACCCACATCTTCAAAGCTTGGAGTGAGGAGACCTGCTGAATTTAAAGGGTCAGAGTATTCTAGGGGGCACCATGGAAAAGACAGGCTTCCTAGCTCCCATCAAATGGCAATATTTAAAGGAAGAAACTAGGAGCATGCCCAACCTATCTGACCTGACAGATGGATAGATGTCCCTAAGGAAAGGCAGTCCCACAGATAGCCTGGCCCTGTGCCATGTAGGACTTCAGTAGTAATGACCACCACCATTGAAAAAGCAAGAGACTCAAAATTCCCTTCATTGCACAATCCCAAGAAAAGTTCAAACTTCAAAATCACAGAAACCTATAAAAATCCATGTGCTCATCAAACCAATTTGTCAGCTGTCCCAGAAGCAGAGGTGGTATTCAGCAGGTTCTGACCAGTTCTGGAGAACCGGCAGTGGAAATTTTGAGTAAATTGGAGAACCGGTAAATACCACTGGTCCTACCCCAACCTATTCTCTGCCAACTCCCAGCTGATTGGGAGGGAATGAGAATTTTGCAGTATCCTTCCCCTGGAGTGGGGTAGGAATGGAGGTTTTACAGTATCCTTCACCTGGAGCGGGGTGGGAATGGGGATTTTGCAGTAACCTTCCCCTGGAGTGGGGTGGGAATGGAGATTTTGCAGTATCCTTCCCCTGGAGTGGGGTGGGAATGGAGATTTTGCAGTATCCTTCCCCTGGAGTGGGGTAGGAATGGAGGTTTTACAGTATCCTTCCCCTGGAGTGGGGAAGGAATGGAGATTTTACAGTATCCTTCCCCTGCCACACCCACCAAGCCACACCCACAGAACCGGTAGTAACAAAATTTGAATCCCACCATTGCCCAGAACTCCATGTTGTTAGTGGTTCTACTCATCAATAAACAGAGTCCTTCTTTCCAATCAGCCTCCACTTCCAATACCTTTCTCCCGACTTGGAACCGGACTGGATTTTTCTTCCAGCAATGGGGTATCCTAGGACCCCCAATTCATGCAGACTAATTTTAATTTCTGGGTGGTCTTCAAGGGCAGCCCCATGCAGAGTGCATTAGACTGCAGTATTCTTCTCTGTTTTGAAGTGGTGGGGGGGGAACCCTCCGGAAACTTTAGAAAGTGCCAAGTGGCAAGCTCTCTTTTAAATCATTCCAGGACAACTCTCGAGAAAGCCTTGCCACTAAGTGAAAGAGAGTGATATGTAACTGATGCCCCTTTTGTTATTACACAGTCAGCAACTTCTACAGCATGTGGCTTCGTCACAGTTTCTTTCTTGAGACCAAGCTATTTTCAGCCTAATGTTTGCTTTCAAGCTCTGCTCTTTCTGCTCCCTGCTTCTTGAAATAATCCCCATGGGTGGGTGCGGTTGTTGTGTTTCGATCCCAAGCAACTCTTCTCTCTTACTGAGCCAAAAAAGAAAAAAGAAAAGAAAAGAAAAAGGGAAGAGTGTTCAGAATCCCTCAACCTCCTGGCTGTTAGCCAGACTCAGGGCTTTGTTCTTCAGATCCAAAGGGGAGCCAGTAGCAAAATGACTTGAATATAATGCAAAAGGAAGGAAACACTCTTGCAATTGAGTGGCAGTGGCAGTGGGCCAGCCAGCTCTCATTAAAGGACAGCCTTGAATACCTCTGTTTATTTGCTTGTTCACTTGAGCATAAAATTGGACAAACATATTGCTTAATTGGGCAAAAAGGAGAAAGATTATCAGTAAAAGTGCCCTAATTGGATTTTAACTTTTGGAGGTTTCAGCCGTTTTCATGGCAATCAACAACATTCTCTGAACTGCATTAAAAGGCACATATTTTTTTTTAAAAAGGGACGCGATGGCTCAGTGGCTAAGATGCTGAGGTTGTCAATCAGAAAGGTCAGCAGTTTGAATCCCTAGCGCGGGATAATGGAGTGAGCTCCCATTACTTGTCCCAGCTTCTGCCAACCTAGCAGTTTGAAAGCATGTAAAAATGCAAGAGGAAAAAATTGGGACCACTTTGGTGAGAAGGTAACAGTGTTCCGTTTGGTGTTTAGCCATGCCGGCCACATGACCACGGAGACATCTTCGGACAGCGCTGGCTCTTCAGCTTTGAAATAGAGATGAGCACTGCTCCCTAGAATCAGGAACGACTAGCACATATGTGCCAGGGGAACCTTTACCTTTACCTTATGCCTTTTATAAGATAAGATAACCTTTGTTGTCATTCCGGCACACATTAAAAAGGAAAGTCTGTTGCCTGCTCTTAAAAGTGTACACCTACACAACACACAGACACACATAGGTATATACCTATACATACCTGTATATACCTACACTCTAACATATAAATACATATAAAAATTATATATGTATATATAAAACTTCCTTAGACAAGAGGACTAAGATGCATGTAATCATATGTTTTCCTTAATCTGGTTGATCATGATACTCTTGAATTATAGGGTGGAGGAGAGCAAAGTTAATTATTATAAAAGTTCTAATACCTATTTTATCATCAGGGATTACATATGTTAGAGTGCCGTGTTCATAGGTTATACTGAGGTGTGGCTTAGCATAATGGGCACATTATGAGTTGGAATGAGCTCAAATAAGATTTGAGCCCCCATATTTCTTCCTGCGGTTGGGAACTAGAGAGGAAATCCTGAGGTTTCCATTTCCCCTTAAAGGAAACTTCTTGTTGCATCTGAACATGGTCTGCTGAATTATTGGTTAATTATGAATCAAACCAGTTTAATCATTCATCTTTCATTGGGACTTAGTTTGCTTTTAAATTGATCATAATGGGAGGGAAGAATTTAATCTAAATTTAGACTCAGTGAGAATCTGAATTTCAAGAAGTCTGACAACAATACATTTGGAAAGTTCTCCTAGCCATGAAGCAAAGAGAGGGGGAGGGGAGAAGAGGGGAGGGAGGGGAGATGGAAAGTTGGTCGTTGTGAGAGGGATAAAGCCAGTCAATTTGGTCTTATTCCCAATGAAACAGATTGAATAAAACTTTGGTTTTGCACAATCTGCAAACATCACCACTACCTGCAGGTATCATATCACACTTCCTTAAATCTTTAATAGGATTTATGGTATGATTTTGTTTACATTTACTTCATTTCTTGATTTGTGATACATCTTCTCTCCCTCTCCCTCCCTCCCCCTCTCTCCCTCCTCTCCTCTCCTCTCACACAGACACATACCAAACAGTGGCAATTTAGTTGATTGGATTGGTAGCATCTGGAAATATCTGATTTGGAAATATGCCAATTGGAAGGTATTCTATTTGAAAGAGCTGGTCCAAGCCTCAAGGGAAACAGAAGGTTAAGTGTGTATTAATAAATCTGATTTCAGCATATTAAAGAAGAATTTGAAGACAGAAATTGGTAGCAATTGGTTCCAGGCGCAGGACCAAAGTTAATTCATCTGCACAATTCTCATTACTGTTGAAGGCTCAGTGCTAGGTGGGTGAATGCAGGTAAATCCTTGGGTGAACTAGGGGGACACAATTCAAAATGGCAGCTGCAATCATGGGATTGAAGCCCCAGTTTTCTGTTGTGTATCATACATGCTAAAAAAGTTCAGGTTTCAATTTTGGGGTCACCATTTTGATTGTTTTAACCCCCCCCTGCAGCTGCCTCTGTATAGGTGGAGAAGATACTTCTAGTCATCTAATCCAATCCCCTGATTGACGTAAGATCCACTAGAGCACTTATGAAGATGACCATCCTGTGTCTCTTTGAAAACTCATCACCTCTTGTTCAGCCAGCTGACAGCTTCTAGTCAGAAATTTCCTTTTGGTATACAGTCAGAACTTGCTTCCATTGGTTCAAAGGATTGGTTGGAAGAAATGTCCTTCTGGGTTCAGCTCCAAGTGGGGGAAAAGACACTGGAAACATGGAGGCTGCTTGGAAAGATGGTTTTAATGGTGGACAGGATCACATGGTTTGAGCTCCTGAACAGAAAAGGGGATCACATGCTTCCAGATGTTGGGTGAAGAAGAAGAAAAAGACCAAGATGCTGAAACTTCCTGGTTTTATGTCCTCTTTGACCTTTGGTCTTGAGCTTGTATTCTGATTGGTTGTCAGACTCCCATGGGGCCATGCAGGGGAAATTCTGCAGGCTGTGAGGCCACTTTTGGTTGAGCATTGCTTTTTCCCAGGTGCCCTGTGGTGAGATGGGTAAAGGGCTAATGCTATCATGTTTTAATCCCATCAGCCTGGAGCTGAAGGGGGGAGATCTTTGTTATGTAAGAATAGCCTGGTCCAGGCTTTTTAATGGCCCATTGAAAAAGGTGGGGGCTATTAAGAGTGAATCTGCTTCCTACTTAAAACATGCTTGTCCAATTCTGATCCAGGGAAATATAATATTCTGCCTTTTCAATATTTCCCAGGATATTTCATTTTTCTAGGAGAGGGGTGGGTTTTAACTTCCTACAAGAGAATAGACCTGCCCCTTCTTTTGTGGAGCAACCTTTCAGATATTTGTTTTTTTCTGAAGGCTAAACATACCCAGATCCTTCAACTACTACATTTCAAACCTTTTACTACTCTTTTAGTCCTTTTCAAAACTTTACACCGTCCATTTTGAATTCTGGTGGTGCCCAGAAGTGGGCACAGTAATTCAAAATGGGGTCTCGCCAGGGCATACTAAAATGCAACAATGGCTTTTTGTGATCTGGAGTTTGCATTGTTGCTAATGCGTCTTTAGATAAATCCCCCCCCCCTTCTAGTTAGACTAGCTATCTACTTCCTGACCCAATTGAAGGTGTCGGCACTAATAGCTTTAAACGCTGAATGATTTTAGAAGATCCCTAAAGACTATTCTCTTAGTAGTCTGCACTGGATAATTTTATAGAACTGCTTGTTTTGAATTTTTCTGGGTGGTCTAATAACATTAATGTTTTAAATATATTTTTCACAATTTATGTTGTTGTGGCATGGATGACATGCCACTTTGCAAGATAGAGACCCCAAAAGCACGCAATCTAATAAAACAAGTGCAATAAAAATCCTGAGGGATGGTGCTCAAGAGAAAACAGACTGAACAATTTTCCTCCATTTTTCTATTTGTGTGTCTGTAACGCTTTGGGGCATAAAGTGTGTTGAATAGGCAATTGCTATTTACACAGAACAATGTTTGAGTCCCTCTACACCTAATATTGTAATTGAATGGTAAATTGTCCCAGTTTAATTTTAACATGTTACTGGTTAATCTTCGGGCCTTTGATATCCTCATGTAGAAAAATTAGCACATAATATTAATGAGTACACCACTTAGACAGATGCTGAGCTTGACAATCAGAAAGGTCGGCAGTTCAGAGGTTTGAATCCTTAGCGCTGCATAACGGAGTGAACTCCTGTTGCTTGTCGCAGCTTCTGCCAACCTAGCAGTTTGAAAGCACGTAAAAATGCAAGTAGAAAAATAGGAACCACCTTTGGTGGGAAGGTAACTGTGTTCCGTGTGCCTTCAGCATTTAGTCATGCCAGCCACATGACTATGGAGATGTTTTTGGACAATGCTGGCTTTTCGGTTTTGAAACGGAAATGAGCACTGTCCCCTAGAGTTGGGAATGACTAGCACATATGTGCGAGAGGAACCTTTATCTTTTTACACCACTTTGCCATTTCAAACCTCAACCACTGGATTTGAAATATACTGCAAAAGAGGAACCTCACCTGTTCAATAAAGATTCTTCTTCAGAATGTTTAGTAAACACCAGCACAGTGATCTGATGCCTGCAATAAACCAACCTACACACCACACTTTCTTTGGAAGCTAGGAAAATGTATATTTTGAAACAGAAGGGTTTTTTTTTAAGGGGGAGAAACGTTGGTATCACCTTGCACCAGTATGCAGTGATTCATTTCTTTCCTTCGGTGCACAACTTTGAACTCCTTCTGTGAAGATTGCAACACAACCCACACTTTGTTTTGGAGACATAGGCAATAATGCTCAACATGATATCATGGTTCTTGCTGCTTTCCTCCCTCTTCATGGGGTTTCTTTATGAACATCAAGCATAGTTAGGAACAGGGACGTGGGAAGCCTATCAGGATGCAATGGCAAGAAATATGGAACTTGCAACTATATATTCAGTAATGTAAAATCGTTCTCCTGAAAACAGCATGCCAGTTTGATTTCCTAAAGAGTCATAGTTTCTCCAATCATTAAATCCGAAAACATCATAACTGTGTTCCCCCACCCCCACCCCAAAAATCCTTAGACAGAAAATAAAATCAGCTAGTTTTGAGATGAACATTTGATAATAGATGAAGTTTTTGAAAGCTTCTAAGCCTTCCATGGTAACAGATGATGTGATATAATTATATTGTCTTGCTTTCTTAAATAGCATTCTATAAAGTACAGCAGGAGGAGAAAACTCACACAATGTCCTATCATGTTTGCATTATTAGAATATTCTTAGACTGTTGGATATAGAAGTCATCATGATGAAGGACGATGCAATTAGTATCCTGGGCTGGATGTCCTTGGGTGTTAGGACATTTCTCCTAATGTTTCTCTTGGTTCCAGTAGTGTTCAAAACAATATCAAAACAGAAACAAAAACCAATTAATGCGGGTGGTTTTATGGCATAATTGATGAGAAGGACTGGGATAGAAATATTTGATGTCCTTCTGTTGGGTCCATGATATATATAAAACTTTATATTCCTATGTAATGGTTGAATATGCAATTCAGAAGCAAGCATTTATTTTGGTCGATCAAGGATTATATTTTAGTGTACTTTGTTTTTTTCCTGCCCTTTATGGGACACCTGTGTAGCATGGAATGATTTTTCTCATTATCAACTTGGGGACTAGATATATTTTTTTAAAATGATCTTATTGCCAGCTGATAGAAAGGCTCCTCCTCCTTGCTTCTTTATTATGATATTTTAACATTAATTGTTGTACGATTGGTCCTTCTTGATAATCATGGTCAGAACTATATTCCATCTTTACAATATTTTGAACCAATTTTCTTTCAGATTGTGGTTTTATGTAAATTTTATTTCTTTTTTCCCCTCCACACTTATTCTTTGAAGTTATGCATTCATCTATAAATCAGTTTTTTGACTTTGATTTTTCCATGCTATGCTTTAGTAAGAATTTACAGATTCATACTAATAAATGATCTTGGTTTCAAATTCTGTCATTTTTTTTTAGAGATTGCTTTTGATTTTTCCAGTTTTTGCAGATAAGGTAACTAGGGTAGATTCCTATCTTTATTAAGCAATTTGTGCTTTAGTCTATTTCTTGGGCCCAAATGTATCATGTTGGCATATGGGATTAGATCTCTTTTATTATAATTGTTCTCAAATAGAGAAGCATATGGTGAAATTGCTGGACTTATCCTACCTTTCAAGGATTCCAAATTTTTAATAAACCTTTTCTTATACCTTCACATATTTCAGATTCTTGTCTTCTTTTGTTTATACTATAAAAATGTATAAAATCCACTGGTTAAACCTGCTCCTTCTGTAATTGATATTCTGCTATTAGGAAATGTTATCCATTCTATTTGATATATAGTTTGCTTTTTACGAGTGTCTAACATTAGGAAAAGCCTAAAAGCATTAATCCACTTCTCTCTTTTGAGTCTTGCAAAATTTTGAACATATTTTTTTCCGGATCCCTATAAATCTCTTAATAATACTTTGCCAATTGGGAAGATCTTTGTCTAGTTTTGAACTGGTGCTATTTAAAATAGGAAATTTATATTGGAAAAATATTTATATTAATCATCTAGATATAGAATGTAGAAGATTTTCTATCAGGGTTTGGATTCCAGCAATAAATCATTCAACAAAATGAATATGACTAAATATATTTTTCAATTATTGTTTTTGCCTTGTTCTAGATGTGAGGGCACTGCAAAGATAGGGACAAGTGATTAAGATGCTAGCAACTGAACCAAAATAGACATTAGGTTTTCACCTTTTCACATCCTTTCTGGCATTTTAATATGCCTTACATGCACCTCTAAATTTGAAGAGAAGAACCTTGCTGAATTATCTTGTTCCTTGGGGAAACAAATGCCTTCATTTATCAAAGGAGATGTAGAAATTTGTAATACCTTTGTGTTTTCTGTAGAAATCAATAATTGCAAATGATTGTTTTGTGAGTATTTACTAATTACTTTTTAAAATTTGGACAGGCTATTAATTGAAATGCCAATATTTGACAGATCCAGTATCAGCCTTACTTTGAAATTATTTCGGTAATTAAAAGTTGGCATGAGCATCTTGCCTTGAACTGCGACCAAAATACATCACAGTGCAATTAGGCTTTTGCACATGAGCTACAACATTGGATGCAAGTATGATGACATTCCCCCTCACAAAAATATTAAAATCAGAGTAAAGAAAGGTTTCTTTCATTTCATTTATTTCCTGAACAAGGGAGAATGATTGAAAAGAAGAACCTGGTATGCCCAAATATGGGAGGGAGCATACTGCCAGGTGCTTTGACATAATTATTAATTAATTATTAAATAATTATTAATTATTTCAGCTGGTAAGGGAGGAGAGCTTGTGACTTAGTGGCTAATACAACTGCCTAACAGGTAAAAATAGCCCAGGTTCGAATCCCAGTAAGGGTATGGCTAGCTGATGAGAGCTAAATAGCTTGAAATAGATCTATACTAGTCTCCCTTATTTATTTATCAGCACAAATGCAAATATAGATAGATAGATAGATAGATAGGTAGGTAGGTAGGTAGGTAGGTAGGTAGATAGATAGATAGAGATAGATAGATAGATAGATAGATAGATATAGGTAGGTAGGTAGGTAGGTAGGTAGATAGATAGATAGATAGATAGATAGAGATAGATAGATAGATAGATAGATAGATAGATAGATAGATAGATAGATAGATAGATATAGATAGGTAGATAGATATAGATATAGATATAGATATAGATATAGATATAGATATAGATATAGATATAGATATAGATATAGATATAGATATAGATATAGATGATATAGATATAGATATAGATATAGATTATATAGATATAGATATAGATATAGATATAGATATAGATATAGATATAGATATAGATATAGATATAGATATAGATAGATATAGATATAGATATAGATATAGATATAGATATAGATATAGATATAGATATAGATATAGATATAGATATAGATATAGATATAGATATAGATATAGATATAGATATAGATATAGATATAGATATAGATATAGATATAGATATAGATAGATATAGATATAGATATAGATATATATCATACATACACAAGTGTTTGTCTCATTTTATAACAACAATTTCTCTAATCAAGTGTGTAGGTTCCATTAAAATCTGTTTCACCTCAATCAGAGGAATTCCAGGTGGCATCAAACAGTTTTAAAAAACTGATTGTTATACATACCTGGAGGCCTAGTGGCTTAAAAGTCTCCAGAGAAGATCTCTACAGCAATTTGAGTCCTATCAGTGTGTGAGGGAGTGAGCTCCTGTCACTCGCCCTGGATCCTGCCAACCTATCAGTTTGAAAGCGTGTAAATGCAAGTAGATAAATAGGTACCACTTTGGTGGGAAGGTAACATCATTCCATGTTTTTTTTTTGCACTCTCTGCTGCAGTGTGATGTCATGCTGGCCATAGGCCCACAGAAATGTCTTCAGACAGTGCTTACTCAATAGCTTAAAGAAAGAGAGATGAGTAAAACCTGCAGGAACTCCTTTACCTATACATACCTGAAAAGTTTGAAATTGTTGTTTTTCACTGAAAGAAACAATATGTACAAAGGGTGGGAAAATGACAAATTCAGTATGATTTTAGAAATATTGTTGTATATTATTCAATATTCTTAAGAATTATAAACCTAGTAATAGGGTGCTTTTCCCCCCAAGGCTTTCTTGAAATAAAGGATCTTTGGACCACTGTCTTTTTGTATCTATTCTTTGCTTAAGATGCTTGTGAAAAACTTCCATCATTTTTACATGTATTTCAAGGGTGACCCAATGGTGCTATGCAAATATAGATGCACATTAATTACAAAAACCTACATATTGGTTCATTATTTCAAATACTGATTATCAAATGACCTTAATGCAATTTGAAAGTGAATTTGAACTGCCACATGATTTATGGACAAAGTTTATAGGCAAGCAATGAAAAGGAGTCACTTGACAGTGAGATGGGTAGCATCTAAATGTAATTAATAAATACATTGTCAACAGATCAATGGGTTTTCCATTCTACCTCCATGGATTCTGAGGATAATATTGTTCAATGCCTGTAAAAGACCTCAGATTAGGGGCAGCACAATCATTCTTGTTCAGTTCACTACTCTATGTGTTCAGATTTGTTGCTAACTAGAATTCTTGGATAGATTAGGTCAAACTCAATTGAATGAAAGGATTTATAATCTAACTTCATTGGCATCCTTTGGCATTCATGCAAACTTCTGGAGACATACAGTACTACAGTTCGAATAAGTCTATAACTAATCAGGCTCTAACTAATCATGCATGGCCAGGTATAGGAGGTTGAAAAGAATTATAGTTTTTTAATAGAATCTGGCCACTAGGTGGAGCATCCTTTACACCTAGTTGCAATCTGCTACCACTTACATATCGGCTTCTCTTTTTATGATCCTATAATCTGTTTATTTATCTGAAAAGGAAAATCCAAATAATTACTCTCTGTCAATGAACTTCTGGATGCACATAGTTGGCTATTCTGACATGGACAACTCTGAAAAAAATAAGCGTTTGGACCAGTGGTGGGTTTCAAAATATTTTAGAACCTCTTCTGTAGGTGTAGCCTGCTTTGTGGGAGTGGTTTGCTGGCCATGTGAGCAGGTGGGAGTGGCTTGGTGGCCATGTGACTGAGCGTGAGTGGCTTGGCAGTCATGTGACTGGGTAGGCGTGGTCAATTTGTAAAATGTGGTGAAACTCATTTAACAACGCTCCTACTTAGCAACCAAAATGTTGGCTCATTGAAGTGTGCAAGTCTTAAAGCTGTCAAGTTACAAGACCCTTGCACCCCTAACCCTTTAGGAAAAAAAAACCCAGGGGTGTTCAAACTTGACAGCTTTAAGTCTTGTGGACTTCAACTCCCAGAATTCCTCCTCTCGCTCTTCATCTTGATGATGTGGGGGAGGGAGCTGGAACCGGTTCTAAATGGCACTGTAGATTTGTGGAACCTCTTCTATAGAAGAGGCTAGAACTGGCAGCAACCCACTCCTGGTTTGGACCTCCTGATGTTCTTATGGAGGGAATGTAGAATAAAGCCTTTTGTAATGTGTCTAACCATTCTGGCCAATTGAGAATTTAGATCACAACGTTGATTAAAATAAGAACCACTAAAGTGTGAGATTCTCTGCCATAGTTTGAATGCCTCTTTTGGGCGGTCATATGTTCAGTCAGTGTGGTGGAAGACAAAGCCAATGGATGTCATAAGAATCAACCCGAAGCAGCATTACAACTTGGTATTTTCTCTTAGACTGATGTAAGACTCCCTTCCCCCCCCATCACAGTGCAATTTATTGCTTTTTTTTTTTTAGAGATAATTCAGTAACATTATTTGAGTTCCTAATCTTCTTGCTTTTGACAATGAATAGAAGTGACTGTCTTTAGAAGCTTTCCTAGCGCAGTTGATAGGCGAATGAACCGAGTTCATGAACAATTAGTGTCCTCAGAAACATTCTCTACAATGCAGGATGGCTTCCATTATGCCAAAGCATTATGTCTGTGTCTCAGAGGCAGGAACTGGTCTTCAGCCTGAGATGATCCTTATGATATTCCAAGCTGGAGTTCAACCTCAACCTCTTTCCCCTCATTTGTCAACCACACTGAGAATCCACAGGGCAGAAACGGTGACAGATGAAATACGGTATTGATGAGCTGGGTAATGCATGCATGGAAGCAAGGGAGAGAGGAAATGATCTATTGGAGGCTGAGATTGGCAGACACAATGGAATGAATGCTACCCTGTTGTGCGATAAAGCTGTCTGCTCCATAATGCTATACGGCCCTAACAAATGCTGTGTGCATAATAGCTTTAAAAGGACTCTTCGGTGACATGCTAGATTTGGGCACGATAACACCAAGTTTGGCAGATTTTTATTTTTTTAAATACATTGGCTCCTTTTCAATCCCCACCCCCTCCATTAAATTTCAATGTTATACTCCCAAAGAGACACTTGCCAGTCCCCACAGTTACGCTGTTGTGTATGCAGGCGATCTTTTCTCAAATGTGATTGCTTCTTCCTAGCATGTCGCTAGAGGATGACAAGGCTTTTTTATATCATTTGGAAATATAATTGAAAGCTCCATCCAAGTTGTAGTTCATACCCTGTTTTCTCCGAAAATAAGACCTCCCCAGAGAATAAGCTGAATTGGGCTTTTGAGTGCATGTGCTAAAATAAGCCCTCTCCCGAAAATAAGCCCCCCATGAAAATATTACAACACAGCAGCAGCCATGAGGTGACCACGCTTGCTGCCTCCTACACCTCAAAAATAATAAGACCTCCCCAAAAATAAGCCCAAGTGCTTATTTCAGGGTTCAAAAGAAAATAAGACCCTGTCTTATTTTCAGGAAAACACAGTAGTAACCTAATTATCAACATAAAGAGTCCAGGTATTTTGCATAATTAGACAGCAGATCTAAGTTTTAGAATTTTTTGGATATTATTTTCTTATATCACACACAGCATACTGACAACTTCCATACTCTTGAATGTGAACTGCCTACAGTTTTTGTTCAAAGAATCCGAAGGCAGTCACGAGGCTGTCAGCACCTCTTCCAGATCCAATTCCTGGCACCTCCAAGAATCATTGGGAAGGACTCTAATCTGATTTATTTGAATGATTGCCAATTAGTAAACTTTTTGCAGTTGCATGTTTGATGTGTGATGGTTCTCTTGGATGTGGTGTAAAATTGTGTTTTGTTTTGCATTTTGTACATTCCTTTGTTATGTATAGTTATGTTGCTTTTCTATCTTCACTATTTGGAGTACAATCTGTTAATTTGACTAGAAAGAACAGTTTGCCACCTATAGTGAAATTTTTTTGCATTTATATCTAGAGCATTCATCACGGTTGCACATAGGATGCTGATTGTTTATATATATGTTGCATTTGTGCTGATAAATAAATAAAGGAAGACTAGTATCGATCTATTTCAAGCTATTTAGCTCTCATCAGCTAGCCATACCCTTACTGGGATTTGAACCTGGGCTGTATTACATATTAGGCAGTTGTATTAGCCACTAGGCCACAGGCTCTCCTCCTTTATCAGCTAAGCCAGGGAAATAGGTATGTATTGTGTCACAACCCCTGGTATGTCCAAATATGGGAGGAAGCATACTGCTTCCTTTCTCTGTCTATTAGCTCATCACAAGAGAGCATCCAGACAGAAAGCCATTATTTTTACTGTTGCCTTTGTTACATTTCTGTTGCATTTGTGCTGATAAATAATTATCAGCACAATTATATCCCCCCCCCCCACATACGCAGTGTTTCTTTCTTGTCATTTGGTACCAGTTGTGATTTGGGATGACTGTGGTTATGATCTTACCTCAGCTTTCTTTTGTTTACCCCCTGCAAAGAGTATAAATGCGAAGATTGGACACAAAGTTAATTTTTTCATCACCCTTGTAACTGCGAACAGTCGTTGTATGAGGTGGTCGCTAAATGAGGCCTATCTGTACATAGGAAAATGTGCTTGTCTACTCTTAACAATCTTTTGAATAGACCTTTGGGATAAACATCTATCAATGGCATCGCTGTGCAGTCTTTCGCTACCGTTATCACACATTTATTTTTAAAATTCTGTTGGGAGCTTCTTCAACCCACCTGTTCTGGAAACTCTACATCATCTCACTGCTATGCATGAACCTAATTAGCCTTAGGGGGTGGGAAATCTGCATGCTTTGTAGATGGCTCTTTGTAGACTTATTATGTCTTCTCATTTGTTTTCCCTTGTTCTGCACAATTATGTATGCAGATTCAATCCTGCATTGTGCTTCTGTGCACACAGCTCAGTAAAATTCCAAATGTTGCTAAGTCAGAGCCTGCACAGTTGGGAAAATGGGCACCACCTCCATGATGAATCAAGCTTTTCTCTCGGGATACACGAGATACAATCTACTGTATGTTCCATTTGATCGTTGTTTCAGATATATTTCCTTACCTAAACAGAATTATCATGAGTGGGCAATAAAACAGTGGGTGGGTGAGTGACTTTCCTTACGGGAAGTTAGCAGGGAGCATCAGAAGCCTTGCCTTGCCTTGCCACTCCCTCCCCTTCCTGTAGGTAAGGAGCTGTTTCTAGGTGAAGATGGAACAAGGCATTGTGAGACTGGCTGGGAAACTGTCACAGAACAATTAATACAAAGATACACGACCATAGCAGCAGCCTAGCAATAAAGCGGCAGCCAGTAACCCTGAAGCAGACACAACTTTCTCAAATTTCATTCCCTCAGGAGTTGCGGGTTGCAGATTTTGGACACATTCTGCAAATTAGCCTATTTAAGGTACCTTGGTTCAAAAACTGTAGCCCTGCGATGCATCATTTTGCTCAGCTAAAGGTTAAAGAGAGTTTGACTAGCATACCGATATTCTGGAGCTGTCAAGAAGTGTATAAATAGCCATGAAATTTCCATTAATGTCCAAACATCTGAAATTGCTGAAAAATATAGACATTAATATCCTTTCAAACGATGTGCTGATCTTGCATATTTTAGTCTGCTTGGATGAACTCTGGAACTTCTGAGATTTTATTGAAGGTTATCATGTAACCGAACCCTCCTCCACTCCCGTGATGATTGCATTTGAAGGAGAAGCTGCAGACAGCCCTGCCTTATCCTGATCTTTAACTGGTGGTGGCAGGCCTGAATGCTGTAAACTTTTGGATGCAAAGCACTGATATTGATTTGTTGAGTGCAGGATATAAATCCCACAAACAACCCAAGTATCTGGGGAGGTACAAAGTACCAGCAGTCACATAAACTGGACACAGAGTCTTCTCATTCTTTGGCCAGTTGGAGCAGCAAGAATATTCTTTGCCAATCCTGACTTTCTAAAAGTAGCAAAATGTTCTTCCAAAAGTGAAAGGCTCTGTTAATAAGTCACTGTTCTCGCCTGAGTGCGTTTCTAGGTGCTAATCTGAACCAGTGGTGGGTTTCAAAATTTTTTAGAACCTCTTCTGTAGGTGTGGCCTGCTTTGTGGGAGTGGCTTGCAAGTCATGTGACTGGGTGGGAGTGGCTTGCCAGCCATGTGACTGGGTGAGCGTGGCCAATTTGTAAAATGTGATGAAACTCACTTAACAACGCTCTTGCTTACCAATCAAAATGTTGGCTCAGAAACTCTGGCATTTGAAGCATGCAAGTCTTAAAGCTGTCAAGTTACAAGACCCTTGCACCCCTAACCCTTTAGGGAAAAAAACCCCAGGGGTGTTCAAACTTGACAGCTTTAAGACTTGTGGACTTCAACTCCCAGCATTCCTTCTCTCGTCCTCCATTTTGATGATGTGCGGACGGGTGGGGGGAGGGAGCTGGAACCAGTTCTAAATGGCACTGTAGATTTGTGGAACCTCTTCTATAGAAGAGGTTAGAACCGGCAGGAACCCACCCCTGATTTGTACTCATCCTTGCCTCTTTGCTCTCTTGTTTTAAGGGATTTTTTTTAAAAAAAAGCCAATTAAACAGCATGGTAAATGACTCCGGGCAGTTGCTGCTCGCTCTTCTTGCCAGACTCCCTCCAAGCTCTGTGACATCCTTTGATAATTGCCTGGAAAAGCTGTGCTGCAAACAGGTAGCTCTAAAGGCAAGGTTTTGCAATGCAGATTGTTTACTCTGACACTTGTTGATGATGGATTGAGATTGAGGACGGCAGGTGGCCCGCTTCTCCTCCTTTCACATCACCTGCTTTTCTCAGACAACTTCAGGTTCTGTGCAAAAAAAAAAAAAACCTCAAGCAAAAAGCAAACATTTAAGTACTGTACATGCCTGAACTTGTAGCTGTTTTGTGGCAGAAGTATTCGCCATCCATATGTAGAACAAAGCAAGTCAACTTATTCTGATCCTGTACAATTCAGCCATGAGATAACAGCAGTGGTGGGTTCCAGATTCTTTTCCAACTTGTACGGTTGGAACGGCCCCGGAGTCACGCACATGCTCATGTGCTGCATGCACATGCATTGTAGCATCAAATGACACTTCCACAAGCCTCCGCGTCGCTCCATCTGCTCGGCGGAGCGTCATGCAGGTGCCATACGCACCATGCGCATGTGCAGAAGTGCCAAAAGCTTAAAGCACAGGTAAGGAGCTCAGGCGGGCTCAGGTGGGCCCTACAGAGCACCGTACCGGAACGGTACCCGGTGCTCCGGGCAGGATCTGGTACGCCCATACCGGGTGTACCACCTGCAACCCACCACTGAATAGCAGGTAGAGATGCTCTTCTCACAAAGAGCCAGCCTTATTTGAGACTGTACTCTTTGACCAGTTTTATCTTCTGATGCTACCCATGATCCAAGAGTAGGCAAGCTACAGGCAGAACATTGGAGCATGAGATGGTTGTATTCTCCCTATGGCTAAAAATCTGTAGAGTTTCTCAGTCATCCAGGTCATGGTTGTGCTTTTTTCAGGAGGCCCCTGGACTTTCTTGTTTTTTTTCTTTTGAAGACATCCAGAAAGTCCAGTTGCCTCCTGAAAAAGCACCTTTGGGACAACCGTGATCTGGATGACTGAGAATCTCTACAGACTTTTAGTTATACAATTTGGGGTGAACACCCTTTGAATGGTGTGGGAGTAGAAATGGATTTCCAAACAAAAATTGCAGGCTACAGTAACTATTTGCATGACTCAGGTGACCCTGAGGACACAGATAAACCTCCAAGTGCTTCAAGGACTCTCTAAAAAAATGCAAATGACCTGCTGTCTGCAAGAAGCATAAATCCTTCCATTCTCCACAATCCGAACCGAAGAAGCTTCTTGGATGAGGAGCAAAATGTCTTAAAAAGAAAAAAAAACAAGAAAGTTCAGTTGCCTCTTGAAAAAGCACCTTTGGGACTCCCTATGGCTAGTCACCATTGCCAGATGTGGAATCACTGGAACCCTTTGCAGAGCTCAAAAACATTCCCGCAACTTCATAAAAGGCCAGATTGTGCCCGGTTTGTTTTTTTTAAATTTGTGCCATTAAATAAATCTTCGGTTTGTATTATAAGATGAATGAAGTCGACAGCAAACTTAATAGGCTTCTTGGCAACAGTCTGGGGACCCATTGTTGATTCTAGCTATCATACCTCTTTCCTTATATTTTTTTATTAGAGTTTATTATGGTATAAAATGCAAATGGAAATAAAGAACAGGAAGGAAAGGGGGAAAACAATGCAAGGTGAAAAGAAAAAGAAAAAGCAGGGATTTTGAACATTTTTTGATGCAGAATACAATATGCAATTGCGCTTCAACTTTTCTTTACATTTCTAATAGATACAATCCATTTCTTTAACAACAAGGTTAATCCAGTAACCAAAACTTAAAATCGAATTTGCATTTTTTTCCCTGTTAAAAACAGAAGCAGTTTCCAAGTAGAAGCAAAATTGGATAAATTCTTCTCTTTAATTAAAATAGCAATAGCAATAGCAATAGCAGTTAGACTTATATACCGCTTCACAGGTCTTTCAGCCCTCTCTAAGCGGTTTACAGAGTCAGCATATTGCCCCCAACAACAATCTGGGTCCTCATTTTACCCATCTTGGAAGGATGGAAGGCTGAGTCAACCCTGAGCCGGTGAGATTTGAACCGCTGAACTGCTGAACTGCAGTCAGCTGAAGTAGCCTGCAGTGCTGCTTTTAACCACTGCGCCACCTCGGCTCAGGGTAGTTTTGTCATCATGGCCTCCATCTTTCTTGATTATTAAGAAACTTCCTAGCTGCTGAGTTAAAAATTGCATATGGCGGTACAAATAATTACCATATTTCTCAATTTGTATGAAAAGTCAGTCATTGGGATCTGATAGTAAGGAAAGCAGTAGGTTGTGGTGACATCTGGCCATTACATGCAGTTATCCATGCAATCGTCTCTACCAGGCATGAAATCCTGTTATCTTCACTACCAGTTCGGAACCGGGAATGTGCATGCTTGCTTCGCTCATGCATGGTGCTTCTGCGCAGGCGCAGAGTGTCCGTGATGACATCTGGGCAGGTGGCCAGAGCCTCCCGCCACCACCACTACCGGTTCACCCGCAGAATACCACCTCTGGACTCTACTACAGGTAGGGAAAATGTTGAAATGTTGTAACCACAGAAAGTTCCATTCTGTTTGGAACAGATGTTTTGAAGTTGGGAAGTTTTGTGTACCATTTTGAATTTTGTCTGTATTTGACTGTATTTTGTCCCTATGACAATAAGGCAATGCTAAGAGTATGTTCTCATAATGATTATAGATGCCATTTTTCCCTGATTGCTCAGGGATTTGGGTTATAGCAATAGCCCTTAGACTTACTAAATATACCGCTTCATAGTGCTCCACAGCCCTCTCTAAGTGGTTTACAGGTCAGCCTATTGGCCCCAACAATCCAGGTCTCATTTTACCAACCTCGGAAGGATGGAAGGCTGAGTCAACCTTGAGCCTGGTGAGATTCGATCTGCCAAATTGCAGGCAGCTAGTAGTCAGCAGTAGCAGCCTGCAGTCCTGCACTTTAACCACTGTGCCACCACAGCTCTAATCTGATGGTGGCAAGTCAGTGACTATCAATTGACAGGTTGGGAAAAGAACAGCTAGATGCCAAGGTATGTGTGGTGGTATCCATTATCCAGGAATTTTTGGAGACAGGTTGGGTAAATATGAAAGGCAATGCCTTGGATCGACACATTTTTCACCCCAGGAAAAGATGGCTATTAGACTCCCGATGTGCAGCATAAATGAGAACGACAGGTTGCTGCAGCACAATGATTCTCATATCAACGAGCTAAATCTTTTCGTTAAACATATCTATTTTCTTCCTTCATTAGCACCGGGGAACCGGCTAATTTTCTTCTATCCACCTTTCTTCTTTCTCAAAGAAAATAAATGTGTTCCAAGGCTAAAGGACCACCCATCCGCCCCCTCTTCTCAAGCAAGAGAGGGAAAATGAAGGGGTTGGAAGCCCTGATACCTTCATAAATGTTAAGAACATTTTTGCAATTAAGTATTAGAAATATTTTTCTTTTAAAATATGGCAATTGCAAAACATTTTTTCGCTTCATACCTGCTCCTTAAGAGCTTCGTGAATCAGAGGTGGGTTCCTACCAGTTCAGCCAAGTAGGTAGTAACTCGACCTGCCACGCCCCAGAACTGGTTCTATCGGTGGCGCTACAGGCATTGCCATCTTGTTTTTTGCTTCTGTGCATGTGCAGAAGCAATTTTTTTACTACTGTGAATGTGCATGAAATGCGTCACTGAGCAAACCGGCAGTAGCAGAAGCCGGAACCCACCCCTGATGTGAACATGCTATGCTCCATCAGTTCAGAGATCACCAATATGTAGATGGTGCCAGAGGTGGGATTCACTTCCCTTCCCTACCAGTTTCCAAATGTGAGAACGTGCACAAACCTACATTCATTTCAAAAACTATATTCTGATCATCATTTGAATAGACTTGAAGTGGCTCCTAAGTGTACTTATAAAGTATTGCACTTTTTAGTTCTTAGAGAGTATGCATAGGACAGTGCAGGTCTGCATAGTTTTATGCATTGTTCTCACCTACCCTCCAGAATAATGAAACGTTTTGGGAAATATTAAAAAGGCAGAATATTATATTTCCCTAAAGGAGAAATGGAGAAACATGCTCTTAAAGACAGAAAGCAGACTCATTCTTTCTTAATAGTCTCCAGCAGATATTTTGTGCCCATTCAGAAAGATTGGGCCAGCCTATTCAGAAACTGAGGAGGCCGCTTTTAGAAATGCAGATTTGGTAATCCATTCAGAAAGACTGGGTCAAGACAGAAACTCAGATAAGCAATAAACAAAAAGTTGACAAAATTACCTCAGACAAGGCCATAGGACTTGCATTTCCTGTCTTGCCTATAGAGCCAACTATGACACCTACATAACCCCTACATGACTCCCATAGGAGTCTGACAACATTCAATAGAATATTAAAGGACATATTTTTGCACAGGAACAGGAAGTTCAAATACAAAACCCAAAGAAGGTATAAACCCCACCCCACTCTCAACTCAATTATGTCAGCTGCGCCAGAACCATAAGCGTTGGTGGTTCTGTTCATCATTAAACCATCTTTCCAATCGGACTTCATGTTTCCCATGTCTTTCTCCCAGTTTGGAACTGAACCAGATGGATTTTTCTTACAACAGTTTGCTAGAGCTTAATTCAGAGTAAATGTACTTTGGAGTGTAATGGCTAAAAGCAGAGCAACCATAAAGTTCCTTTGGGGTTGAACATTTGATCTTTGATTAAAATTGATACAGGATTGAAATATGTATCTTTTATCTATGCTCTTTTGCTCAAAAAGGAATCAATCAAGAAGAATCAAGTTCATTGAGACAGAATTTTCCAGGTTTTTTTTTTAAAGAAATAGTTTTATTATTTTATTGATGTTTTAATTACAATAGATTAATGGAGCTTGGAATAATCAAATCAAAGTCACTAGGAATAAATAGTATAAGCTTCCTTTAAATTTAGACATATAAGCCAGTACTGAATATCAGCCTCCCAATCCTGAAAGTTTCCTAAAGTTAGTTAAAATTACTGTAGGTAAAATTCCTTAACAAGCCAGTATGAAATTCATTCAGCATAGCTATCAAGGGCATTGAACAATTATACTTCACCAGTATGAATTTAGGCCTTTCCAGGTTGAAATTCCTGGCTTGATCGATAAGTTAAGGCAAAATAAACATGTACTTCATCAGGTATCTTCTCCATAGTCATTTCTTGTAGTCACTGGGTGTGGATCAGTGGTGGGATTCAATTTTTTTTTACTACCGTTTCTGTGGGTGTGGCTTGGTGGGCGTGGCCGGGGAAGGATACTGTAAAATCTCAATTCCCTCCCCACTCCAGGGGAAGGTTTCTGCAAAATCCCCATTCCCTCCCGATCAGCTGGGACTCAGGAAGCAGAGAATAGATGGGGGCCAGTCAGAGGTGGTATTTACCAGTTCTCCGAACTACTCAAAATTTCCACTACCGGTTCTCCAGAACTGGTCAGAACCTGCTGAATGCCATCTCTGATCTGGATAAAAACATTTATTTTTATGAGATATCTGGAATTGGGGCAGGAAATTATTCTTCCCATAGCTGTTATTGTACAATATGGCTGTATATAGACCATAGTCTGAATTTTGCAGATAGATTTGTTCGTTATCATTTCACTTAATAATCACATTTCATCTAGCACAATATTCCACAGAATTCAGAGGCACTTCTTTTCAAAGCGTGTTCTTCCTTGTGTAAAATCTCAGAAATGGACAACTAATCTATTTCTGTACCTTTGTTGTCCAAAGAGCTCCTTGGTCTACAACAGTGATGGTGAACCTTTTTGGCACCGACTGTCCAAACTGGAACATGCGTGCATGCATGTGCCTGTGCGTGCGCCGGAGTGGTGGAAGCCCGAAGACCAGCTGGCCAGCATGCGCAGCTGGTCTTTGGGTTTCCGGGATGTGCATGTGTGCCAGCCAGCTGGTCTTCGTGTGCACTGGAGCACTGGAAACCCAAAGAACATCTGGCTGGTGCACGCATAACAGTTTTGGGAGGCGTTTTCAGGGTGTTTTTTGGGCCATTTTCAGGCTGCTTTTGGCCCGAAAATGGCCCATTACTTGGCTGGTGTTTGGGCCATTTTCCAGAGCTGAGGTGGTGCAGTGGTTAAATGCAGCACTGCAGGCTACTTCGGCTGACTGCAGTTCTGCAGTTCGGCTGCTCAAATCTCACTGGCTCAGGGTTGACTCAGCCTTCCATCCTTCCGAGGTGGGTAAAATGAGGACCCAAATTGTTGGGGGCGATATGCTGACTCTGTAAACCGCTTAGAGAGGGCTGTAAAGAAATATGAAGCAGTATATAAGTCTAACTGCTATTGCTATTTTCAGCCTGAAAAACGGCCGAAAAACAGCCAATAAACAGCTGGGAAAAAAGTCTGGTTATTGACAATTTTTCAGGCTGTTTTCAGGCCATTTATTGGGCTGTTTTCCAGCACTCCAGTGCCTGCAAAGACCAGCATGCCTGCTGAAAACCAGAAGAGCAGCTGGTGACAGCATAGGTACCCACAGTGAGGGGTCTACGTGCCACCTCTGGTGCGCATGCCATAGGTTTGCCATCATGGGTCTATAATATTGATTCATTGATAGATATTAATAATGTCCCAAATAATTCCACCTGGAATAGCAATGTTCCCTAAAGCACTTGCTTTAAAAATCCAACCTCCCCCTTTCCCAACCCAGTTTGTTTACTTGACGTTCTTAATCATTTAGATTTCTGTGCATTTTGAATCTCTTGCCGCAGATCAGACATCAAGGTGAGGCTAACCACGTGAACCATAAAATCTTCAAAATCGATTTTGTCATTCTTGTTCTCATCAAGAGCAGACATCATTTCCTGGTACTTTGGTTTGGTTTCTTGACCCTATGAAGGAAAGTGAATAGTTTTTTTTTTTAAGTAGCAAAATATGGACATGACTTTCATCATTCTTATTAATGAAAGGAATCCACCCACAAAATGTGCTTTTAAGGATGACACTGAGTGGTGGTTTAGTAGCTAAGACACTGAGCTTGTCGATCAGAAGGTCAGCAGTTCAGCAGTTTGAATCCCTAGTGCCGCATAATGGAATGAGGTCCTGTTACTTGTCCCAGCTTCTGCCAACCTAGTTCTAAAGCACATAAAAAATACAAGTAGAAAAATAGGTACCGCTTTTGGTGGGAAGGTAACAGCGTTCTGTGCACCTTCGGCATTTAGTCATGCCGGCCACATGACGATGGAGACATCTTCGGACAGCGCTGGCTCTTTGGCTTTGAAATGGAGATGAGCATCGCCCCCTAGAGTCGGGAATGACTCGCACGCATGTGCGGGGGAAACTTTACCTTTTACTTTTACAAAAATTAAGATTCTGGTTGGAGAAGTTTGGCAATATTTCCTTATAGTTCACCAAACAAGATAAATGTAAACAATTGCACACTCAGAGAAAACCTTTGCATGCCATAATGAAACCTCAAAGCTATTAATTTAACATTATTTCATCAGAACTCCCAGGTTCAGAAAAAGAAAGAACCTTATATAAAATTGTTAGTTTCCAAACTGAAAATTCCTGATTTGAAGAAAAGGGGACACGTAATTATATTTTCTGATTAGTTTGTAGACAATGCGAGCCAAAAGCTGCTCTGCTAAATGTGAATCCTTCTCCTGAATGGGACAGTTGCTCTCCAGCATCAAATTCTAGAAGGTCCCCTCTCTTTGAGGAATGAGAAGAAAGAGAAGTTCTTGGCTTGTGGTTAAGACAGATAATCATCTGCTTAGCTGCCCTCACTTTGCTTTCTCTGACCTGAATAGTCCCACATCCTCATTGGACTTGCAGGTATGTATGAAATCTCTCTTCTTCTGCGATGCTTAAAAGGGTGTTTTATACAGGATCTCTACTCACCTGAAGGTTCTATGAAATTTTGGAGAGTGATCCTTTCCAGACATCATTGTTAGATGTTGTAATGGAATAAGGGCTTTAGTCTTACCTGTATAAAATTCATAAACTGAAGTAGGAGCAGCTTCTTAGCTTCACTTTTGCTGAGTTTGCCCTCAGCATCTGCCGCATTATCATAAACCAAGGCTGCTGTAGCCACAGCTTTTTCCAGATCAGAGCTTTTTCCTAGACCTGAGAAACAAAAATACATGGAAGGTGACAAATCAATAGAAGTCTACAGCAGTGAATACAGCACTGATGCGGTGACAGGGAGGAAGAAGTTAAGAGAAAGCGGATTCCAGCAACAATGACTTGTTGTATTGGTATCTTGTAATTTCATGATATAATAATTGTTTAATTTTATGAACATTTCTAAACTCTGGGAGTTTATATACACATAAAACTAGACTTTTAGACTTCACCCTTTTGAATTGCCTCATTATTGGTGAATATAACTCACTGACACTGGCAAATTATAGTGATAAATCTTGTCCCCCCAACTTCTAGTTCATGTATAAGTAGGGTATTCTCCAACTTGGAAGATGAGATTGGATGCTAAGATCAGGGAAATTCAAATAGAAGTTAGTGAGTTAGTGGAATTACAGAAGGGTGTAAACAGAGGTGGTATTCTGCTGGTTCTGACCGGTTTGCCCAAACTGGTAGCAGAAATCTCAGGTAGCCATGGCCACCCACCCTGGGTCTACGGCATCCCATTTAGGCCCTTTTTAAAAGTAAAGTGCATGCACGGAATGCGCGCATGGTCACATTTGCGAACCGGTAGGGAAGGTAAGTGAATACCACCCCTGGGTCTAATGATTACGGATAAGACCTGGCTACTGAAAAGAATACAAGTGCCTGGCTCCATCTGAAGCCCTAGAGATTGCTAAAGAAAGGTTCACAGCACTGGGTACCAAGAAGGTAAATGTCCTGTTCTCCAAGCAACCATCAAAGGCGTACCCACAATTGCAGTGCAACATTAGAGTAACAGCAGAGCCACCAAGAGCAGAAACTGAACAGTGCTGGAAGAACATATGGGAGATAGAGAAGACACATAATAGTTTCAGTTTCAGTTTCAGTTTCACTTTATTTGTATGCCGCCCTTTTCCCTGGGGGGACTCAGGGTGGCTCACAGTTCAAAAGGGGGTGGGGGAAGGACAAATCAATACAAGTCTACAGCAGTGAATACAGCACTGATGCGGTGACAGGGAGGAAGAAGTTAAGAGAAAGCAGATTCCAGCAACAATGACTTGTTGTATTGGTATCTTGTAATTTCATGATATAATAATTGTTTAATTTTATGGACATTTCTAAATCCCGTCAAGCATCACAGCTGCCAAGCTGTAGGATCATATGGGCCACTACATAAACACAACTCTGAAATAATGCCAGAGGCTCAAGACATCCATAGTACAACAGTCACCCAAGACTCAAAGTCTAGAGTCTAGACAAACAAATCTGGGCAGTCTGAATTGACTACAGGAAAGCCTAGGATTCAATACTGAAAACATGGAACAGTGAATGGCGCTTTATAAAATCAACTAAGGATCTTCCTCAAGAACTCAATGGGACTGTGGAAGACAACTCAACTCAAGGCAACTCATTCAAGTGGCCATCAAGTGCAGCATATACCAAGGTAATGCACAGTCTCTAATGTTGTTTTCCATATGCTTGAATCCCCACTCTCAGATAATTACAAGAACTGGATATGGATACAAGTTTAAGAATGGAACTACCATAGTCACCACCTCTACATGGATGACATCAATCTGTATGTTAAGAGTGAATGAGACACTGACTTGCTGATTTACAGTGTGAGAACATTGGGATGTCATTCAGACTGTAGAAGTCTGACCAGATGGTAGTCAACAAAGAGAAGGTAGTTATGACTGATGTGATGCAGCACCAGAGAACCACACAGCAGACATACAGACCAGTTGATGTTTGTCCATCATGTTCAAAGAGGACTTTGACATCTAACAGGTTGTGGGCTGTCCACAATGTGTCCACAGGTGGCTGATAAGGCCTATATGGGCATGAACTGTTCTGTCACATGTTGGGTAGATATGTGTGGGCACCATTGTTGCAGCATTTGCAGCTCTGGCTTTGCAGAATGCTTGCTTCTCTCGTGCTATGGTTATTCTTCTGTCCTCAGATGTCTAGCAGCCTTATAACAGACCAGTTACAAGTACCTTGGCTTCCCAGAGTCACATGGGAATCACAATGGGGAGGCAAGGAAGACAGCAACATCTAATATCACCAAAGGATAAGAGCCAGCTCAATGGGAAGAACAAGTTCCATGCTATGAACAGATATGCCCTGCCAGTCCTCAGATATTCTGCCATTATAGTGAGCTGACCAGAGCAGGATTTGGAAACTACCAATGTGAAGACCCAGAAGTGCCTCACAATATATAGAGGTTCCCACCTCAATATCCAGAAAATGTACATCACACAGAAAGAGAGCAGCAGGGGTCTGGTAAGTGTCAAAGTGATTCTTCTGGATAGAACCCAAAGCATCCAGGAGTACATCAGTATGGTGACACCCAAAGTTGAGCTACTGAAGAAGCAACAGACATGGGGAAAGTCTAAGAGTGGAAGTGCTACGACAAGACAAGACTAATAACAGTGACATACGGCTTGGCAATGAAGTTGTTATAGTAAGCTAATTGCATTCCTGCCATGGATTTCGGGAGAAGCTGTTCTCAGTACTGACTGCATTGTTCAGCCTTATACAGGAAAAAGTTTGCAGGAAGAAATAAAATCCCCACAGAATTGATGGAACCTTTCATTCTGGAAGAGCAATGATGTACGCTTTGCATAGAGGGTGGCCAATGTAATTCCTAGGTTTAATAGTATCACCTAACCAAAGATAGACAGAGGAGAAAAATAGCATGGATCACCTTACCCTTTATAGAAGCCAACTGCCTGGAAATTGGAATGCTGAAAATTAAGCAGAGAGAGCTTGATTCACATATCTCACCATTAAATTTTGTTACAAATTGTTTTTTAAATTACTTTCTTTCATGAGGCATGAACATCATATTAACTACAGTAGCTTTTCAAAATTTCTTATAAATAAAAAAGTGCCTTGAATCCAAAATACTAGTTCAGGAAATTTCATTCCATTGCATTGAAAAATTCAAGTTTCCCACTTACTTTACAATGCAAGCGTCTGTTTTAGTAATTTGTGACTTTTATCTAGCATTCGGACTTCAGCAAAGTCAGGGGCGTCAAACTCGCAGCCCACAGGACAGATGCATTACGCGCTGGCCACACCCATCCTCAGTTTAATAAAGGAGGAAAAAGTCACGATACCTTCATGAAAATGGACCTGTTCTCCTTCTCCAGGACAGCTGGGAGAATTTTAGAATCCTTTGCCTCTACTTAAGATATCATGGCTTAGTGCAGGGGTATCAAACTCTTGTTGTCATGGCGGCATCATGTGACATATCGGGACTTTCCCCTCCTTTGCTAAACTGGGCGTGGCCAGTGCATGACGCACATGGCCTGTGGGCTGGGAGTTTGACAGCCCTGGCTTAGTGGGATAGCCAGGCAACCTACCATTAGGGCTAATCCTACAATTAACATAACCAAGTGCTGAATAGAGAGCAACTTAACTTTCTCCTGAGCCACAGGTCAGATTGACCTGCTATTTCAGTGTCTCTTTTGAAGAGCTCATCAAAGATGCTCTGGCTACCTGGTTTTTTGTTTTTGTTTTTTTTACTGTAAATCAAAGTATTCTATGGAGCAGCTGCTCCCTCTGATGCCTTCCACGGTAGCTACCATTGCAGTAAGACTATGACAGGCTCTTGAAAACATGTATGTATGCTCTTGGGAACATGTATGTATGAGCTGCGGTGGCACAGTGGTTAGAGTGCAGTACTGCGGGCTACTTCTGCCGGCTGCCGGCTGCCCGCAATTTGGCAGTTCAAATCTCACTAGGCTCAAGGTTGACTCAGCCTTCCATCCTTCCGAGGTGAGTAAAATGAGGATCCAGATTGTTGGAGGCAACAGGCTGACTCTGTAAACCACTGAGGGAGAGCTGTAAAAGCACTGTGAAGCAGTATATAAATGTAAGTGCTATTGCTATGTATCAGATACAGAGTTTTGTTCTGAATACCCCATAGATTCACAGGGCCAGGCCTATTTGCCAGGGTGGGAGATAGTAGCTGGTGCCAAGCACAACACAAATTAAATATACGGAGGGGCAAATGACCAAGAAACATAGAAACCTGCTAGGCAAGCAAACCTATCTTCTTCTGGTTGAATGAAACAAATACCTCATAAAGTATGAAAGTAGGTTTTTAAAACTAACCATAATGGTTAGGGTTAACCATTGTTTTGGATTCAGAGATAAAGGTAAATTGAGATTCGTCGAAATCAAATTAGAAGCTTCTAGTTCAGGGGTGTCAAACCCATGTCATCACATTGTCATCACGTGACGTATCCCGACTTCCCCCCCTTCGCTAAACTGGGGGTGGGGGGTGGGGGCAGCCCTTGATGCATCTGGCCCGTGGGCTGCGAGTTTCACACCCTTGTTCCAGTTCCTTCTTGTCAGCATGTCCGAGGACAAAGACCAAGTGAAGGTTCAGTCTTGTATTGATGGATCACATTTATCTTTTCACTTTCTGATTTATATTTGTTCCTTACTGTGAAAAAAGGAAAAATTGTCCTTTGATTTCCACATCATGTATTGTCTACAACTGCAATATGGTTTGAAGGTAGGACCGAACGTCCATAATCCCATTTTTACAGCCTCTGGATCTCCTAAGTTCATATTCCAAAATTCATTAATCAATCATTAAGATTTTCATTTATTGATTTAAAGAAAAAAAATACAAACTAGGTCTGGAACTGGGTATGTCTAGTTTAATGAAAATAAGGACTAGGGGGTGACATGATAGTAGTGTTCTGATATCTCAGGGGCTGCCATAAAGAAGAGGGAGTCAAACTATTCTCCAAAGCACCTGAGGGTAGGACAAGAAGCAATGGGTGGAAACTAATCAAGGAGAGAAGCAACTTAGAACTAAGGAGAAATTTCCTGACAGTTAGAACAATTGATCAGTGGAACAGCTTGCCTCCAGAAGTTGTTAATGCTCCAATACTGGATGTTTTTAAGAAGATGTTGGATAACCATTTGTCTGAAGTGGTGTAGGCTTTCCTGCCTAAGCAGGGGGTTGGACTAGAAGACCTTCAAGATCCCTTCCAGCTCTGTTGTTCTGTAGGTGCCTTAAACCTCTGCTACATTTAACATCCCAATTTTGTTTTCAAAACTCTCCCCTCCCCTAAAAGCCCTAAAAAGAAGGTGGAAAATTTCAGCCCAACCCTTCTACTTGATGCCTTCATTGGATTATCATCAGATAGAAGTTTATCCCTTGGAGACATAAAATTATTAGCTACATAGGTGAGAGGAGTGATCATGTTTTGGACAAGACCCAGTTTGACTGAATGCAGCCAATAAAATGCTCCCTCTTTCACGTCTCCTTGGGATTCTTTTTTCAACTTCTCTTCTTTAACAGTGAATAAAAATGATCAGGTTGATGGCCAAGTAGCTGTGTGGTTCCAGTCTGCACTTGTATGCAGTTCAGCAAGACCACACATACTAGGTCAGCTCAAATTTCAAAAGCGAGTAAGGGTTACAAACATGAAAAAAAATGTTTTAAAAAGCTAAAGGATATTTAATTTCTTTAAAAAAAAGCTGATGGGTATTTAAAGTATAATTAGTTGGGACAAATTCTTAATAATCAGAGCAGGTTTGCAGTAGGGCCAACTATTTAAAGTGTTGGTGAGCTCTCCTTCGTTGGGTGTGTTCCAACAGAAGCTGAAATCTGCCCGACGGGTGTACTTAAATATGGAATTTCTTTACTGCACAGGGAGTAGAACCCCTAAGGGGGAGGAAGCAGAGGTCGGTTGCTCCCAGTTTGGCCCAGATTGGGTGAACTGGTAGTAGCGGTGGTGGGAGGCTCCGCCCACCCACCCGGACGCTTATGCACATGCACAGACACTTCTGCGCATGCACAAAAACATCGCAGGCACCCAAACTGGTAGTAAAAAAATTACTGACCCACCACTGGGAAGAAGCTTTCAACTTCTTTTCTTTTCGATTTTTATCCCAGGCAGTGGTGGGTTACTAACTGGTTTACTACTGGTTCTCTGAGAGAGGGCATTTTGGGTGCGCACAAAAATTTTGCTTCGCTCACGCCGCACATTGCATGTGCAATTTACTGAAAACTGTTCTGCATATGCGCTGAAACATGCCAGCGACGGGAGAAGAGACCAGGGAACTGGTTCGGGGGTGTGGCAGGCCTGGGTCGCTGCCAGTTCCAGAGACCCAGGCCAGAAAACCACTACCGGTTCTACCGAAATGGTCTGAACTGGCAGCAACCCATCTCTGATCCCAGGTGTATTACTTTAGAAGTCACTCAAGACAGAGAATGTACCTCATATTCTCCCCCCCTCCTATTTTCTCCAATAACAACCCTGTAAGGTGGGTCACACAGCAGTTGGTGCTGATGTCTACTTTTACGATAATAAATACTTTTAGGCTAAATTACTAGAAACTCGTAAACATCCATCCACACATTCTGAAAGCTTGGCTCTTTTCTCTCATTTAAAAACATACACAATGAACTTACAAATCAAATGGGGGAAGCATATGAAGTTCCCAGAGAGGGGGAAAATTGCATTTGAGTCTCACTTACCGTTTGAGTGTTTTCTTGGAAACTTTGGTTGAAGAAACATCATTTGAATGATCCAGGGAATAGGAGGTAGTCTTAGTGCTAGAGGCGCAGCCACACATCCTTTCCAGTGGCTTGGCTACTACTGTTTATGATCTCTAGGCAACTGAAGGACTGGTGAACTGGCAAACAGAAACCTTTGTGCTGGGAAGGCAGCACAGTCACGGAAATGTTCCCTGCTCATTGGGTTTCTGTAATTAAATCAGTCAGTAAATAAATCTGTGTGACACCCAAGACTTAAGATGTTTATACGTCATGCACAAAGTGCCTTTTAAAAGACACTTTTTGATGGTGCAGGCATATTTCTGAATATTCATTCAGGATTTGAAATACAGGAGGAAATGGAATCCACTGCATGACACACAATATAACTAATGCATCTGCATTGCATTTCCTATCTGAAAATTCATTATATCCTAAACACGCTTGCCCGGGGAAGAAGTCCATTAACTTTAAGAACTTTTGTTTGTTTGTGCTTCAAGTCAGTTTTGACTTCGGGCACATAGCTACAAGACCATGTGGTTTTCTTAGCAACATTTTCAGAAGTGGTTTCCCTTTGCCAAGAGATTGGACTGCCATTTGTCAGAAATGGTGTAAGGTCTCCTTCTTAGTGGCAGGTTGGATTAGATGACCTACAAGGTCCCTTCCAACTCTGTTAATCTGTAATCTGCCTTCTTTCTGAGAGAGAGTGATTGGCCCAATGTTACCCAGCTTTCCACTCTGGTACCTTAACTAACTAACTAACATACATACATACATACATACATACATACATACATACATACATACATACATACATACATACGCAGGTCTTGGTGTATGCGGGTCTTTTCCCGTGTAAGATTGACACTATCTTGGCGATGTTTCGACGAGGTCCCACTTGTCATCTTCAGGCTGTTGCCTTTGGCTTCGTGCTTGTGCGAGTAAAGTGTGATCGGAGCTGCCGTTTTTCTATAAATATAGGTGGGGTGTGTGTGGAATGTTGGCTTTGTTGCTTTAAATGGATTATGCTGGTCTTGTTATATCTTACATGGGAAAAGACCCGAATACAACAAGACCAGCATATACCCCCACCAATATTTATAGAAAGAGGGCAGCTCCGATCACACTTTGCACGCACAAGCATGAAGCCGAAGGCACCAACCTAAAAATGGCAAGTGGGACCTCGTCGAAACATCGTCAAATTACTCTCAATCTTACATGGGAAAAGACCCGAATATGCCAAGATGGATATACTGCTTTTTAGTGCTTTACAACCCTCTCTAAGTGGTTTGCAGAGTCAGCATATTGGCCCCAACAATTTGGCTCCTCATTTTACCCACCTGGGAAGGATGGAAGGCTGAGTCAACCTTGAATCTGGTGAGATTTGATCTGCCAAATTGCAGGCAGCTGGCAAACAGCTGAAGTAGCTGGTAGCACTGCACTCTAACCACTGCTCCACCAGGACCCCTTGTATGTGTGTGTGAATAGATAGATAGATAGATAGATAGATAGATAGATAGATAGATAGATAGATAGATAGATAGATAGATAGAACACTATACTATATATCAGTGATGGTGAAACTTGGGTGCCAAAAGCACACATATATGTGCCATTGCGTGTGCTCACATGGCCACCCCCATAATTTAATTCCCCCCACACACATGCACATGGATTTCTTGAGCCTGGGGAGGGTGAAAACAGCTTCCCCCACCCCCCGGAGGCCCTCTGGAGGGCGAAAAATGGCTGAAAACCAAGGCCGAAAATCAGCTGCCCAACGCGCACATGCTTACTGGAGGTGACAGAGCAATGCCTTGCATGCACTCAGAAATGGCTCCAAGTGCCACTGTGGCACACTTGCCATGGGTTCGCCATCATTGCTATATAATATATGCTATATTTATACAATTAGAGCCACCTTTGGCAAGATGGACAGCATACAGTTTTGACAAACAAACAAACAAACAAACAAATAAGAAGATCTCTATCAATCTATCATCTTTATTTAACATTGCTGAAAGTTGGGTCACCCTCAGGACTGGGTCTGCAGACGTCCAAGCAGATATAAATGTCGACAACCTTCATTTCCCCCAATTTTCTTGGACTATTTATTTTTTTGCAGATTCTAGGAAATTATGGTGCCCACCCCACTTCATTTTAGTGCTGATCCTTCTACACATCCCCTCCCATGCTGTAATTGTTCTTAGATTTCTGGTGCCTTCTTTAGGGAAAGCCTATGGAAAAAAAGACAGCGTATAATTGCAGTGTCACTGCCAACACGCTTGTAGTCCGTGTTCATTACCCCTTCAATTAATACCCAGAAATTATATAGAAATGAAGCTGCTCTCAGCTTGAAAACAAGAGAAGGTTTTGTCATTAAGGGTGAGAGGTGGATTTCCCCTCCCCATTTGAATCCTATAACAAAGCACACAAAGCTTTATATCCGAGTTGGAGTTATATGACATGCTACTTACTGAGAAGGCTGAGTCTTTCTCAAAATCCAAGTTATACTCTCAGCTGAGAAATGACCTCTCAGTGTTGCATGGCAATTCAGAATAACAGAAAAACAGAGCCGGAAGGGATCTTGGAGGTCTTCCAGTCCAACCCCCTGCTCGGGCAGAAAATCCTATATCATTTCAGACAAACGGTTGTCCAATCTCTTCTTAAAAACCCACGCCTTCTGGAGGCAAGTTGTTCCACTGATTAATTGTTCTAATTGTCATGAATTTTCTACTTATTTCTAGGTTGGTTCTGTCCTTGAGTAGCTTCCATCCATTGCTTTTTGTCTTGCCTTCTGGTGCTTTGGAGAATAGCTTGACTCCTTCTTTTTGATGGCAACCTCTTAGATATTGGAACATTGTTGCCGTGCCACCCCCAATCCTTCTTTTCATTAAACTAGACATACCCAGTTCCTGCAACCGTTCTTCATGTGTTTTAGTCTCCAGTCCCCTAATCATCTTTGTTGCTCTTCTCTGCACTCTTTCTAGAGTCCCAACATCTTTTTTATATTGTGGCAACCAAAACTGGATGCCAGTATTCCAAGTGTGGCCTTACCAACACATTACAGGTAGTCTGCACCTTGCAACAGTTCATTTGGTGATTGTTAAAAGTTATAATGGAACTGAAAAAGGTGGCTTATGACTGTTCGTTACATGACCGTTGCAGCATCCCCATGGTCATTTGATCAAAATTCAGATGCTTGGGAACTGTTCATAGTAATGATGGTTGAAGTCCCAGGGTAATCCCCTTTTGTGACCTTCTGACAAGCAAAGTCAATGGGGAAGCCAAATTCACTTAACAACTGGGTTACTAAGTTAACAACTGCAGTGTTTCACTTAAGAACTGTCATAGGAAAAGCCATAAATTGAGGCAAAATTCACTTAACAAATGTCTCATTTAGCAAAAATGAGCTGTAAGTTGTGGACTTTCTGTAAAGTGGTCCTTATACTTCATGTGATCTTGTTTCTATCCCTCTGCCTAGGGCTGCACTGACTTTTTTTGGAAGCTGCAGCACACAGATGGCTCTTGAATCCACTCTTGAAACTTATGAGACTAAGAGTTGTCATTCGTGTTACAATATAGTCAGAGCAAATGCCAACGAAACTGGTTAAACATTTGCAAAAGGTGTAGCAAACCTATGTGAACCCAATCCAAGTAGATCAAATTAGAAAACCAAAGCTAGCAAGTCAAATTGTACAGCCACACACCCCCTTTTCTCCATAAGAATTAGGGAAGGTTGTCTGTGATGTTTTCTCAGGTTACAGTTCTACCCTGGACTCAGGTTTCTTTTTTCTGACCATTGTCTTGGTAGTAGCTCTTCCTCCTGTCCCTCAAGATCATACTTCCTTCTTGTTACATTGGCTTATTTGCTAATGGGTTATCTTGCCACTCTTGTATTCAGAAACTGTGAGACAACTCTGTGTGCACATGTTAGTTATGGGGAGGCCATGTGGTTGTATTTGATGGGCAAATGTAGATTTAGGGAAAGATGATGGCAACCTTTTTGGCACTAAGTGCCCAAACCAGAATGTTTGGGCACTTAGTGCCAAACACTCTGCACCGGAGTGCCAGAAACCCGAAGATCAGCTGCCTGGCATGTGCATGCCTGTTTTTTGGCCATTTGGGGGGCATTTTTCAGGCCATTTCTAGGCGATTTTCGGGCAATTTTTGGCCTGAAAACAGCCCGAAAACAGACTCTGGTTTTTGGCTATTTTTCAAGTCATTTTTCAAGTCATTTTTCAGGCAGTTTTCCAGGTGCTCCGGCACCCACAAAGACCAGCTCTGGAAACCAGAAGAGCAGCTGCTCTGCATGCCACCTCTGGCATATGTGCCATAGGTTCACCATCATGGGTATAGACTGCCTGGCCATTGTTTTTAATGGAAAAATAATGAAGCCTTCAATGGCACCTACAGTATGTCTTTTGAGCCCAACTTTGTAAAGAGAAATCATGTTGTAAGTAGGCTTAAACAGGAGAAGAAAAATACTTAAAACATGATTTGAAAATAGTGGGGATAGTAATCTGAGATAGTACTCTGAGCCCCATTTACTGTCTTGATTCAGGTTTCAGTCACACAAACAGACATGGTCTCCTAGGAGATTATCAGTTTTACTTCAAGAGTTAGTAATGAAGCAAAGGAATGTAAACAAGAGAGGCGGGGTTAGCTTTGAGCTAAGAAGAAGCAGAAGAAGCATCCAAAGCCAGTCCAGGGTTCCCAGATCAGACTTGCCAGCCAGTCCAGAGGTTCAATGTTTCTTCACAAACAGGAACATCATCCCAAAAGCATATTGTTTCCAGTAAAGAGAGCACAGTCAGAGGTGCTTTCAAATAAGGCTATCATTAATCAGGATATTTACTCCCTTGTTTGATGAGAAGCCTAATGCTTTCATGAGCCGCAGTGATGCAGTGGTTAGAATGCAGTACTGCAGGCTACTTCTGCTGACTGCCGGCTGCCTGCAATTTGGCAGTTCAAATCTCACCAGGCTCAAGGCTGATTCAGCCTTCCATCCTTCCAAGGTGGGTAAAATGAGGACCCAAATTGTTGGGGGTGATATGATGACTCTGTAAACTGCTTAGAGAGGGCTGTAAAGCAATATGAAGCAGTATATAAGTCTAAGTGCTATTGCTATTGCTGTTCTAGTATCTTGTCTACTTGTTGGAATTATTGGAATTCCTTGGGAATTTAGTTAAAAGGCCTTACATGGGCCTTTTACATTCTGCGGGCCAAGCAAAGAAACATACTTAAAAAAAAAACATGTTTATGCAGTTGTGGCTGCTCAATTGATTTTCTTGACCCACCTCTGCAGAAACCCCTGTTGTTTGAGAGTGGAAGTTCAATTGAGAGAAGTTGGATAAAAGAACCAATTTTTACTAACAACACATGAAGAAAATTATTGTATGAGATTATTTTCTTGCGCAATGTTCAGCAACACTTTTAATGTTTTCTAATAAATAGCACCACATTCTTCTGTGACATTTTTAAGGTTAAAATAGTTGAGGTATGAATGGCTTCAAAAGAAATTACTTGCTTTGAAAAGGAGAATGATTTTTTCCTGTAACAAATTAGTGAGGTATTTTATTTTGATTTTCTTTAGCAAGTCATTGGCAGCTTTATTAAAAAAATTTTTTTTGCCTAGAGGCATTTTGTAGGAAAATAAATGAACATAAAAACTATTCAGAATATCCAATAAAGAAGTAGTGAAAAATCAGCCTATTAGGTGGAAAGGAGAAGTTGAAGATATAAAAGTATATCACAAATGAGGGAAAATATTTACATAAAATGCCAAATACCAAATATAGATGTAGAAAGATGGGACAATCACCTGCCAACTTTAGAAATTGTGCAGCACGCACAGGGTGATAAGAAAAGGAACACCAAGTTCTTTGTTGAAAAAGGAGTGATTGTGAATTATGGGAGCTAAGTTAGGATCATCAGGAAAATAACAATTGACTGTAGGGCAAAACTATGTTAGCATAAAAATTGTTTAAGGTATTGAGAGAATATTGTATGGAAATTATAAATAGGGACATTTAATTGCTTTTCAGCAATACTTACTGGCTTTATTTATTTTCAACATTTCTACTGAAAAGTCACGTTTCAAACATTTTTCAAAAACTGATCTTGCAGGAGCTGGCTAGATCAAAGGTTGCAGGGGAGAAGATATATTCCAGAAGGTCAGGGCATCAATAGAAAAACCTTGTTCAACATGGTCTTCCATTTTTTGGGATTAAGATTATCTAACAGATGATGTAAATAGAAACTATTGCAATTCCTTGGGAATTTAGTTCAAAGCAACAGGTGACAAGGATCCCTACAAAACTGACCACAAAGAAGAACATGAGCTGTGGTGGGTTGTTGTTTTTTAAGCGTATGGCATGTGTTAGCCAGGGATCACCGAAGCGGCTTCCTCTGTGAAAAGAATATTTTCGGGCGGTGTTATCTTACCTGTGGGACACTTGAATGGCAGTAGGCAATAGGGGGAGGCGCCTTTCCTGTCCCTATGTGGTTTATTCACTCTAGGGAATCGAGCCGCCAACCTCAGTGGAGCACAGGCTCAGCATCTTACTGCGTGAGCCACCACGGCCCCCTATGGGATACTTCTGAGATGCTTTTTCATATTCCCACTTCTCCGGTAGGCCAAGATATCCCTTATCTGACTATTGCCTCGGTTGCAGCTCTTTCTTCTCCCAGAATACGCCCACAGATCATTAGAGGAGGGCAGGGCTCTCTGTTTTACTGTCTATATTTAAAATTCTTTGTCTTATTGTTAATTTAGCTTGATCCAACCCTAACGGACTCAAACTTTCTCTTTGGCCCTTTCCCAACCCATTGTGTGTCTGTTCTTGCCAAATTCTGTTATTACACAGTAATCTCTTCTCTTAGCAGTTGCCAAATAGAGCTTTTACTGCTTCCCATAGCTCAGAGCAGTGCTTTTCAAACTTGGCAACTTTAAGTGTGCTGGCTGGGGAATTCTGGGAATTGAAATCCACGCAGCTAAAAATTGCCAAGGTTGAGAAATACTGGCTTGGAGCCTTGCCATATCTAAACATGATCCTGCATTGCACCTTTAGTTAATTGGAGTGTTTGGAGTTTAAAGGATAATAAGACATATCTGCAATTGCAATTATATTGATTCCAAAATTGACACCATGGAGTAAAGCTAGACCTTAAAACTGATTTTTTTTAAAAAAAAAACCTATTGTATGAAAGATTAATGGGATGATAAAATGAGTTTTTATAAGTTTTATCTTAATAATTTCTTTTTTTGCCACCCACTGGCTGTATTTACAATTACAGCATCTGCTGACATTTTGATTTGGAACAGATGCTTTAGAAACATCTAATTAGTATAAGTGGTCACTAAAACCTATGAGACTAAAAAACCTGCCCTTAGTTTTTATAAATACTCACAATAAATAAATCAGCCTGACATGTAACTTTTAAAGAAGGTATAGAGCAAAGAATTGGAGCTCTCTTTTTCTTAAACAATAAAGAATTGTCTTAACATTTGTATCAAAAATTCCAAAAGATCCTTGACTACAGCTTTTAAAAAAAATACTATTTTGGACTTATTGAACTATTTTTATTCCTTTATTCAGTTTCTTGGCCAGACTGCAGCATAAATATGAGAGGACAATGAGTATTTCATTTCTCTTGGGGAAATTCATTCTCGGACTTGTTTGTTTGATCTATAACCCACTTTTTCTCAGAAACTGAATGCAACTTACATAGGGCCAGGGGTGAAATCCAGCAAATTCTGACAGGTTCTGGAGAACTGGTATCAGAAATTTTGAGTAGTTCAGAGAACCGGCAAATGCCACCTCTGGCTGGCTCCAGAGTGGGGTGGGAATGGAGATTTTGCAGTATCCTTCCCCTGGAGGGGGCGGGGAGTGTGATGGGAATGGAGATTTTGCAGTATCTTTCCCTTGGAGTGTGATGGGAATGGAGATTTTGCAGTATCTTTCCCTTGGAGTGGGGTGGGAATGGAGATTTTGCAGTATCCTTCCCATGCCTCGACCACCAAGCCACACCCACAGAACCAGTAATAAAAAAAAATTGAATTTCACCACTGCATAGGGCTTGTCTTCTATTTCGTCCCCCATACTACACACCTGTGAGACAGGTTGGTCTGAGCAATAACATAGGACTTATTACATAATAAAATCCCATAGATGAGATTATGTAGCCTTTGAACATATTTCAAGGTAAATGTCAACCAGAACGTATGAAGGGAGGTTCGAGAATAGTAATTTTATATCCCTTTTATACAACTGCTGTGCCTTGATTGTGAGACTTGGACAAGTTTAGCTTTATTTATTCATTGACATACAAGCTACTTTTCTCCCAAAGCGACTTTCTTTTCATGTGATCTTCACAAAATACACCCTGGACCGTTCAAAGTCATTCAGTGAGGTTCTGAGGACAGATTTGAACTTGATAATTTTCAAGTCTGGCCTGATATCAGAATCACTTGTGTCCAGCAGAGGTGGGTTCCTACCAGTTCAGACTGGTTCGGCCGAGTAGGTAGTAACTCGGCTGCCCGTGGACCTGAACCGGTTCTATTGTTGGCAGCACCATCTTGATTTTTGGTTCTGCGCATGCGCAGAAAAATTTCCATTGCAGAAATTTACTTTTTTTTCATGCGCAGATCTTTTTAGGTGTAAAGGCGCAGATGTGAGGAGTGCATGTTTGGCGTGCGCGAGAGCAAAATGAGCAGGCACAAGCAAAAAATTTTGTGCACCGAACCAGCAGTCCAGGCTGGTGTCCAGGCTGACTCTCTCTATACCAATGTGAGTCTATGTATACTAGGATAGTAGTCACAATGGTAGTCTCCATTGGTCTGATTCTGAAGGGCTTTCCCATGACCTTCTAATGCCCTGAATGAAAAATGATGTTTTCCTCCCCTCTCCAATAATATGCTATTTTTTACCTCGGGGAAACAGCAACCTGGGCTAGTCGGATGTTTTAAGACAACAACTCCATAAACCCCGACCAGCAGAGATTATGGCTATTGTTATCAAAAGCATCTGGAAAATAACGAGTTATAAGAGAGCCAGTTTGATTCAGGCACTGTGCTACAAACTGGGAGACCGTGAGTTCTAGTCCCACTTAGGCATGACTTTGGATCAGTCAATCTCTCTCGGCCCAAGACACTTCATAGTGTTGTTGTTGTAGGGAAAACAGGAGAAGGAGGAAGGTGTGTTGGATATGTTCACCACCTGGAGTTATTAGTAAAAATCGCAATGCAAATAAATAAGTAAGTAAGTAAATAAATAAATACTCCTGCTAGAAGAAAAAAACTTTTTGAACCAACTGTAATGATACCCAAAGAATGTCAGATACTTTATATATACAAAGGACACACACACACACACACACACACACACACACACACACACACACACAGACACAGTCCTTTGTCAGCTAGTTTTTCAGCACACTCATTATCAGTATACAGTAAAAGGGTATGTTACATGGTTTATATATTGGTTTCTCTTCTTGTTTTTCTGAAATGTTACTATGCTTCAATCTGTCTGAATCTCCCATCTTGCCCAAGTGGATCCAACAGAAGATACTGATTTACCCCTAATTTTTAGTAAGGCCTTTTTTTTTTTTTAAACTTGCTTGGCAGTTTTGAGGTCCTATTTTATCTGCTGATTGAAGCAGGATACATTCACCATCTTTCTCTGAGTAGAGGTAGAAGGTTGCTTTAGTTTAGAATTTTGTAACAGTACCATAATCCTTCAAACGATTTTTGTATGCAGCACACTTTATTTATTGAGATCAAATAATTATACCACAATATTAATTTATTCACGGAGCAGCCGTACATTGGTTACAACAATCATATAACTGACTACGTTGCTTTATGCTAAATGATGCTTTGAACATGTACAGGTTATACAATTATATTATAGACAGAAACACTTTTGTTTAGAAATACAGATGTTCCGGTTTTATGGTATATTCTCTATAGGCTGCAAATAGAATAAGAAAAAATGAGCCTTGTTTATGTACAGACTCTAGTGTGTATGCAAAATTGGCAGTTCTTAATTGTTTCTTACTCCAGGTATGAGCTGCTCAGTCTGATAAATGTATGGCAAGATCCCCTTATTCCTTCAGTGCCACAATCACTGAACAGAGATACACATCTAAACTATGGAATCCTTAATTCTCTCTGAGCTTGGTTGTTTCCTTGCAGACGTTTCATTACCCAGCTAGGTAACATCACCAGTGCTAGAAGGAAGTGGAATTTGCTTTCACTTTATATACAAGTGGCATCTAGACTGGTTGGCTAACAACCAGTTCAATTTGTAAGATAGCTTCCTTCAAAAAACAGTAAAGGACCTATCTCACAACAATAAAGGCAAAGTTCAGTCTGCTTTATGATAGATGTATTTTTAGCACTGGAACTCCATGTTACTTATCTGGGATCTTATCTGGAACAGAGAGAAGAATAAAGCTTAGCGAGATTTAGCAAAAGTTTGATTCTCTTCTCTTGCCATTGATTCTGATCTCTTTCATTCAATTGTTGGAAAGAATGTTTTCCCTTGCAATTATTATATATAGTTTGAGACCAACTGGATCTCTAAGTTAATCATGCTCCCTGCTTAGACATGGCTGTGTCTTTTTCATTGTTAAAATTCTACTTCTGACACTGTTTTTTATTTAGAGGTAGCACCAAATTCAGAAGTCGAGAAAGAAAAAAATTCCTCAACAGTGATGACAAGATAGGACAAACTTTTCTGTAATGTTTTGCAATAGCTGTATTGTGTAGTTGTGTCAGTATCTGCACCTCTGTTATCCTAATAAAATAAATAAATACCTTTGTAAAGATGTAAACACAGTTACTTGGTCCTTATATTATATCCATATGGAATCACACAGCTTCAACATAAATATGGCTCTAGGAACAAATACTGAACTTAATAGGCAGAAAACAGTTGAACAGTTATATATTTCAAAATTTCCTTTCAAGGAAAAATATTTTTGTTAGATACACAATTCAGATTTTGGGTAATTGATCCAACTTTACAGAATAAATAAATTAGTCATATATACATTATCTAAAATGTTATATTAACAAAACAATTAAATACGAATGGAGAAAAGTTCCATGTTCACAGTCATAATATTCAGTTGTGAAAAGTATGTGGTTTCATGCAGCTACACACCCAACTAACATTCTAATGAAGAAGAATATCAAATAAATATTTTAACGCATAAAAAGTATTGAATTGTATAAACTAGCAGTCAGAAAGCAATGGAGAAAATATAGGAGATATAATGCATGCTTTGTCCTACACAGAGTAATCTTCAGAAATCATAGGAAACTTATCTTGCCTCATCATAATGCAGAAGAAAAGCTAATGCTAATTCAATTATATTATGCATATTTTAACCTACAGACTGAAGGCTACAAAACATTCTAATCATACATGTACAAAACTACTGTAAGGGTATTTATACCATACGTATAACAATTAGTTACTTCATTTCACCACTGTGATGAACGCATCATCATCATCATCATCATCACTGTTGTCACTATCACCATCATCATCACCATCATCATCATCTACTGGGGGGAACTTCATCATTCACAAACAAACAAGAGCCACAACCCACCTCCAGCAGTTCATATTCACAGACCTTGGATTAGTTGAAACTCGTCGTCACATTAATCTACAAACACTCAGAAATGTGCTATCATCACCATGTTTGAGCTTTCTACAAATGATCAGCGTTAAGGGCTCTCTGAACTCTGCAGTGGCTACATTTGATTAGTAAATGAAGTTGGGCCACTCTGTTGTTGCTGGCCAAATTCATCAACTTGGCCATAATTAGTTTGTTGCCCAAAATTGCCTTCCTGTTGGTTATACCCACCACTCGACCCATAGCTATCTTGATTGTAGCCACCTTGGTTATAGCTGCTGGACTGTTTCTCGAGGGTCTCTTGAGGATATCTTGAACCCGAAGAATGCCAACCAGTCTCCTTAAAAACAAACCAGATATTTCCTGCCCAGAGAATAAAGTTCAAGAATCCAAAGACCTAAACAAAAACCAAGCAAGACATTAAATTTCATTTAAGTTTCTCTCTCTCTCTCCCTCTCCCTCCCACTTGATTATTCACATGATTGTGATTCTTCTTTAAAAAAATGTCTAAAGCCAACTTATTAATTCAAGGTTATTTTTGCCCAGAGAACCTTCCAAAGATGTGGTTAAAGCAAATATTAATCTGTCACTCCTGTAGTAAGGTAGAGATAGAAAATATAAATGAAATGAAAATATAAATGGAAAACAGTTTACAGCTTTCATTTAGTAAGCGAGCTACAAAAAACTAATTGAAAGAAGAGTTTTATTCTTTGATGTTGGATCTGTGGCTTCACGATGTTGTTACCAGAGGCAGTCAATCATCTATTTGTTTCCTAAAGTAATGTTTTTTTGGAGTGCCATAATATTAGCTATTTATGAACTCATATGATTAAAAGGCCTTTTTCCTCCAAATTCTCCATAATATCTAATGAAATTAATTTCATATTCATATATATATTCATACAACTAGGATAAATACACTTTGATTGTTAAATACAACCAGAATGCTCAATTATTATCTTTTTAAATGCTCCTAATTGCTTACACTATGTGTATTTAAAGAATCAGTGGCACATGCCATTATTATCTTACACTCATGCTGTTATTATCTTATTATCCTTTGAAGAATCAATGATTTAGGTTAAATATGGTGGATTCCAACTGAAGGGTGAGAAAAGATAAATGCTGAGTGATTCTGTAGGGCACCTATCATTTTATTTCAGACCCCTCATTTTTTTACCAAATAAAAGGAATACTCACAACTGAAGTATTAAGACTTGACATAACAGGGCTGTACACAGGCAAGCATTTGTTGGATTGTTGTTTGCAAGCTGACATCAGTAAGAGGACTTCATCTGGGTCAGTGGCAATCTTGACATCAGACAGACCTTTAGCCCAAGCAGAAGAACCCACAAACCACATGAAGGAGAACACCACTGTCACAACGAAATCCTACAAAACCCAAATCGAACATTGCAAGTTCATGTTTGATAGTAAAAGGTCAGAAGGATAGAATAATCTCAGAATGCATTTGTATTTTCCTACTTATAAAAGTTGTACATGATGTGGAAGCACAATAGTTCAATTCTCAGCTCAACAATTTTCAGGAAAAAAAATGATGTTATTTGTCAGATGGTTATAAACAATCTCATAGTCTCATAGAAGATCAGTCAAGAGAAGTGATGGGTGGAAACAACCTCTCCCGCTCAAAAGTGATGGACTTCTAGCCTGTACATGACATGGATGGGGTAAAGAGATACAAGAATTTTAATTTCAATATGACTAAAAATAGGCCTTGCATGTGATACCAAGCAGACTTCTTCGTCTTTCTTCCTCTTTTACCACTTCCAGTGTTGGGGGAGGTACAGGTTTTGGTTCTTGCACTTCTGGCAGCCTCAACCATTGTTATTTGATGCTTCTTGTAGTAGTAGTAGTATGTCTTTGATGTTGTCTCTCCATCTTCTTCTGGGCCTGCCTCATGTTCCTGGGCCTTCTCCTTTTTTTCTATATGCCTCGCATGGTATAGAACAGCGGTTCTCAACCTGTGGGTCGTGACCCCTTTGAGGGTCGAATGACCTTTTCACAGGGGTTGCTAAGACAATCGGAACTCTAAACTTTAAACTCCATCTTGCATTCCTTGAAACCCTCCGTGGATGGGCTCTGGAGTCATCGCCAGCCGCGCAGAGTGTTTCTGCGGCTCCACGCTGTGGAAAACAGAGGTGCGCATGCACACCCCATACAATTACAGCCTCGGAGACTTTGTAATGCGGGGAAAGTGTTCTCACTCTGACAAAGCGCTGCCTTGTCTTTTACAGCCACCTCGTTTCCAATGGGGGGGGGGAGAAATCCTCTGCATGGATCCCCCCAATTGGAAATGAGATGGCTGTGAAAGATGTGTGGGGAACGGAGCCCATCTGCGGGGAGAGGGGTCCCCATCGCATTCCTCGTCTTCCCGAATGGGCTCCGGAGTCATCACTAGCCGCGCAGAGCCTCGCCATGGCTCCACGCCGTTAAAAACATAGGTGTGTGGCATGTGCACACCCCATAAATTACAGCCTCGTAGACTTTCCCCAAGGGAAAAATGCCGCTGCCAGGTACTTTTAACCTGTGATTAAAGGTGACCACAGTATGTGTGTCTCTGTGTGTGAGAGAGACAGACAGACACAGAGTGACAGAGATGGTGGAGGGAGAGACAGACAGACAGACAGAGACACACAGAGTGAGTGATTAAGTGAGTGAGTGAGTGAGTGAGTGAGAGACAGACAGACAGACACACAGAGTGACAGAGATGGGGAGGGAGGGGAGAGACAGAGAGACACACAGACAGACAGAGAGAGGCACACACAGAGAGACACACACACACAGAGTGAGTGATTAAGTGACTGAGTGAGTGAGAGACAGACAGACAGACACACACACACACAGTGACAGAGATGGGAGAGGGAGGGAAGGAGAGATAGACAGACAGACAGACACACACACACAGTGATAGAGATGGGGGAGGGAGGGAAGGAGAGACAGACAGACACACACACACAATGACAGAGATGGGAGAGGGAGGGAAGGAGAGATAGACAGACAGACAGACACACACACACAGTGATAGAGATGGGGGAGGGAGGGAAGGAGAGACAGACAGACACACACACACAATGACAGAGATGGGGGAGGGAGGGAAGGAGAGACAGACAGAGAGAGACAGACAGAGAGAGACACACACAGAGTGAATGATTAAGTGAGTGAGACAGACAGACAGACAGAGACACACACAGAGTGAGTGAGAGACAGACAGACAGACATATACACACACAACAGAGTGACAGAGATGGGGGAGGGAGGAGAGAGCAGAGAGAGAATGACAAAGAGAGACAGAAGGGGAGAGAGAGAGAGAGAGAGAGAGACAAATAGCAACACACAGACAGAGACAGACAGACACAACACACAGAGAGAGAGACAGAGAGACAGAAAGATAAAGAAAAATATATATTCTCTTAATATATAGATATATTAAGAAATATTTCACAATATATAATTACATATTCTTTTGGTGATTAATCACTATGCTTTAATTATGTTCAATTTTTAATAATGAAAATACATCCTGCATATCAGATATTTACATTACGATTCATAACAGTAGCAAAATTACAGTTATGGAGTAGCAACGAAAATAATTTTATGGTTGGGGGTCACCACAACATGAGGAACTGTATTGAAGGGTCGCGGCATTGGGAAAGTTGAGAACCACTGGTACAGAACCTAAGGCAATCGAGAGTCCAGCCCCATGTCCACCTCAAAAGAGGTGGTAACAGGACAAGGTAAGGGGCTCCTAAGATTGGGCGAAGCATGGCCTTTTGCCACAGGACTGCTATGGCAGCCATGAAGGCCATCCTGAGTCACCTTGAAATGGCCTGGCTAAAGGGCCTCTGGTGAAGTTGTGACAGGCCCAGAAAGCTGCAATGGATAACATATTGCTACAGAAATTACAAGGAAACACACAGCAGACACTGGATTCTTTTTTCATCATGGCTTATTTAGCTTGTCTACAATAAATTTACTGATCAGAAGCTTTCTGCCCTTGAATTTCTTGTATCCAGTCCAGCTTGCCAGGAGAAGCCTGATTCCTCCTTAAGTTTGGATGGTGATTCCTTAGGATAGTATGTCGAGCACCTTCTCTAATCTGGTGCTAGAACTGATAAGGTACAACTCTTGACATTCCTAGGAGCCTTTGGTCAAGACCTCTGGAGAGTCATAACTTGACAAACACCTCTATGGCCAACATGGGAGAAGTGAACCTCCACTTGCATTTACCAAGAGAAAGAAATATTGGAAGTTGCCTTATCCTGAGACTGAGCTTTGGTTCTATCTAAAGAACACAGGATATACTGATTGGTAAGCTGCTTTCCACACAGTTTCATCAAAGTATTTCCCTCCCAATCCTATATGGAAAATAGGTTTGGAACATCTGGATAGCAGCTATAAGATTAGCCTTCAATGGAGGAGGGCAGTGGTGGTGAAACCTTTTGGCACCGAGTGCCCAAACTGCAACCCCAAACCCACTTATTTATCTCAAAGTGCCAACAATTTAACCTGAATAATGAAGATTTACTACCTAAAATGATGATAAACTAGGCAGATTTCAGCTAATTGTTCTAAGAAAAATGTGATTTTTTTTCTCCCCCCCTTTTTTCTGTTTTTGAACTATTATCTTTAGCAACAACAAAAAAGAAAAACTTTGTAATAGCATTTCTCTTTTCTCCCTTTCACCATCCCTACCTCCCTCTTCCCCCTTTCTCTTCCCCTCCCCATCTCTGTTTCTCTTCCCACCTCTCTCTCCTTCTCTCACTTTATCACCTTCCCTTTCTCTTTCCCTCTGCTCTCTCTTTCTCTTCCCCCCTTTCTCTCTTCTCCTACTTCCTCCCTCTTTCTCTCTTTTTCCTTCCCACCCCCTCTCTTCCCCCTTTCTCTCTCTTCCCCCTCCTCTCCCTCCTTCCCTCCCTCCTTCTCTCTCTCTCTCTCTCTCTCTCTTTTCTCTTTCCCTCCCACCCACCTCTCTTTCTATTTCTCCCCTGCAGAATCTCGGCTCACTCTGACTCCTGGATGCCATCCGGGAGGCGAAAGCAAGCCGAGAAGCCTCCGTTCTTCCTCCTTACCTTATCCCCCCTCCTCAATCTTTTCCCAGTTGCTTTGTCCCGCTCAGGCACTTGAGAGGAGCCTGCCGCACATGCTTTCTCCCAAGGATGGGCTCATTTCAGGAGAAGAATGTGTGGCGACAAAGAAGCATGATTTAAAGAGACAGGCGACCCGGGGCGGGGCAGGGAAGTGGCAAAGAAGAGATGGCGGCAACAGCGGCGGCAAGAGCCCTGGCACACACCCCTCCTCACCTGTCACAGCTGCCAGGGCTTCTCCTTTGTCATGGGCTTCAGGAGGAGGAGGAAGGGCTCCATCCTCTCCCATTGGGAAGCTAAATTTCACTGTGCTCCTGCTCAAGGTAGCAACAGCAAATGTACTGTGACAAGGAGGAAGGCTGTTTCATGTGGCTTTTTAGTCCCACAAATGACAGCTAGAAACGCGATGGAGCTGGGCTGGGGCCGATGGCATGCGTGCTCAGAGAGAGGGCTCTAGTGTCACCTCTGGCACACATGCCATAGATTCACCATCACGGGAGTAGGAGAACAAAGATGCCAGTGGGATCCTTTTTCCTACTTTAATGCTATGCAAATTCTAGCATATTTAATCGCTTTTAATGGTAAATTTTAATGGATATTTCTTTTCTCATTGTCCAGATGCATCCTGGCTACTTTCAAATTTTACCTTTATTATTATTATTTTTTGCCAGCCACACTAAATCAAGTCACACTAAATTTGCTTCTATCCCATTTTCAGAGAATCATCTTGTTCTTGACCAGATGGCAGACAGGCAGAGTTCTGAGCCTCGTTACCTGATTTCATTCTGAGATTCCATTAAGTTGCAAAAAAAAAAAAAAAAAAAATTCTTGGAAAACTACCATGGATAATGAGTTTGAACCTCCTATACTCCCTGTTAATCCCTATATCTAGATTAGAGCAAAGACAGATACCACTCAGTTCAATTAGCAAAAACAAAAAAAATGTAGCTTGATTTTTAATTATTGCACATCAAAAATAGTTAACTGGCTAATAAAGACTAAAAATTTGACAAAACAAAAGGACACAGAACTTTCCAATGCCACAGGAAATAATACTGTGGATAATTGACAAGGTCGCACCCAAAGGGAGAGACTTTTGTTAATTTCTGCTGTAACCATATAATGTTCATAATAAATGACAGCCATACAGGGCTGGAAAGTAGGACATCAGGTGATACCTCTACTCTAACCATGAAATAAGCAATTTGTTGAACTGGGATGAAGTATCCAATGAGCATCCTAGGTGTTGTCACTCAAGACACCAACTTATTTTTTTACTGGGAATTCTCAACCTTGGTAATTTTAAGACATGTGGACCTCAACTCCCAGAATTCCCCAGTCTTGCATTCAAATGTTATTTTTATCCTATATTCAATTTAGTCACACCACCCCCAAAATAATCTGGCACATTATTTTTTTCCCTAAGAAAAATCCCTAAGGGTGGCAGGAAGTGTAATGCTAATGCTTATGGAAGATGTGGAACCAAAACTGTAGAGGCCGTTTGCATTTTAGAGTGGAGCATTAAGGCCAATTAAGTGCATTTGCATTTAGGCTTTCTTTCATTCAAGAAAGCATTCAGATGAAAATCACCTTGTTGCAATCAGTAGTATTATGTTTCTGTGTGTCCCGGAAAAAGTGGAGGGAAATGTTGTTTTGGGTTTTTGTCTGGATGCCAAAAAATGTGGCCCTGATTTGAGAGGTGAAGGACAGCCTCAGTTGAAGCCTGAAGACTAGATTTCTTTTGGGTGGGGGACAGTGGTAGGATTTGAAATGTTTTACTACTGGTTCAGTGGACGTGGCTTGGTGGGCGTGGGGTGGCTTGGCTGGCATGGCTTGGTGGGAGTAGCAAGGGAAGGTTACTGCAAAATCCCCATATCCTCCCTCCCCTTAGCTGGGACTTGGGAGGCAGAGAATAGATGGGAGTAGGGCCAGACAGAGGTGGTATTTACTGGTTCTCTGAACTAATCGAAATTTCCATTATCAATTCAACAGAACTGGACAGAACCGGCTGAATATCACTTCTGGTGGGGGAGTTAAGTACATACTCCCATTTATGACATGATTTACTCTTGAGTTTCTTAGAGCTGGGTGAACTGCCTAAATAACCTCCCATTTATAGCATGATTATCAGTGCAGACTTCCCTCAGAGACTACAAAAACATAAAGGTGATTTTTTTACAAGGCAGGATAACTCATCCAATTATTTGTGCAGATTACAGGCAATGAAAATGTCACCATTACAGCTTTTATAGTTTACTGCTACTGTACATTTCCTATGTGTGGATTAGAAATGATGACAGAAGGATAAAAATGCAGTGATGTTAAAACAGAATTATTTCTCCTGATTGGAATGGAATCACAGCAATGGCAAAGAGCAGAAGAACATCGGTTTGAGGTTAGGTGCCGTGCATGATATAGAAATGCCTTTCACATATTAAATAGTAGAATATAATTTTATGAGTAATTAATGCTGCCTGTTGAAGATTTAAATAAACTTGCAACAATTACTTGTAAAGCTAAAGATGCTGGAGTTGGTAGCAGAGGTTTGGTTCCTACCGGTTCAGACCGGTTTGGCTGAATAGGTAGTAACTCGGCCAGCCACGCCCCTGAACCAGTTCTCTCGGCAGCGCCATAAGCACCGCCATCTTATTTTTGCATCTGCACGTGCACAGAAGCATTTTTAGTACTGCAAATGCACATCTTGAGCTCATCAAGCATATGCACATACATTCCTGACTGAACCGGCAGTAGCAGCAGCCAGAACCCACCCATGGTTGGTAGCTACAGAGCTTCTTGGAATGAAGTTTTTATATACAGATAAAGCTACTTGTCAGCCTCTGCTTTGCTGCTGCTTTGGCTGCCATGAAACGGGGAGGGAGGGCATGGTATTTGGGAGGGTTACTAATTGTGCTGGAGGAAGATTCTGGAGTTCTGCTGCCTGTCGGACTACGCATGCGGAGGAGGTTCCCGCCAAGGCTAACGGCACCGACATTCCATCTTGGTGATGCCTTTCGAAGTTATCTCACATCTGACACTTAGGAGAATTATGATTGGACTGTAACTGTGATGCCAAGGGGTGGGGAATGGGTTATTTTATATATCAATCGCTTTCGCGTCTAAATAGTCAGTCTTCGCTTTGCTACGCTTCTAATCATTTATAATTAGTAAAAGTACACTTGATTTCTACCCATGGAGTCTCATGGTCTTCTTTCCTAATTACTCAATGAAGAGGTGCTGACATTGCCCTTTTTAGATAATAATTGGAGAGCAAATGTACATCTGCACACCCAGTAATACAATACCAGACAAACAGACAAAACTTCAGATTAATTTTAAGATATTTGAGCTATCTCATTCATAGTTGTTTTTGTGTGTTTATAACGCTGTTGGTCATAGTTATATACAATTATTCTTTGTTGCTTAAACCAAAATGTCAGCACACATTTTCGATTATATAAACCTTATAAATGCATTTGAGATAAAGCAATTCTGTAACAATAAATACAATCATGTCCATTTTGACAATATCCCTTCAGCTGTTTTATTTCAGATTTCTGTAATGAGGTCTGTTATTAAACCTTGCTTTTAGACAAAACTTAGCCAGCAAACTTTAAAGCTTTTATATTTCTTTATATCATTCTGGCTTATTCCTATGAAAGGGTTACCCAGTTATGGATTTTGTTTTTCAATGGAACAACCTAAAAAAATTTATTTCCTTTTTAAAAGCTAAAGGTATTTAACATATACAGTATATTTTTATGAGGACTAATTCTCAGATTTGGGACAAAGCAGATTATAATCTAAGAAAATCAGTAGCACAGGATTTTTTTAAAAAAAATCAGTAAATCTTAAAAAAACCCCATTCCAAATATATAGAAAAACGTATATCTCTTCAGGATCTATAAAGTCACGGATGAAGATTTAAAGAAGATAAGATGTTGTATCACCCCCTTAAAGTCTTCCATAGTATTTGTAATACCTATAGAAAGGGATAAATAGCAGTATTTACTCCTCTCGAATGTTCATAACTAAGGTCTATAAAATCAGTGTATCTACATGATGTCAGCATAGACACAATAATCACTAATGACAGTTCTGATTTTTTTTTGTCAACGTTTACTCGGTTTATCTTGTCAATATCATTGGGAAAACTTTGTTTGCCTTCAAACTATTTCTGTAGGATTCTCAATAACAGTCTCCAAATAACACCAATTAACACCAAATAACCCTCCAAATAACACTATTCAATAATTGTAAAATCTAAGTAGGAAATAGAAAAACCTGCATATCAGATGACAATAGAATTGAAATGAATCCAATGAGAGAGATAACTTAGACAGATGCATCAATTACAAGGACAAAGGTGTTAGCAGTGGTTGAACACATACTTACAATCAAAGGACCCCTGTTGTTTTCACGGTATTTGTTCTGGAAGAAAATGTAAACTACTGTGGCTGCCAAGGAATAGAGGAAGGCAAAGACAGCGATAGTCACAAAGAATTCCGCAGAAGAGGAAAAGTCGCCTATTAGTGAAAGTTTTTCTCGCCTGCCTTCACAGGTGGGAGCATCAAAATTCACCTGGTACAACCTAACATTGAGAACAAGAAGAAAGTGAATTGGAATCAGAAAACAGTTCAATCAATAAATCAGAATAGAGCTGGAAGGGATCTTGGAGGTCTTCTAGTCTTCTGATCAACCAGGAGACCCTATACCATTTCAGACAAGTGGCTGTCCACTAGTCTCTTCTTAAAAACCTCCAGTGATGGAGCATCCACAACTTCTGAAGGCAAAGCTGTTCCACTGATTAATTGTTCTCACTGTTAGGAAGTTTCTCGTTGATTCCCGGTTGCTTCTCTCTTTGATTAGTTTCCATCTATTGTTTGGATACACTTTCTACAGCATTGAGGTGCATTCCATGTGCACTTCAAATGTCTGTGATATAATAATGCCCTACCAAGTGTTATTCAAACATTATGTGAATTGATATATGCTACTTGCACATATACATATGCAGCACTGCAGGCTACTTCAGCTGACTGCAGTTCTGCAGTTTGGCTGTTCAAATCTCACCGGCTCAGAGTTGACTCAGCCTTCCATCCTTCCGAGGTGGGTAAAATGAGGACCCAGACTGTGGGGGCAATATGCTGACTCTGTAAACTGCTTAGAGAAGGCTGAAAGCCCTATGAAGTGGTATATAAGTCTAACTGCTATTGCTATTGCTATTTGAGAGGGTGAAAACTGCTTACCCCATGTTCCAGAGGCCCACGGGAGGCTGAAAACAGGCCTGTTTCCGGCCTTCCAGAACTTATGGGAGGCCCATCCCCCCCCCAGCCTCCACGTGGGCTCTGCACTCACCTTGCATCCAAAACGGGCTGCGTGGAGACTCCTGGGAGGGGAGGGATGGAGTGGGAGGTGTCAGCCAGGGGTGGGATTTGGAGGTTCTCTGAACCAGCCATAACGTTAGCTATGGTTCTCTCAAACCCGGGCAAACCCATAACAGCCCAACCGTGGTAGTGCTCCCTAACCTCTTTGGCCACCATGGACTGGTTCGTGGAGAGAAGTTTTTCCATGGACCAGAGAGGGCATGGTTTCACATCCTGTCTTTATCCCCTGGATAGGGCTTCACTTGTTTGGACAGCCCAGTTTCTGGCATTCAGTGGCCCATTACTGGTCAACGAACCAGGTGCTAGGGCATGCCAATTAGACAGTTTGGGGTGAAATGCTTTCTGACAATATCTATTTAGATATCATCGTTGGACTAAACCAGATAGGTATAGAAGACGTCAACTAGTGCATAAACATTATAACTCGTGCTTACATTTATATGATATAATATTACATTATTTATATTTAGCTTAATTTGTGTGTTGACAACCCCAAAGTAGTCAGGATTGGGCTGGGTTATATATTTTGTAAAATGGACACAAACAAATAGGTGCCTAGGTGATACTTAAACACTGGGTAATTTATTCTCCTCTCAAGCTACTATGGCTTCTTTATCAAACATTCCATTGGAGATTACATTTCTGTAATTTGAATCCATCTTACCGCATCTTGCACTCTCAAATGATAGATTATGGTATCTGTTATTTGTGTGATAGTCTCAAAGGCTTCTGAGCCAAACATATTTTTCTCTGTAACAATAGCACTAAGACTTATATACTGCCTTACAGTGTTTTTACAGCCCTCTGTAAGTGGTTTACAGAGTCAACATAATTGCCCCCAACAATCTGGGTCCTTATTTTACCAACCTAGGAGGGATTGAAGACTGAGACAACCTTGAGCTGGTAAGAATCGAACTGCCAAACTGCTGGCAGCCAGCAGACATCAGTAGCAGCCTGCATACTGCATTCTAACCACTGCACCACCATGGCTATGTTGCATTTGTGTTCTGTCTTGCACTTAGGCTTCACCAAGCACAAATGTCATGACTTATGCACTTGCATTAGACAATATACCGAAATATGCAATTTGCACATGTTGCTATGCATGACATTGTTGTCATTGGTTATGGATATCAATCACCAGATGCTACAAGCTTTAGGGATTTTTTTGGAGAGAATTTAGGATTGTTTACATTTTTAAAGAACCATCCCACTCTTTTGTTTGGCTGCGCTATGCAGTTCCCCACAGATTATTTTCCAAGACAGATACACCTCTGAAGGTTCCCCTGAATTTTCAAGAACTTTGCCACAGAGGACAGTGCATTAAAAGACCTGTTGTTGTTGAAGGTATCCAGGAATCTGGTAAAGTATCTCTGAAACAATGACCCAATGGGACATGGGTTGTGTAGTTCTGAAAACCACTATAGCTGAATCAAACAAAACTCTTTATGGCTTGTATAAGGTATGAAACCAGCCAGAAGATTTCCCTAACTTACCATTATTCCTCCATAAAAGCAAGAAACAAAAGAATTCAGTAGGATAAAGGTAGGCTGCGCATGTGCGAGTTCGTGAATGGCCAGGAACTTCCTTGTCTTCCTTTTAAACTGTTTTTATGTAAGCTGCCCAGAGTCCTTTGGGATTGGGCGGCATACAAATCTATTAATATTGCAAAATTGCAAAAAATTGCAAAAATAAGACTCACCAAATCAGTCACAAACACAATTCACCAAAGGTATTTATTCTCTGTATCCACTCATATTTCAGTTTAAATGCATTTAGTTCTCAGGACCCTTTGTATCTCTAAATATTGTGTGTGTGTGTGTGTGTGTGTGTGTGTATACACACACATGTTTAAGTGTCTATATTTTAACTCAATGTAACTTTTTTAGCATATCAAAAATACCTCTGCCATTTATTACCTAATGTCATTTATTACCTAATATTACCTAATACCTCTGTCATTTATTACCTTATTATAAACAGATTATTTGCACAGATGGCTTTTGATTTATTTAAGGAATTATTTTATTTGCTACATCATTTATTGCTTTCCATTACTGTGCTTTGTTGTCAATCATCTTGAGGGCCCCACGGCAATTGAAGAAATGAAGTGCAGAGATGATGGATGGATGGATTATATATCATCAATTCATTGTTGACTCTCTGCGACTACACAGACAACACAGAGTTGCAATTAAAAAGTAGCACCTCCAGAATTACTTTGATGGCTGCTATTACTATTCTCCCTTATCTTCCTCCTTCCCTAAGCAAATTGTCCATCCGTGAAGATTCTTAGCTTTTTAAAACCACTGAAGTCTTAGAAATGAAGGAGCAGATGAAGAATAAAAGAAAGAGTCACCCAGCACTTTGGTGACACAAATTACCAAAAAGGAGCTGAAGCAATAGTAGCTCTGAATCATCTAGGGAACATTTTTAGCATCAAGAGTAAGTACCGTGTCATTCCAAAAGTCACAGGAAATTGCTGCTCTGAATATATAATTTTCTGCTGACATAAAGGCTTGTTAAATAGGACTGCTTCCTCCATATGCAACCCTGTGTAGTTTTTTTGCGATCACCTCGCTATTTAAATCCACGTGAAATTTCAAACAGCCGTCACTCCAACTACTTTATGAATTTGAGTTGGTTATTAGGCTGCTATTCTGAGATGGTTCAATTCGCTGTTTTGTTCTCCACAATAGCTCCTGAGTTGAAGGTGGCAAACGTGTAAATTGACACATAGCTTTATTCAGAAAGTTGAAAAAACCTTTGAGAGAAGTGATTGAAGTTACTTGACTATAATGTATGTGCCACTCAATCTAACAAAAGCAAGCAATGCACCGTTAAAAAGAAACCAATGTTCCTAACAAAACAGAGCAACAACCACAACATCTAAAGTCAGGTTTTGATGGCTTGCTAAAATATAAAAATAAAAATGGCATAACTTAATCTCAGGACGAATTGTGTTCCAAAGAACATGGAATTATCTCTGTAGTCTGGGAAGAAGAAGTGCTTTAGGAGACAGGACCAAGATAAAGCCCCTTCCCTGATTTTACTTTGTGGGCAGAAGCTGAAATGAAAAAGTTGTCCCACATATATCCAGGTGTTAAGCCATGTCAGACTTTAAAGGTGGCAACCAGCACCTTGAACTATTTCAGGAAGGAAACTGGTAACCAGTGCAGCTCTCACAATATAGGTCTGTGTCAATCCTAATGTAGTTGCAAATCCAAAGAAACAAAAATGATACAGATTTCAGGAAGGTATCTTTCATATTTGTCTGGGGTAAAAATAATAATCTTGAAAATTGTAAGACTAAAGTTCCAGCCCTCCTTTTCTTCCTCCCCATATTCCCGCAAGTGCAGGGCCTGCTTTTTGGATCACTGAAGGCCAATTTGCATAGTCGACTGCCTCTCCAGGGTGCAGGTCTGAGGCTTGCATATCTTTGTTGATGGTGTCTTGCCATCTCTGTTATGGATGCCCACGGGGTCGCCGGCCAATGACTTCTAGTTGGTAGGCAGTCCTCACAACGGTGGAAGATGCTGCTGTCAGGACATGTCCATACCAGTGGAGCTGGCCTTCTCCTATCTTCTCTATAATTGGTGCCACACCAAAAAGTGGTTGAATGGTGTCATTTGTGATGTGGCCAAGAAGGGAGAATAAAGTCCCAGCCTCAATTATAGTGGGCTAATTAAGATGGAGTCTCCTTGAAACAGAATCTTCCCATACCTTTTATATCTGGACTTCATTGCCTCTCCTTGGGTAACTAAATGTGTCATCTCCTGCCTTTCTACTATTTCTCACAGTGTTACATGGGAAAACATAGACGATTCCATCACTATAAGAACTAGCACTGATGCTGTTACCTAGTATGAGCCATAGTGGTGCAGTGGTTAGAATGCAGTACTGCAGTACTACGTCTGCTGTCTGCCAGCTGCCTGCAATTTGGCTGTTTGAATCTCACCAGGCTCAAGGTTGACTAAGCCTTCCATCCTTCCAAGGTCGGCAAAATGAAAACCCAGATTGTTGGGGGCAATAGGCTGACTCTGTAAACCGCTTAGAGAGGACTGTAAAGCACTGTATATAAGTCTATGTGCTTTTGCTATTGTGGGTAATGAAACCTCTGCAGGGGAAAAAAAACCAAGCTCAGAGAGCACCGAGGACTCCTCACTAGATGAAATGCTGCATCTAGATGAGTTGAACCTTCTATGGGATCTTGTTTATTTATTTGATTTATATGCCACCTATCTCACTCTGCAAAGTAACTCTTCAAAGATAACCCCATTTAGAGCACTTTGCAAGTAACTTCCACTTTATGACTTCCAAACAAGAAGCCATAAAAGGCATGGGTGATCATGAGAATAACCTCCCTATCAAGGAATGGCAATAACTTGCACATTGGATAAAGATGTAGAAAAGCCTTCCCAACTGTAGCTGCCAAGTAGGAATGAGAGAGAGGGGGGAGAGAGAAAGAGATGAGGAGGGAGGCAGGGAGGGAGAGAGAGAGGGGGGGTAGAGAGAGATGGGGAGGGAGGCAGGGAGAGAAGGAGAGAGGGGGAGGGAAAGGGGAGGGAAGAGAGAGAGGGAGAGAGATGGAAAGGGAGGGAGAGATTGGGAGGGAGGGAGGGGAGAGAGAGGGGGGGAAGCAAAGTTACAAAAAGTTCTACATGGGATGTGGGAACCCTGTCCTGAGCCATATATAGCATATCCTTGATATTGGAAAGCATCCAAGCATGTAGCTAATATAGCTTGCTTAGCCTGTTCAGCTCAACCCAGGCTGTAACAGCTCCAGGCAGCAAGTTAAAGCTTCCACAACATCTCCTGTTCAGCATAAGAACAGGAATCGTCAACATACTGATAATTACCTGACCTTGTGCTGCAAGATGATGTCACTCAGCAGTTTCACAGAGTTATTAAATAAGAAAGAAATGGTAAACCCTGTAGATTCCATAACAAAGAAGTTGAGGGCATGACCTCTCTCTTCCTACTACCACCGACTGCAACCATCTCTTCAGGAAAGAGAAGAACCACTGTAAATCAATGCCTCCCATTCTCAGCTCCCAAAGGTGATCTGATAAAATACTACTGACATAGCTAAAATACCACTGAGAGGTCCAACAAAATCAGGGCAGTTGTACTTCCACTTTCCATGTCTTACCACAGGTCATCTACAAAGAGCAATCTAGAAGATCATAGTAAAATCAACTGGAGGATGGCATTTGCTCCTTGTTTATACACAATAAGGCTTGCAAGTGTTAGTGATGGTTCCCCCCCACCCCCTTGGTAGTTCCTTGATTAGAGTTTTCTGTTTTCTGCTTGATTGTTTATCTGATGTCAATCCCTGCTTATCTGGTGGGAGAGAATGTGTTCTGATCTTTTTGCTTCCTTCTTAGCTTTTTGTTGTCTCTTTTGAATGGTGTGTAAATGTGGTTTATCTTTATATGTCTATTGATGGCTGGTTTGTCTGAATGCCAAGCTTCCAAGAATTCCCTAGCATTTTTAAATATAGCCGAACCTAGGAGGCTTACAATTTCCCAGTTAAAACTATAGTTGAGTCTGTCCATGTCCTGGGAGATTAAGGAGTTTTCATCATATCTTCCGACTGCTAGTTGCCATTTATGAATTGCTAGTCTTCTTCCTTATTAATTAGCTCAAACCTAGCAATGAACTATGCTTAATGCCACTGTTCATAATTTATAGCAAATTGTGTCTCCAATGAAGTCTGTGAGGTAATAGAAAGCTTCACAAGGAAATAATGTATGAAGATAAATGCAAGCAGCTGTTGATACTGTGCTACTTTCCTCTTCAACCTGAAGCTCTTCTTTTTCAAGGTAATTGGACAATTTCCATAATCCCCAGCCAGCATGGCAAATGCCACATTAGCTGGAAATTATAAGGAGGGGGAGCCCAACTCATCTGGAAGGCATACATCTGGGGAAAGCTATTTGGTCATGTCTGTTTGATCTGAAAATGTTGCCAGACCATCTGGCAATCAATGAATTCCAATTCACCCTCTTATTTTCCCACAGCTCTACCAGGGAGCTGCACCTAAGTTTGCTATTTATAGTTTGATTGCATTTTCCCCTCTGGTTTTTAGTAGAATTTTAAAATAATGTATTTAGTGTGCTAGGTCTCTTAGGAATCAATTTTTAAAATAATTATTGGATAAATACATCTCCTTGAAAAAAGTGCATTTTCCTTCAAATAGTCATAGAATTACATCACACTTCATTGCATCTTCTGGTATTATCTACTGGCAACCTTCCTATTTTAAATTGCAGGGTGACATGTAGCTTAATGCCCCCTATGAGCCATCCTATTCTTCCCACAGAATGACAAGATAGAGCCAGCAATTTGGCAGCATTCATAGCAGTGATGAACTATTCTTCAAAATTCCCTAACCATTATCCTTCTGGATGTACTGGATTACAGAAATCAGAAATGTCTTGGGTTTTTTTTCCAGAAGATATTTCCTACTAGCAGTCAAGTTGTGTTAGGAGAGTTTTCTGGCTATCAAGCCCATGTTTTCATGAATTAAAAACCTTTCATTTTATATCAGAAGAACATGAATTGACTAAAGTTAGTCTGAATTTATCCATCAAGGTTGTGTTTTGTATACGCTCAGGTATTCCCCTGTTTCTACTTCTATTCGTAGACATCGTACTAACAGTTGACCCTTTGTTCTTCTTGTATAAAAATGGCAAGTCCCTGGGTGGACCAGCAATAGGTGGATAGTGTGTGTGTGTATGTGTGTGTGTGTGTGTGTATGTGTGTAGATGATATTTCATATCATATTTCATTTCATATCAAACTGTTACATTTGGACTTTATTCTGTGTGCAGAAGGAGAAAGTCCATTTCCCCTATAAAGTTATCCTACCCTGTTTTCCCCAAAATAAGACCTCCCCAAATAATAAGCCCAATAGGGCTTTTGAGCGCATGCGCCAAAATAAGCCCTACCCCAAAATATTGTAACACAGGAGCAACCATGAGGTGATCACGCTCACCACCTCCTGCATCTCAAAAATAATAAGACCTCCCCAAAAATAAGACCAAGTGCCTATTTCAGGGGTGAAAAGAAAATAAGACCCTGTCTTATTTTCGGGGAAACACAGTACTTGAATTCAGTTAAAAAAGATGTAAGTTCTCAGCAGTAAGCTTTTTCACAGACTACAGGGAGAGATGGGCTGTATCCAATTAGGTGGGCAAAGACTAGTTATCAGAAGCAAACACTTATTTAGCTATTATAGCAATAGCACTTAGGCTTTTGTATCACTTCACAGTGCTTTACAGTCCTCTCTAAGTGGTTTACAGAGTCAGCATATTGCCCCAAACAATCTGGGTCCTCATTTTACAGATCTCAGAAGGATGGCTGAGTTGATCTTGAGCTGGTTGGGATCAAATCCCTGACAGTGTGCAGAGTCAGCCTGTAATATTGCATTCTAACCACTGCGCCACCACAACTCCTATTATGACAACAAATACTGTAATAATGCAAAACTAATATTTAATATGAATACTTCACAAAATGGCACAGATATGCTCTGTCCTGTCTTGATATGACCAACCACTGTGGAAGAGGGAAAAGGATTTCCCAGGAACATGTTCAAGATTCCAAACTCTCTGGTTCCCTCAAGTTGCAACAAGAGAGAAAATATATTAATACCAAATTATCCCACCATGTGGAAAAACGATGTGTCCAGTTCTCATGCAGACACTAACTGCCTTTGGATGACTTTGAAAAAACTAAACAGAATTCTAGGAAGTACCAGGACTGTAAACGAAATTTAGAGATAAAAATACATTCTGAAAGTACGCAATGGAAACTCACTTCTATGTAGTTGCCAGGAAAAAAAAATACTACCTGTGAAAAGAAACAGAATAACAGAGTTGGAAGGGACTTTGGAGGTCTTCTAGTCCAACCCCCTGCTTAGGCAGGAAACCCTACACCACTTCAGACAAATGGTTATCCAGTATCTTCTTAGAAACTTTCAGTATTGGAGCATTCACAACTTCTGGAGGCAAGCTGTTCCACTGATTAATTGTTCTAATTGTCAGGAAATTTCTCCTCAGTTCTAAATTGCTTCTCTCCTTCATTAGTTTCCACCCATTGCTTCTTTTTCTACCCTCAGGTGCCTTGGAAAATAGCTTGACTCCCTCTTCTTTGTGGCAGCCCCTGAGATATTGGAATACCACTATCACGCCATTCCTAGTCCTTCTTTTCAGATAGACAGATACGACTTCATGAGTCAAACTAAACACTAAGACTTTACCTAAACCTTTATTTCAGTGCTGGTTACCAATATTTGTTGATGGAAATTCATCCAATTATATCTGGAGAGCCTAGTATTCCTCACCCTTGCAGGTAAATAAATTATGAAAAAAATAATGAATATATGAAATAATTATTTAGGTCTAGTTCTCTCCTCCTACATTTCAAAACAATGCAATTGAATGCTTTCTTCTGGATAATGTCTTTATTAATTTATTAATGTCACATTAGCCTTCTTCAAGTGTTCCCTTCAAGCACAAAGACTTGGAAATTGGTGGAGAAGTTTGCATATTCGTCCTGAGTAAAACATGAAGGATATCATTTCATGAAGAGAGTTTTATTTGTCTTCAGCCCTGGAGTCGACCATCCACATAAATGCTTGGAAGTCAGAGAAATAAGGAATAGCCTCATATTTACCTAGCTTCAAAGTATCATGGTTTCAGATGAATCCCTAAAGAGAGAGATTTCAAACCAGGTTTCAAAAATGTTTGACTGTGGGTGGTTGGATGCACTGTTTAATCAATGTCAAAACAAAATTTCCCCGGAGATCAGTCTATTTGCCAAATTACTGATGTTGCTGTCCCTTCATTTTTCAAACAACAACAACAAAAAATGGAGTTGGGCCAAGCAATGCTGATATTGTTAGGTCCAATGAGTCAGTCAATTAATTGTCTAAATTGTATATCAAGGAAATGTTAGAAAATAATCTTATACATTTGGCTGCTTTCCTATTGTTGGAAGAAATGTCTATCTGGGTTCAGTTCCAAGTGGGAAGAAAGACACCGGAAACATGGAGGCTGATTGGAAAGATGGTTTAATGGTGGACAGGACCACATGGTTTAAGGTCCTGGGCAATTGAGCACATGGGTGAGAGAGAGATTTATACCCTCTCTTGGGCCCTGCCTTGGAACTTCCTGTTCCTGTGTAAGGACAGATATCCTGATAGGTTGTCAGATTCCCATGGGGCCATGCAGGGGTAGCTTTGTAGGTTGTCTTGAATCCCAGGCTTGATTGAATCTTATTGGGTGATGAGGTAATGAAGCTATCATGTCCTGAGGGTGGAGGTCTTAATCCCATCACCCTGGAGCTGAAGTGGGGGGAGGGACAGGGAGGTGCTTTAAAATCATGTTTCTCCTTTTCTCATCCAGGGAAATATAATATTCTGCCTTTTTAATATTCCCTAGAATATTTCATTCTTCTAGGAGCTGAGCAGGTGCTTTCTTACACTATCTATCCATAAACAGTACAATTAATGGTGCTCTATAATACTTGATTTTTTTAAAAAAAATAATACCAGTGAAGAATTAAATAGTAGCTCCAGTTCCCTAACAGGCCAGTCATATTAGAGGAAGAGAAAGAATAAAAAGTGTATCACTCTTCTCCCATTCCAATTTAGGAACTGCGTTTAACAGAAATGGAGAAGATAATCCTTTAATTATGTGAAAAGCTTTTCAAAACATCTCTTCCTTGTTACAAAAGCCCTGAAGGAAAAGAGGGATTTAAGTGGGACATCTATATACTTCGTAATAAAAATATTCCATAGATGTCAGTAACAAAAAAATGTTTTGCTTGAGTGAAGTCCAGAGAAGATTCACTGGATCCCATTAATTTATTGTTCTACTTAAGAATTGTAGCTAGGAATCCATTTTCCATTGGTTATTACTTATACCTTCTCCTATAGTCCTCAATGTTCTGTTTAGCTCAACATAACTGTGCATCTGTGCTCAATAATGCATCAGTAGACTTGGAGATCTAAAGCATTGCTGGCTAATTATATTAAAAAGTCCCACTAGGTTGGCCAGCAAGGAATAGGTCAATGCTTTCATGATTGTCTTCCACAATGCCATGTCACTTCATGGGCCCAACAATGCCATTTTTTAAAAATTAATTTGAGTGTTTTTGTGCATACGTTTGCCTTAAGCTGTTCGGCCTTATTTGAAATTGTCAAGCTGAGGTTGGAAATGAATTGAGGGAAGAGATGAATATTGCATCCTGTTGTGCAGAATCTGTAAGAAGGACCCTTCTGAATCTACATTACTCTTCCTTTGGCATTTTCAACTGCTCAGTTGCCCTTTCCTATTCAATATGACCTAATATGAGAACGCAGAACCAAAGCCATAAGCATACTTGTAAGGTAGCAAAATGATAGGCATTTGTGAAACTTGTCGTAATTTAATACTGATCCATAAAAATCTTAATATTTTACGAGGGCTGACCTCTCCTGCCAAATGTCAATGAAGCCACCAACCAATCAAACACAATAATCCTAAGTTTATGACTGCAATTTAAAATGTGAATCTGTATCCAGATGAGAACATTTCATTTCTTGTATCAGAAGAGAGAGAGAGGGAGGGCTATTTTTTGCTAATAGATGTGACTCTTTTTGCTAGGTTGAGAAGTTTAATAGGTTTGGGATGGTAATTGCAGAACTCTCGTTTCACCCCTAAGTATCTGCTCAGCCTTCAACAGAGTTGTCTGCAGCATCTATGACACTGTGCTGCAAGTTTTATCCATTTTGTATGGGCCTTTATTAATAAAGGGCATTTATCTCAGCATTTAGTCATGCCAGCCACATGACCACGGAGATGTTTTCTGACAGTTCCGGCTCTTTGAGATGAGCACCGCCCCCTAGAGTCAGGAATGACTAGCATATATGTGCAAGGGGAACCTTTACCTTTATGGGCATTGTGACATCACACATTCCTACAAAAGAGTTGAAGCTTTCAGTGCAAAAATGATGGCGATTTCAATAGATTAAAAAAAAAAAAGAATTTTCTTCTGCAGGAGAGCTATTTCCATGTTTGAAGTACATGAGTAGCTATTGCAAGAAAAGTTTATCTCTTTGTTTCTTTGAGTGATGGAATATGGGTTTGTGAAAATAATGGAAATATGGGACTAGTTTTGTCTTTCTGATAAACATATCCCTTTTTGAGTTGCCCCTTCCTGGGATATTCATTAATGAAATCGACAAATTTGTGGCTGTAATCAATGGTGGGATTCAAATAATTTAACAACCGGTTTACTGCCCTAATGACCAGCTAGGTAGGTGTGGCTCGGGGGTCATGTGACTGGGTGGGTGTGGCCAATTCAATCTCACATCAATGGGCGCTTCGCCTTAGCTGTTACAATGTAAACTGAGAGGCAGTTTCTGTAAACAGGGCAATAAAGATTAGGCTAGAAACAACACCTGAATGTTTCCTTCCTGCCTTCCTTACAGGATTAGCCCTGTAAAGTGGAAAAAAACAAAATGAGATTTCTTCCAACAACCGGTTCTCCCAACTGCTTAGAAAGTTAACAACCGGTTCTCCCAAATAGGTGCGAACTGGCTGAATCTCACCCCTGGCTGTAATTATTTATTGCATCTCAAAACAAGCAGAATGTTTTCAAATGAATTTATACAGAAGTTTTTTTCTCTTCAAAACCGCACTCTATATTAAACTATAGATGGCTACAGATTGGCTGATTCAGTTATCCACATTTTAGCTTAAAAAACTCGGTGTCAAAAATTATCTTTTTTTTTTTCAAATTTAGATTCAGTTTAGCCTGCTTCTGTGATAATCCGAGTTTTTGAAAGATGATTTCATAAAAAATATACATATTTTTCATCATATACATATTTTCCTTTTAATAGTCAAATTTTGTATGCAGTATAGCCAGTGTTCGTAATGTCTATAAATTCCTTTTACTCATAGATGCAGTGTGTGTGCATTTTCTCTGAATATTAATCTTTTAAAAGTTACCTTTACTTCTCCCTTTTCTTGCTGAGTTATTTAACCATAGTATGCAGACAGCAGGATGTGATTGTTCTCACAATAATAAAACACGCACACACATACACAATCCTGCAACACTCAACCACACAAACACAAAATCCTAAAATATTTTATAATGTTCTGAAACCAGTTTAAGGAACATGTTAGCATAAATCATGGCTTTTCCTGGATAAAGAAAACTCAGGACAATCTTCAGTTGCAGTATGGAAAAGAAAGGAATACAGAATTAAGGTTGTACAAAGCTTCATATTCAAAGAAAAAAAATGCTTTGCAACATGGGGAATTCTCTACTTTCCTTGGCTTACTAAACTGTGCTGTGTACATTTGAATCAGAAAATATATCGCTTTCAAGCTTTTTTTAAAAAAAATCTCCCCCCAAAAGCATTTTTTAAAAATAGTACAAGACCTTTTATCTCTCCAAAGAATTTCGTTGGTAAAACACGTTCATGAAAATGACCTGGTTGGAAGGGCATCAAATTATACATTTGCATAATTTTCTGAGCCTTTTTCATGCATTTCAAAAAAGTGAGATATAAAAGTCTGCAGAGAATAGCAAAGCCAGCAGGAAAAGAAAATCTGTAATAAAGGCTCACTATGAATTGGCAGAGCATAAGTCTACCATAAATATCCCTACCAAAAATTCATGAGTTTGCTAACTGCTCAGATGCAATTAGTGAATATCACTACTATCCAATAAAAACACAAGTGGAATTTAAAAGCAAAACAGCAAATGGATAATTTATGGAAAGAGGATTTTTAAGGAGACTTGGTAGTACTCTTTAAAAAAAGCAATTCTATGAATTAATTCTATGCTATTAATTCTATTGCAAGGAATTGAGTCTCTTTTCTTCAGATATTTCAATATAGTTTGAAACATGGAAGAGAGCTAATGATTATCCTTAGAATATCTATCCTGCCCCATTTTATGTTGAAACTGCCAATAGGGGTATTATGTGTTACAACCAGTGGGTTTAAAATATTTATTGCTTTGGCACAATTCTACTTCACTTGGGATTATCTTATGAACTAGGCCTACAATATATATTAGTAGTCACGTTAGAGTGAAAAAAAATGTTCTAGGATTCTGTTTATTGCAGTCTTTATAAAGCTGAACCTCTGAATCTTTTTTTTAAAAAATTAGCGCTTCCAAAAGGATTGAGCAGGAAAGTGGATTTAATTGCTTTTGTGTGTAATGCTAAACCAATGGTAGATATTTTCTTGGCACAGACTTAATTATAAGAACATACTGTGGAGTAATTACAAATGGTTGCCATGATGGACATGACCAATCACAAAACATCAATTTATCTAAATATAACCATACTTCTTTCTGAAATGTCAGGAAATAGTCACTATGTATAGGGTACATACCATACTGTATGGCAAAAATCTAGCTAACCACCAGATGGCACCAAAATTATCTTTTAAAAAATCTCTTTGCTGCCATCTATTGGTTGACCGTGCTTTTTCAGCTTAGATACAGGGGTCTTACAATGTAAGTAGTCCACGGAAGCCTTTTCTGCTGTCTCCTACAATTTAAATTTTGATGTGCTCGTGTCAAAGAATAGCAATGTCTTACCTGAAGGGATAGGCAAAGGCTATGTCAATGCTGCGGTCGCTCTGTGTCCTGTTTGCGCAGTCCACGCTGAGTCGCAGTCCTCCAGAATAGCCACCACATGTTGCAAATGCAAAGACTGCAAAAAGCTGTGAAAAGATAATGATTCAGCAAAGTGAATTCAGCACTTATGACAACAGAAGCAGCAGTGCAGTGGTGGGTTCCGGATCCTGTTGCAACTAGTACAGGTGCAACAGGGCCTGGTGTCCTCCACATGAATGTGCTCAGCATGCGTGCACACGCGTGCAGTGCGTGCATGCGTCTAACCATCCAGCGACGCCTCTGAAAGCTTCTGCAACACTCCAGCTGCTCGGCGGAGTGTCATGCAGGTGCTGTATGTGCTATGCCCATCCGCGGAAGCGCCAAAGGATTTAAAGACAGGTAAGGAGCGCCGACGGGTGGGTGAGCTCTCCGAAGCACCGTACCGGAATGGTACCCAGTGCTCCAGGCAGGCTCCGATACGACCGTACCGGGATGTATCACCTGCAACCCATCACTGCAACAGTGACTCTCAGAAGAGGAAGTGGACAGGTTCTTAATGGGAGTAAGAGTAAAAAAAGAGTTTAAAAAATCCAATAAATAAAGTAAAATAAATAAAAGAGAAAACTGTTTTCAGTAATACATTGATTATTATTTCTAGTTTCTTCAAAGTGACAAACAAGAATGTGAAATTCTAATAAGAACTGGCTCAGTCTGGCCAGAGGCAGAAATTGCCCCAAAAGTTGCACTTTAATAAACTTCAAACTCATTATAATGCAACCCCACCCCCCATACCTACTGAATATTCAATTGATCATTAACAAGAACATTCTAATAATATTATGGGAAGCTTTGAACATAATCCATATATAGTTGCTGGGCATGCTCTCTAGATACTTGTTGACTTAAATTGTGCTAGCCCAGTGATGGCTAACGTTTTCTGGACTGAGTGCCCAAAGTGTGGGCGCGAATGGACATGCTCGTGCCAACCCCCCCAAAATGCAATGTAGGCACGGCCCCCATGCATGCGCCCCCCAGTGCATGTATGTGTGGCCCCCTGCATGCCCCCTGTGCATGCATGCACGTCCTCCACATGTGCACACCCCTGTACGTGCCCAACCCTTTGTGTATGTACTTCTAGAACCCTGATGACCAGCTGGTTGGTGGGAGGCATGCATACATGTACGGTAGAGCTGAATAGGGGTGCCGGCTCATGTGCCCACAGAGAGGGTGCTGCGTGCCACCTGTGGCACAGGTGCCGTAGGTTTGCCATCACGGTGATAGCCAATTGAAGAACCGATTCAAAAGCCATTATATTTGAACTGTATTTAAAGTGATTTCTCCTTTTGCTAAGGTTCTTTCCATCTTGTACCTGTGGGAGCCTATCCTTTACTTATGCATAAATGGGTATTAATCTACCTTCTGGCTCAAATACTACTTTGTCAAAGGGGACATCAGGCTAAAGAACCTTGTTGCTGTTTACAGCTAGCGTTCTCACTGTAGTTTAGACTTACTTTTCTTGCTAACTTTTGGCTTATGCCAATTTTATATCAGGAGACTATGATTTGGTCTTGCAGATCAGTTTGAGATTTCCAAATCACATCTGGAAGTGTCAAATCGGATTAATGTCAATTACTGTCTTAGGTTACCAGTAATTGTGAACAGGAGCTTGCAGGTAATAATAATAATGCTAAAGCAGATTTATTGGCAGAAAGACACTTGTATATTTTTTTCATTATATAATCTTTCCTGAAGGTTTATGCTAATTAACAAAAGCCCCCCCTCCCCCAAGAGGTCCAGGAAGCTAAGCTGATTTTGTCAAATTATTTTTCTAAAAAAATATCCTATGCCGTATTTGGGAAATCAGACACCACTGATGTGTGTTTCTAATCAGGAGATAGGAGACATGTTTTTACAAGCTACCTAAGAATGAATCATTTAGTGTTGCAGCAAGCTAAGGAAAGTAATTTTGTTGTACACGATTAGTATCATTACATTAAAAAAAAGGAATGCAGAATGTTATTTCAAATCAAGTTAAATTGCCTGTTCACACAAACCACTTTTTAAAACAAGTTCTGTTGATGACTGAATTTTAGCACTCCCCCTTCCCCCTGCATATCATATAAGCCTTATCTATGATCGTCTTTTTAAAAGCAATTTTTCAAGTTTACAGCACATTCTATCTGCAGCTGTTTAGAAGTTCTGTTTCGTGTCTAAAAGTGAAATGCAACCATTAACCAGCAGAAACAGAATCATAATTAGATTTATTGATTAACATATTGTTGTGTTGTTTTGTTTTACAAGGAATCCTAATGTATTTTCCTTTCTGAAAACATTCCCTTGCATTACAGATTCATTCTGCCAGCAGCAGAAGCTCAATTTTTCATTTATGAAATGGAAGTTACTGAAGCTTCCTCAACTTGGCCCTTCTAGATATGTTACATATTAATTCTCTGATTTCCTAATCATCTTAATTAGAATTAAAGCCAAATGGTTATCAAATATGGGAATTAAACCCAACATGTTTTGGATTTTTTGGGGGTTGGACAACCTGGAACTACTCCGCTTATGGTCCAGTGGTGGGTTCCGGATCCTGTTGCAACTGGTATGCTGCGATGGGGCTGGGTGTCCTTGTCAGGCATGTGTGCTGCGCACGCATGAGCACGCCACTGCCCTGCGACACCCAGCTGCTCGGCGGAAGTCGTGCAGGCACCGCACGCTGTGCACAGGTGCGCAATTGACCCATTTGCATCAAAAAGTAGCAAGGAACGCGGGCGGGTGGGCCAAACCAGCCACCGTTCCAGTACGGTGGCCGCGGCTCCCAGCTACCAATGGTATGCCTGTACCGGGCTGTACCGCTCAGAACCCACCACTGCTATGGTCTGACCTAAGCATAGTACACAAAATTATCTTCTAAAACGTCCTACCTGTCAATGACTACTTCAGCTTCAACCTCAATAATATACGGGAAAACAATAGATACAAACTCAAGATAAACTACTCCAAATTTGATTGCAGAAAAGAGGACTTCAGCAACAGAGTGGTCAATGCCTGGAATCCTCTACCCGCCTCTGTTGTTGCATCCTCAAACCCCCACAGCTTCAACCTTAAACTATCTACCGTGGGCCTTACCCCATTCCTAAGAAGTCCTTAAAGGGGTTGTGTATAAGTGCACCAGCGTGCCTACTGTCCCTGTCCTACTGTCAGCATTTATTTGTATTCATTTCCTTTGTTCATGCCCATGTTTATGCCTATACCTGTTATCTTGTGTATGTTCGACAAACTAACTAACTAACTAAATAAATAAAAATGAATGTCTGAAAGATCCCAACTTCAGAAAGGGTGGCCTGAAGAGATAAAGAAATAAATATAATGAAGCCAACAAGGGCAGGGCACAGTAGCTAAACTCTTCATTTTTTTAAATATAAAGGTAGTCTTTGATTTACCACCACAACTGAGTCCAACATTTTTGTTGCTAAGCAAAACAGTTGTTAAGTGAGGTTTTCCCCATTTCATGACCTTTCTTGCCACAATTGTTATGTGAATCACTCCAGTTGTTAAGTTGGTAACATGGTTGTTAAGTGAATCGGCTTCCCCATTGATTTTGCTTATCAGTAGGTCACAAAAGGGGATCACATAACTCTGGGACACTGCAACTGTCATAAATGTGAGTCAAATGTACCAAGCCTCTGAATTTTGATCACATGATCATTAGGATGCTGCAATAGTCATAAGTGTGAAAAATGATCATAAGTCACTATTTCAGTGCCGTTGTAACTTTGAATGGTCACTTAACTTAAGGTGGTGAACATATCAATGTTCCTTTGGAACGATCTCCCCGTGGAGATTCATACCCTCACCACCGTCCAGGCCTTCCGCACAGCCCTTAAGACCTGGCTAGCTCATCAGGCCTGGGGATAAGATCACAACCTGCCCCCTCCCGAATATTGAATGAATGTTGTGTACTATTTTATTCTTATGTATTGTTTTATGTTATTGTTTCGTATTTCCCCCTCCCTTATTTTATGTAAGCCGCCCTGAGTCCCCTCAGGGAAAAGGGCAGCCTATAAGTATTAAATGAAATGAAATGAAATCACACCTTCCTCTTCCTCTTCCTCCTCCTATTTTCCACACAAGAACAATCCTGTGAGGTGAGTTGGGCTGAAAGAAAATGAGAGGTCCAAGGTCATCCAGCTGGCTTTCATGGCTAAGGCAGGACTTGAACTCACAGTCTCTAGCTGTTAAGGCACCTTAAACCACTAAAGGCACCTTAAGTTATTAAGGCACCTTAAACCGCTAAACCAAACTGGCTTTCCCATATTGCTACTCTTTCCCTCCCATGGTCTAAAGGGGAGACTCATAGTTATTTGAGAAAAAGGATGCTTTGATTTCATTGTCAGAAACAATATAGCAAATTTGATATTTTTCAGTCAATTATACTTTGCATACCACCCAGTCACCCAGGTTTTGATTGACAGAACATGCAAACAAGATGTGCTTCCTGTGGTTGGAGACTAGAGTGTTAGAAATATTTAAAAAGGAGAACAAAGTTGGATTGTATAGCCTAGAAAAAGAAGCAGAAGAACAATCTGTCTGCCAGTCCAATAATTTAATTGCTAATAGTCTTCAAATCACCAAAATGATACTTTGATACATGGCCATTACCAGATAAAATATACAGAGACTGAGTGTATTACTGATGCAACAAGATGGAAAAATCTCATTCATAACAGCAAAGATGGGCCAGGAGCTGACTGTATATCAGATTATGAACTGCCCATGTGCAAATTCCAAATCAAGATAAAGTGGAAGAAGTAAGCCAACTACAGTTTCCATGTTACAGTCTTGAGCAAATGCTACTTTTAAGGAGAACATCAAGAATCACTCTGAAATCTTGAAGCACATGGATAGCAGAGGAGCCATGGGATGAAATCAAAATGTTAAAGGTGAATGTGGAAATAGATCACCAAAGATCAAAAACAAGAAAAAAACTAAACTGGGTATAAAAACAAATGGTGGAAATTGCCAAGGAAAAAAGAGAAGCCAAAGCCGAGAGAAATAAATACCTCAGGGAGGAAAATAACAACGAATAACCTTACAAGAGCCAAGAAGTAATATTTCATTGCAAAGACATTGAAGATGGAAGCAGACACAGAAAAACAAGGAAAACCTATATATAGATATATATATATCCAAACTCAGAAGGAGCATCCAACATCAGATTGGTGCATTAATGGATCCCAATGGACTGACAGTAGTAATTGATTCAAACCAAGATGGAAGGAATATATTGAATTCTGGGGAATAGAGAACTCATAATCCCATTTGGAGACAGGCAACGAAGTGTCTTCTTTGGCACGTAGAGCAACAGGACTACAGGAATGACTACACTTTCAACCAAAATAATGCAAGGGCACCAAAGTTACTAAAGTCATGGATTATATACAGTAACTCCAGAAATATTGATAAATAATAAAGGAAAGTCTTTAAATAATACTATGAATTTTTCAGGCAGGCAGAATGTAACATCTGATATGTGTTGCCCTTACTAGGGCTACTCCAACACTTTAGATTAGTGACTATAGATCAGTGGCCCTCAGCCTTTTGGGCACCAGTGACTGGTTCTGTGGAGAAAGGTTTTTCTGTGGACCGGAAGGGACGTGATTTCATGAACTGCCTGCATCCCATGGATGAAGTTTCGCATTTTTTGTGCAGCCTGTTTTGTGCCACGCTGTGGCCCAGTGAGTATCCATGGACCATGGACTGCTATAGATTACCATATTCTTCGGAGTATAAGACACACCGTTTTCCCTCAAAAAAGAGCCTGAAAATCTGGGTGCATCTTATACATTGAATACAGCATTTTTTGGCTCCTAAAACCCCGCCCCTTCACCAAAATGGCCGTGCACAGCTTGTAGAAGGCTTTCAGAGTGATCCTGGCAGCTGGGGAAAGCAGAAATAAGTGAAAAACGGTCTGGTTTTTTCCTCAGTTTGGCTCCCCCAGCCCCCAGGAGCATCCTATAAGCCTTCTAAAGGCTATGCATGGAAATTTTTTTGACAAAAAATGGCCCTGTTTTTGCAAAAAAACAGAGTGTTTTTTGCTCAGTTTTGGGGAGCCCAACCCCCAGGAGCAGTCTACAAGCCTCTTAAAGGCTATTCATGTCTTTAAAAAAAAAAACGGGCCCATTTTTGAAAAAAATGAGCCATTTTGGGGACGTTTGCAGAGTGCAATTTTTTTTTAAAAAATTGCCTCTTCAAAACCTTGGTGCGTCTTATACTCCAGTGCGTCTTATACTCTGAAAAATACAGTACCTGATTAGATATGCTAACACCATGTACGCTAGATGGGCTCTAATCCACCCTACTTAGATATACTAATGCCATGTAAGGTAGATGGGCTCAATTGTGTGCCCTTTGGGAAGATTTAAGGATGAGTTGGAGACAGAGAATCCTGGAGAAAGTTTGTGTGGTTACTAGGAGTCAACGTCAACTTGAAGGACCTCCATTAAAACATTATTGCAATAATAATTTTAAAAAATCTAGTGAAAACACATCAGCTTTACTTATTACTTTCTATACAAAAACTTGGCAAATTTGAATGGCAGACATTCAGATTCATTTCATTCATAAAGAATCTTGTGACACTGTGAAAACTAACCATTTTATTATGACAACTTTCTTTCACTGCAGTGAGATCAAGGATACTGCTCATTCCTTTTAAGTCATGCACTTTGTTGGATTGATTATGTGCTGTCAAGTTGGTGTTTGCTCTTAGTGACCACATAGATATTCTCCTTGACAATCTGCCCCTAACTTGGTCCTTTAGGTCTTCAAAAGGTGCACCCATCACCATTTTAACTGAGTCATCTATCTTACCGTTGCTTGTCCTCTTCTTCTCCTTTTTTTCACCTAAAAACTCAGAGAAAGGAGTAGAAAACAAATTGGCATCGTAGCATATCTGTACATTTTCTATATATTTACAACAATGTTCTTCTGCTACAATTTTCATTTTGTTTTATCTTTTATGTATCTGTGCTGTTTTTGACACACTTGGAAGATGTATCACATTGTTTCCCTCAAGATTACAGTCTACTGAATTCTACTTTTCAGGTCTATTCAATTATGTATTTACGAAGGCATTGCCAATTATAGTCCTACAAAGCGAAAAGAACCCAAGATTACATGCACCAAAACTGCAACACAGATTTTACTTCAAACCTTGCATTCTATCCAAACTCCACCTTTAGAATCTCTATTTTTACAGGAACTTGGGAAGTTGTCATCTTTATTTTTGTCTGTCCTATCATTCTCTTTCAGTCACAGAGTTTGTTTCTTCAGTGTAACATTTTTATTGGGTTATAAAATAAAATAAGATACAAAATATGAAAGTAAATATGAAAGCGGTGGGGAGGAAGAGGGAGAAGAGAAGTGAGGGAGGATAAGAAGAAAAAGAAATGTTGACTTCTAACTCTCTCCGTTGCAGTAAAATAAGGCATTAACATCAAATCACAACTTTCTGGTTTTTTTATAATGATATGAACAAGCCATTTCTATAAAGATCTAATCGGTAAAACCCAAAATCAAAGTTTGGACTTCTGTTTCTTGAATTGTCATTCAAGTCCATGGCAAAGGATGGGCTGGCTCTTACTTCTTCCACAGATATAACAAAGTACATAAAATGAGCAGAGGCTGAAAGGGATTGTGAACATTGTACACTTAATTTAAAAAATACATCAGTCAAAATTAAAAATAACTATTAACTCCTTTGTAGGAAATATCAGTAATCTAACAGTTTTGTTCTGCATGGGATGGTAGGTATATAATTCTAATGTATGAGAACAATACTGTAATCAGACTGAAATTCTGGTTGTTTTGTTAATGATTAAAAAAATATGCTTCAAGGCCTGATACTGTAGGACTAATTGGTAGGCTAAAAAGCCTATATAAATAACAGTGAATCTCAGTATGAATTTTGTTGTTATATATTCAACTGGAGCTGTAGTTTCTGATACTGTGTTATGAATAAAAGACCCCTGACAAGTAGAGGAGACTCGGCTATTTCCTCCCACAAAAAAGAAATTCTTCCTCGGGAATGAATTCAGTTGAACTAGAGAGCAGCAGCGTCAATGGATAATAATAATTCAGTTTAAATGGTTAGGCAAAACCATTGCATTTTTTTGGAGATGGGAAATGCAAGCGAACATACACATTTTGTTTGCTGAATAAAACTCCCATAGGTTTAAATAAGAAAGAATACCCCAAACTATGTAGTCCATATTCACCATGAATTAATCTGGAGGTGCTCCCCAATACAGCTGGGACATCTGAAAGGACACCTTTTCCTGCACATTCCTAAATGAATCTAAAGATCCTTGAAACTCCTACTCAAACTGCCCTGCCATTCAGAGGCATGGTGAGCAGCTTCTGAAGAGTAGGTCTTTTCAATGATGCCTCCTCACAAAAGGACACATTGGATCCCAAATTTGCTCTTTCCAGGGTTTGACATGAGCGTTTTTTTTTTAAAGAAGAGAATATTTGTAGCCCAGAGATCAACTATGGAGTCCTTGGTGCTCGATTGTTTTCTTATAAATGTTTCATTAATCAATTAGGTAATGTCTTCAGTGCTACTGCTACCAAGTCTAAGCAATTTTTATCCTTTTAGGCTGTGTAGGTTTGGATGGGGTGGAATCTGCCCCAACTCAACCTTGGCAAGTCGGACTGGTTCTGGAACCCCCCTGGTTCTAGTGAAATATAATATGTGACTCTTGCAGGGGTTGGATAGACCTGGTACACAATTGGGGGGGCTTTCCTGCACTTGTAGCTCTGGCTTGAACAAAGGGGGGCTAAGGAGAACTTTTGCATGGGCTTCACAGTCCTCAACAGGTGAAATTCTGCCGGTTCACCCCAGTTTGGGTGAACTGATAGGGGCAGCAGCGGGAGGCTCCATGCACCTTCCCAGATGTCATCACTGATGCTCTGCACATGCGCAGAAGTTTCTACCCATGCGAAGTGCCGCACACAAGCTCCCAGTTCCGTACCGGTAGCAAAGGTAAGAGGATTTCATGCCTGATGGACTCATCTTACGTGTTAATTGTGCCATTCCTATCCCTGAGGGTATCTGCCTGTGCCACCAGGTCAGAAAGATGGGCATGTTTCAGGTTCCTTCTGTTCAATGTTACCATCAACTAAGGCAGCCTGCCTTCTCACATAGCAGTTTCCCCCCCGAGACCTGGTAGGCATTCAAAAAAGATTGAAGTCTTGGTTGCGCCTAGATTTCTCCTTTACTGGAGCCCAGTAAAGTTCTTTGGACATGTGTTAGCCTTTTGAGGTAGTCAAGACAAGTAGTTTGCCCAGACATACTTTATTGTTTATCTCTGTTGCAGCTCCGGCCCTCTGGAACGAGCTCCCTGTTGAGATCCGGATCCTTACTACCCTCCCAGCCTTCCGCAAAGCCACCAAGTCCTGGCTGTTCCAGCAGGCTGGGGGGAGCTGAGAAGCATCTACCTCCACAGAAATTGTGAATGTTGGTTTTGTTTTTAATATGTTGTCTTTGTCTCGTTCCCCCCTTTCCCTTGTCTTTTGTGAGCCACCCGGAGTCCTCCGGGAGTGGGCGGCATACAAGACAAATAAATAAATAAATAAATAAATAAATAAATAAATAAATAAATAAATAAATAAATAAATAAATAAATAGTAAGCTTACAGAATCTTGCAACTCTGAAAGTACATCTCTCACCTTCATAATCCAAGAAACTAGAAATGAGATATTTGCCACACCCCCATTCCTTCTGCAGAAGGTCAGCTGCCTCTTATCTGACCAGTGTCTAGTCCGTGACTCTTCTTCCTGTCTCCCAAGATCATCCCCACATACCAATATAGGATGCGGAGGGGGATGTGCTATGTTTATGACTAAAGATTGCATTTAACATTTTTTCCATCTGTCTTTAAAAGACTACGTCAATGGACTATTTTGTAGCTTGATAAAATTATTGGCTCCATTATTAGACTTCCAATGTTTACCTTATTTATCAAATTTAGAAACTATCCCTCATAGCCTCCTCTGGGCAGTGTACAAAAAATAACCTCAGGTCAACATTCAGTTTGATTTATGCTATGTAGCATTTTGATGGCATTACAATTTTTATTTTTGTGCAAACAATAGAAACAACAAAATAAATTGGATTCTATTAAGTCACTAATATGATGCTAGAACTGATTTGGCATTTTTGTATAGTAGGCCAAAATTGAAGTACATTAGTGATTTAAGAGAAATGTATAGATTTATATGCTTGTTAAAATCAGGCAGATTCATGCAGAAAATATCCATAGCTTCTTATATTTTGGCTCCCTGGACCTGTATGTGAGAATGTGAAATGGGAGCTTATCCTATATTTGGCTGCAATACTATTACTGGAATGATGTCATAAAAAATCACCTGTCAGTGTAAATAACATCAAGCTAAAAGGACCAACACGCAGTCAATAAATGGTTGTTTCTTTAAGTCTATATTAAAATTTTGAGTAAGCAGGTTAATGATTAAGGAAAGAAGGATTGATCATAATAGGGCCATTCAAAAATTCAGAAAGTTTTGTTTAGGAAAAAACAATTATATTCAAGTAATTATATAATCTTTGATGTAATTATTGATGTAATATAATATTTGATCTAATATTTATTGCTTGGCTTTAGTGGTCCAAAAATTCATCCTGTCTAGTATCTTTCGTTAAATTTGCTGATAGTAAACTTGAAAAAGTGTATGATCATCAGTTAGCAGAGTTCTTCAACAGTCACCAAAAAAGGTAATTAAAGGTAGATTAGGCACCACTGAATGAAGATTATTTTAGCATTATTTTAATTTCTATTTAAAATATTTCCGTTACAGTATCTTAAGCAATGCACTCCCAAAGGTGCTTTTCAAAAGGCAACTGGGCTTTCCAAGAAAGTCCAGTTGCCTTTTGAAAAGACATCTTGGGACAACCATGGCCTGGATGATTGAGAATCTCCATATACACTAGGCATTGCAGATATCCAGAAAAAGTTTGCACCGCTTTTCTCAGAGAAAATACCTAATACGGCAAGCTGGCCTCCTTAATAGCAAGCTTGCATTCAATCCGGATAAGACCGAGTGGCTGGTGTGTTTCCCTCCCACTAATTGGCCAAGTTTTCCATCTCTCAGGCTGGGGGGTCAAACAGTACGCCCCTCAGACAGGGTTTGCAATTTGGGAGTCCTCCTGGACCCACAGCTGACTTTTGATCACCACTTGTCAGCTGTGACCAGGGGGGCATTTGCCCAGGTTCGCCTGGTGCACCAATTGCGTCCCTACCTGAACCGGGAGGCCCTCACAACAGTCACTCGTGCCCTTGTGACCTCAAGACTGGACTACTGCAACGTGCTCTACATGGAGCAACCCTTGAAGAGCATTCGGAGACTTCAGCTTGTCCAGAATGCATCCGCGCGAGCGATTGTGGGTGCACCTCGGTACACCCACGTTACACCTATCCTCCGTGAGCTGCACTGGCTGCCTATTGGTCTTCGGATATGCTTCAAGGCGCTAGCCGTCACTTATAAAGCCCTTCATGGTATTGGACCTGGGTACTTGAGAGACCGCCTGCTGCCAATTACCTCCAATAGACCGATTAGATCCCACAGATTAGGCCTCCTCCAAATTCCATCCACTGGCCAATGCCGATTGGCGACCACCCGGAGGAGGGCCTTCTCTGTGGCTGCCCCGGCCCTTTGGAACGAACTCCCCGTGGAGATTTGAACCCTCACCATCCTCCAGGCCTTCTGCAAAGCCCTTAAAACCTGGCTATTCCGACAGGCCTGGGGCTAATGAGCTTTTGTCCCCCCCTGAATGGTATGGTTGTTGTGTGTTTTTAAATTGTGGCATTGTTTGTTTGTGTTCTTTCTTTCCTTATTTGTACCCGCCCCCCTTGACTTGGGTTGTGAGCCGGCCCGAGTCCCCTTCGGGGAAAAGGGCGGCATAGAAATATAATAAATTCAATTCAATTCAGTTTTAATTGCTGATGATGTGCATTGATCAACTTAGCAATACATGTACAATATATAATTGGATTGAGGATTTTTGTTAATGCATCATTCTGACCCCAGGAAAAGAAATAAAAGAGGAGGTTGAAGAGAAAAATATAAATGGATTGCTCTTCCTTTGGTATAATTGAAGTTGTTTCTTTATTTTAAATCAGAGGTCTCAAAACTCAAATGATCATAAGGGCTGCATGAGGACCAGTTCATTTTCCTGATGGCTGCAACTGTGAAGCTTTTTTGGACCTTCTAGAAACATAAGTCTATAGCAAGGGTCCCCAACCCCGGTCTCTGGCATGCCAGAAACTGCGCTGCATAAACAAGAATGCCCCATCTGTGGGATGCAGGCAGAACACGAAACCACACCCCCTCTGATCCACGGAAAAACCTCCCTCCACAGAACTGGTCCCTGGTATCCAGAAGGTTGGAGGGCCACTGATCTATAGCATCAGTGTCAAACTCGTGGCAACATATTGCCATCACATGACATTTTGTGATGTTTTCTGAATTTGCGGAGCTGGGGTGGGTGTAGCTTGCGTGTGACTCATCCAGCCCAGGGGCTGCCAGTTTAACATACCTGATCTATAGTGAGTAAAAAATAAATAAATGAAAACTAATAATATCATGCTATCCCCTAACAGAATAAGAGACCCCCCTCCACCCTATGCCTGAAGAGAAAAGTTTCTAATCAGGGTGTGCTATCTGTTCTAATATATGCCAGTGGAACATGGACACTAACCTCACAATTGATACAAAAGGTATGGATGATGCCAAGAGCCAGAGAAAGATACATGCTCGGCATTACAAGATAAGATAGAAAAACCTGCACATAGTTTAGAGAACAAAAAAAAACACCCTATATGATATCATCAAGAGAGTAAAAGAATTGGAATGGAAATGCGCTGGTCACATAGTAAGAACCACCAATGGCAGGTGGACCAAGGCAGTTATAGGATGGATCCCACTTGATTAAAAAGCATCCAGAAAAGAGACCTAAAACAAGATGGATCAAAGACATCAGCAAATATTGTGGGTCCAGTTGGCAAAAGGAAGCTCAGGACCGTATACTGAAGGTTGGAAACATGCGGAAGAGGCCTTCATCCTGCAGTGGACAGACAATGGCTAAAATGATGATGATGATCCAGTAACACATGAATACCATGAAACAGTCCACACTAATGACTGTACAATTATGGTTGGATACATACATATACATATACATATACATATACATATACATACATAATACATATATATATATATATATATATATATATATATATATATATATATATATATATATATATATATATATATATATATATATATACACACACACACACACACATACTGTGTGTGTGTGTGTGTATTTATAGAAAGACGGCACCTCCGACCACGCTTTAAGCCAAAAGCACCAGCCTGAGGACGGCGAGTGAGACCTCGCCAAAACGTTGCCAAGACAATCTCAATCTTACATGGGAAAAGACCCGAATCAACAAGACCATCAGTGAAGAGATCGTCCCCAGAGAGAAATCTTCCAGATGCCCCAATCTCTATGGCCTCCCCAAGATACACAAAGAAGGAACACCACTCAGACCCATAGTCAGCTCCATAGGCTCACCTCTACCGAATCTTGCCAAATTCCTCGCCAAAGAACTCCAACCCTACGCAGAATCCATCACCTCACACATATACAAAACTCACTCCACTTCATAGAAACAGTAAAGAAACAAAACCTACAACCCAGCGACCTACTCATGAGCTTCGATGTCATATCCCTCTTCACCCAAGTGCCTATAAAAGAAGCCTTGAAAGGTATCCAGAACAAACACAACCCCCCTAAACACATCCTGGACCTGACCAACTACTGCCTAACCAACACATACTTCATCCATAATGGACAAAGATACAAACAGATAGAAGGAGCACCCATGGGATCACCCCTCTCACCCGTCACCGCAAACTTATACATGGAACATTTTGAAACTAACGCCTTAGATAAATCTGAACACAAACCCAAACTCTGGCTTAGATATGTTGATGATACTTTCGTGATTTGCCCACACGGGAAAGAAAAACTGGACAACTTCCTCACACATCTCAACAGCCTACACCCCAAAATACAATTCACTATGGAAATAGAAGCAAACAACCAACTTCCCTTTCTGGACATCCTAATCTACAAAAAAACCAATGGCTGTCTAGGACACACCATCTACTGGAAAAAACCACACACCAACCACTACTTAAACCAGGAGTAGTCAACCTTTTTATAGCTACCGCCCACTTTTGTATCTCTGTTAGTAGTAAAATTTTCTAACTGCTCACCGGTTCCACAGTAATGGTGATTTATAAAGTAGGGAGGTAACTTTACTTTATAAAATTTATAAAGCAGAGTTATAAAGCAGAGTTACAGCAAACCCCTACCTCCCACCATGAAAGCTGGAATGCTCCCTAGTGGGCGGTAGGGACCAGGTTGACTACCACTGACTTAAACACACAATCCCATCACCACCCTTGCACAGATCAACTCTGTAGCCAAGATCCTCATCTCCAGAACCAAATGTCTAGCCGATAAAGACCACCTGAAAACTGAATTACTCTCACAAATGTATTAATCTCTAACGGATTCCAAAGAAAAACAATTACCAACCTAATCCAAAGGGAGACTCCCCCTCCCAAAACGAGACACAGAACAGGACAATGGCATCGCCCTCCTCCCTTACATCAAAGGCACCACAGATAAAATCAGCAAAATTCTCCACAAACACAATATCAAGACAGCCTTCAACACTGACCAAAACATAGCCAATATCTGAAGAAACCCCAAAGACAAAATCCAGCTAGAAAACCAAGGAGTCTACAAAATACCATGCAAAATCTGCCCTGCAACATACATAGGACAAACGAACAGGAGAATAAATGCATGCATTGCAGAACACAAGAACACAGTAAGAAAAAAAGAAAAAACTTCCTCCCTTTTCCAGCATCTTAAAGCTACAGGATATGAAATTAATTTTGAAAGAACCAGGTTAATCTCCAAAACTGAACACTTCAACAAGAGAATAATTATGGAAGCTATCGAAATAGAGAAACACCCCCACAACATGAATAAATGTGACAATACCTCCCGCCTACCAGACATCTGGAAACCAGCCCTGGTAAACAAATGAGCCCCACCCACCAGCCAGGCTGTTACAACACGAACAACAACAGACCCACAGCCAGCACCATTCGGCACCAATCAGTGACGTGCGGTGAGGGACACCGTTGGTGAGGCAAGAGCACGGCAGCAGCGAGAAGCAACATCCCCACCGCTGTGTCCGACAGGCGTCTCTCATTTATGATGGACATAAATGCGAGATGCCTGTCGGACACAGCGGCGGGGGTGTTGCTTCTCGCCGCTGCTGCGCTCTGCCGCCTCGCCACCCGCCTCCTCCGTCCCCGCTGACATTCTTGGGAGCAGGTCGGGTGGCTGGGTGGCTGGGAGGAGAAGAGCGGTGAGTCTTTGTGCCGGCTGGCCGGCCAGGCAGGGAGCAGGTCGGGTGGGGGTGGGTGGCTGGCTGCCTGGGAGAAGAGTGGTGAGTCCCTCCCCAGCCAGCCACAAGGGCTCACCACTCTTCTTCTCCTCCTCCTCCTTGTCCTCCCCGCTCGGTGCTGGGCTGGCTGCAGAAAAAATGGCGGCTGGTGAAAGAAAAACCTCTCCAGAATCACCCTTGCACTTGCACAGTCGCTCAAATGCAAGACATGATTCGCTGCTCCCAGATCAGGAGGCAGGAGAATCAGTGCCTCTTTTGCATATTAAATCTTTTGCTTTTTAACTCCGCCTTAACTTTTAAAAGGCAAAAAATTCCTTAAGCAAAAAAGGCCCCGAGTTCTCTCGCCTCCTCCTAGTTAACACTGAGAGCAGACACCAAGCCACTGTGACTTGAAATCTGGTAGCAACTATCCTGGCTTTAATTCATTAAAAAAAAAATATTTAGAACTCTTTCCTTTCTCTCAGGAGACTGGGGAGGCTCCGCCTCCCTTGCCTCTAGTGACTGCACGTCCCTGGCACCAATCTACCAATCATGATACAGCCACACATCCAATCAATCCACTTATTGAAACAAAGATAGCACTCCACACATCCCCACCAAGTTTTATAGAAAGATGGCAGCTCCGGCCACCTCAGGCTGGTGTTTTAAGCCAAAAACACCAGCCTGAGGATGGCGAGTGAGACCTCGCTGAAATGTTGCCAAGACAATCTCAATCTTACACGGGAAAAGACCCAAATACAACAAGACCAGCATACCTACACCTGTGAAAATCTACAAACACACACACACACACACACACACACACACACACACACACACACATCTATATCTATATCATCTCTCTCTCTCTCTCTCTCGTGTGTGTGTGTATCTCTCTCTCTCTCTCTCTCTCTCTCTATCTATCTATCAGTATCTCTCTCTCTATCTTTCTATCTCTCTATTTCTCTCTCTCTCTATCTCTGTTTGTGTGTGTCTATCATCTATCTATCATCCATCTATCTATCTATCTATCTATCTATCTATCTATCTATCTATCTATCTATCTATCTATCTATCTATCTATCTATCTATCTATCTATCTAAGAGACCGCCTCCTGCCAATTACCTCCTTACGACCTATTAGATCACACAGATTAGGCCTCCTCCGAGTTCCATCCGCCAGTCAGTGTCGACTGGCAACTACGCGGAGGAGAGCCTTTTCAGTAGTAGCTCCGACCCTTTGGAACGATCTCCCCGTGGAGATTCGTACCCTCACCACCCTCCAGACCTTCCGCACAGCCCTCAAGATCTGGCTATCCCGTCAGGCCTGGGGTTAAAGATTATAATCCTTCCCCTCCCGAATGATGAATGAATGTTGCTTCTATTTTTAATTACGTACTGTTTTTATATGTCATTGTGTGTACTCCCTTCCCTATACGTTGTAAGCCGCCCTGAGTCCCCTCAGGGAAAAGGGCGGCCTATAAATAAATTTATCTACATCTACATCTACCTCTACCTACCTACCTACCTACCTACCTACCTACCTACCTACCTACCTACCTACCTACCTACCTACCCACCTACCTACCTGATGAGTGACACTTAAAAGGAAACAGTAAGGAAGATTAAGTCATTGTTGGTGCAGAAGAGACTCCCTTACCACAACTGGATCTGGGCTGTTGCAATGAATTTGCAATCCTTCCCATGCTTGAGATGCTCCAAGAAAGGAAAGCAATAAGGCCACAATAGCTTTGACATTGCTATAGCAGCAACCATTTTAGTCTACCAACTTGTAAGTTTGATGCAGCTGGGAAGCATATTTCCTCCCAGCTATTTTAGATGCACTTAGCTTCCCCTCCCTTTTCTGAATAATGAAGATCACTGTGGCTAATAGCAGTGGGAAAGAACCATCTTTGTCAAGATCAGTGGGAGGGAGGACTTTTGTGGGCATATGTAACTCGCCTCTTGGGACAAAACCCAACATTATTGCTGAAATTAATATGCTAATGAATAGCAGAAAGAGTCTCAATTGTAAATTTATTGGGATTAGGGTCGATTTGCCAGTGGCACACACATAGATGATGCTAAAGAAACAAATAACTATTTTAAGAGATTATCAACTTCAATGACAGGAATTGAACAGTGTATGCTTTGGTTACAGGAAATAAGTTTGGTAAAAAGAAAAGTTCTGCAACACAGCTTTTCCCCTCATAGCTCCAAAGATATTAAAAATTCTGTTTCTTACAGAAGTCCATTATATGCTCTGTTTCCTGTTAGTGATGCTGTCCACTGTCACTGTGCCTCCTAAAATGTTTTCTAGGAACTGCAATAAGAGTGATAGGGAAATGAAAGGTATTTTGGATCCTTCTCATATGATCTGTAGCTTCTGACATTTTACAGGAAGATGCTGCTGCAATTTTTATTACAGCATCTAATATTAAGAAGAGTTCTTAAAATTTCCCAGTCTGGTGTCCTTTATATGTATTTGAAATTCATTTCTCATCTACAATGATCATGAGGAAGAAGGATTATGGAACCTGGTCCAACACATCTGGAGGGCATCAGATTGGACAAGATTGATCCAGATCAGTATTTTTCAAATTTGGCAACTTTAAGATGTGTGGCTGGGGAATACTGAGAACTGAAATCCACATATTTTAAAAGCTGCCAAGTTTGGAAAAAACATCGGTTTAAATTAAGGGATGGTCATATGCAATTTTAATGGGTGATTTATTACTTATAATTTATGTGAATTTATTTGCCCAACTCCAGTGAACGCTTGGTGATGCACGAAACTAAAAAAGACACAAAAAATGGTCAAACATTAAATTAACAGGCAGCCCAAACTAAAATGGTCTAATAACAACCTCAACAAAACAAAACAGGGGCTATTAAGCAAATCAAGGAGAGAAGCAACTTAGAACTAAGGAGAAATTTCTGGACAGTTAGAACAATGAATCAGTGGAACAATTTGCTTCCTGAATTTGTGAATGCTCCAACACTGGAAGTTTTAAATAAGATGTTGGATAACCATTGGTCTGAAGTGGTGTGGGGTTTCCTGCCTAGGCAGGGGGTTGGATTAGAAGTCCTCCAAGGTCCCTTCCAACTCTGTTACTCTATTCTATTCCTATTCCTATTCCTATTCTATTCTATATAGCAAACATCAACCCCAGATTAACAATCTATAGGACTTTACACTGAAGATAGGAGAAAGATTTTAGTAGTATGGGGACATTTACATTAAAAAGATCCCAGGTTCAGTCCCAGGGATGATGGATGTGATGATGATGATGATGATGATGATGATGATGATGATGATGATGATGATGATGATGATCCTTTTGTCCTGTTTTTATATACATATAAACTCAGGTTGATAAACATTTCTCAGTATGCAAGTTTGGTGGGTTTCCTGTCTGAACTCCTGGAGATGTAAATAACACTAAAATAGATTGAAACAATGACACATTTCTGTTCAGGTCCTGGTACAAATGAGTCCTTGTATTAATAGTTTTAAGAAAAATAGTTCTGACTTTTCTTTTTTTTTCTTTAACATGGTTATTTTCTGAACAAAATAGCTCAGTAGGAACATTCAGTTACAGTATGCATTATGCCGCACTACAGTCCAAGAACATTGTTATGTATAATTATCTGTTTATTTTGGGAGCTTAAGATTCCTTGAACTCACACCAGCGAGGTAATCTAAAGCCACTTAGTCTGTGTGAAGGTTAAAGCTTTAGAAAGGCAATTTGTAGGTTACATAAGGCAAGCAAACAAAAAGACCTGGCAACCTGTGGGTTTTTTCTCTCTCTTAAAGTATTCTTGCAAATCTCCTTTAACAGCAGAGACTCTAATTTAGTACTTCATGCTGTAAGTTGAAAACCACTTAATATCAAATTTAAACTGATGGATGATGGCATGAGCATTGCAAGTATTTTTTTATTTAAAGTTTTCTTTATATTTTATTTTTTAAATGAACACAAACAGACCAAAAAAACCCCCACAAAACCATCTTCCATTACAAATTGTAGAAAGTGTGACGGTTGGTTACAAAAACTTCCGTGTGTCCCTTCCACAGTCATCACCTATAATTCATATTGAATCACATATTTTTAAATCAAGTATGCAGTATTTACATACATTTCTTTCATCCTACCTCAGCCTTCATTTGACTGTAATTGTTTTTACATTCTTTTATATGAAATATTCCAATTTAAAGCAAACCCACATAATGGAATTCCATTAATTCCTCCCCGCAACATCCTACAATAAAATTGCACCTTTATAACATGTTCTAAATAAAAAAAAATGATTATGTTTAATTTCTAAACTTCCTTTCATAGTCTTCATTTGCAATTTATATAGAATTTCCTCTTAACAAACTAATACATATATATGCATTATTATCATTATCAATCATTTATTTAACTATAACCATTTTATACATGATACTCTAAATTTAACTAAATTTTACTTAATTTTTATTATCAGCTTTCATTACATCAACCTGTGTATTTCCAGTAATAGTGCAGTCTTATGTCTTTTGCCATTTGTAGCATTAGCATTTTGATTAATTTCTTGATAAGTCTTATATAGACTTCTCTTCGCAAGTTATTGTTCATTTCATTTCTTATGCAAACTCGAAACCCCCCATTTGCTTCTTCAATCAGCTTATCTTTAGTTATCACTCGTGCTTCTGATAAAGTTTCTCTCCTTACTTCCATCAATTTTTCTCTCTTTTCTTCTTCTGTATTTTGAAGTCTGGGATAGAGTTCCAGTACATCTATCTCCCCTTTCCATATTCCACTCTTTTCATTTCTAGCTAGGCTCAGTTTACTATCAATATCAACAGTTTTTTTTATTTCTTTGATTATTTTTCCCTTCAATTTTTAGAACTCTGTCCTCCACTTTTTCCATTTGATAAACATCCTCAATTTTTCCATCAAATTTTACTGTGCTGCATTCTATATTCTCCAATCTCTTCTCAATTTTTTCTGTTACTGCTAAGATCTTTTGAATTCCAAACATAATCATTTGCAATGTTAAGGTTTCTTTTTCTTGTTGTGCCATTTTCCTATTTGTAAACACTGCCACTATAACATTCAAAGCTTTTTGTTAGATTTGAAGTGAGTTCATTTATAATCTTTCAAAGTCAAGATCTCTCCTCTCTCCACTCAACTATTGAAAGAGCTCCCAAAGAGCACCTGTATAAACAACCCATGCTCTTCCCACTATCACTCACAGTAAACAAGCTCAGAGACCTTGAAGTGTAGAACAAATGATCAAAGGGAAAAAACAACATTTCCAGCCTCCATTCTCCAAGTGGCAGTGTTACTTCCTTTCCTTCTATTGTTACAGACCTCTTTGTAGTCCTTTTACTATCTTCTTTATATTCCAAACTTACAGAGAAAAGGAAAAAAAAACTTCTTAAATGAAGAAAAAAACCATCCAATCCAGCATTGTAAAAATAAAGGAAAAAAATCTTAATCCTTTGTTATATAAAAAGAAATAAAAAGTAGAAGAAAAACTAATCTATTCAGTTTAAAAAAGAGGAAATATTTGCCAAAGTTTCATAGATGAAAAAAGACTTAAAAAATAAGGATAACATACTGTCTAAAGTACACTTTTGCCACTTACTTTCTTCTGTTTTCAAATTTAATTTAACTTTGATTTTTTTGGGGTAATCTCTTGTCTAATAATAAAATTTCCTCACCAAACGGCACACTTTCTCTTTCTACTTTCCTCCGATTCCAGAGCTGTCCCAACTTCAGCAGCTTCAGTGGCTGCACTTCTATTGCCAGCAAGAAGAGGTTCTCCTGGATCAATGAGGGACTTTGCAATGTCCCTGAGATCAGCAGGACATACTCTTCCCTATCACAATCTCTTCAGGATGGTTTAGGTCCAAAAGGGCAGTCCAGCGACAAAAGTATCGATTGCGGTATTGGAGCTCCAAGATCACACGTCGTCTCATTGCGACGTCAGATACTCTTTCCTGTGTAAGTATTTTTTAAGAGAGCAACCATCCTGTTCTTACTAGCATAATCGTTTAATTCCAGAGAGACAATTTTCAATCTTTTCTTTTGAGGAACATTGTTATCTACTTCAACAACCATTGATTAGTTTTTTTTAAAAACAAACCTATCCTCGCTCTCCAACACACCATTTAGTTTAACCACATAATGGAATACTGATCTTCTCCCTCATTATATTTTAATAGAATTTGAATAGAACCCAATTGTATTCTAATCTAAAGGACTGCAATATTTGCTGATTTTTTGTGTGGGTAGTGGATAAAATTTCTTTCTGGTGTATAAAGCTTGGAAAGCTGATATCTTTTCCTGCAAATTCACAATTGGAGCCAACTAAGATTGTTATTAAGCTGGTGGCCAGATCTTACAACTTCCATAATGCTTCATAATCCACTCTTCCTAATCATCTGCAGCACGGGGGTCAAACTCGTGGCATCATGTTGCCATCATGTGATATATCTTGATGTTTTTCCCTTCGCGGATCTGGATTGGACATGGTCCGCGCGTGATGCAAATGGCCCATGGGCTGCCAGTTTGACATCCCTGATCTACAAGTAGCCTTCGATGTACGATCACAATTGACCCCAAAATTTCCATTACTAAGCAAAACAGTTGTTAAGTGAACTGTCCCCCATTTTATGATCTCCCTTGTCACAGTTGTTAAGTGAACCACTGCAGTTGTTATATTAGTAGCACGGTTCTTAAGTGAATCAGGTTTCCCTGCTAACTTTGTCAGAAGGTTGCAAAAGGTGTGTTGTGGCTGGTCGACCGCTGGCCCCTCCAGCAGCTGCATCAAATGAGCAGATGGTATGGGCCAGCATCAAGGCAGCCTGAGAGCACTGAGGGGGAAGAGGGAATGGAGCTGTCAGAGAGAGAGAGAGAGAGACAGAGGAGGAGCCTGGGCTGTCCATCAGCCCTCAGATGGAGAGTCAACAGCCCCCAGGTCCGGAGGTGGCTGATGAGGAAGAGTAGGAACAGCGCCTGAAACGCAGATGTTCAGAAGGCAGAGGAGAGGAGAGCAGTGGGAAGATATGGGCCGGTCCTTGGGAATAGAAGGAACACCGCTGCTAGCAAAGCATCACCCTAGCTCTGTGAAATAAAAGGCAGGGAGCGGGTCAGAACAAGGTGATTACGTGACGCCGGGATATTGCAACCATGATAAATGAATTGGGGTGAAGATATTATTAAGATACTGTTGCCTGCACCCCACCACCTGAGAACTATGTGTAGCCTATTGACAATCAAAATGGCTGATTTTGTTTTGAGATCATTCAACAGGTTGTACATCACTCTGGGTAAGCACTACAATTTTCAATGCTTAGAAATACTTGGTGGCAAAATAATTTCATTTGTGTCACTGCCAATATGATGCTTCCATAATCAATATGACGTAAGGAACTTGCTGAATATATGAAATATATTGCAATATATGAAAAATAAATGCATTCACATGAATATTATATCAACCTTGGATTCTTATTAAAATACACTATGAATCTAAATTGTTAGACGAATGAGCTTGGAATAACATCATGACAAGTTCAGTATTGTGGAGACATTCTTATATCAAATATTCTACTAATCAAAATTTAAGAAATAGACAATAGATAATCAAAAGCAAATGATCTTATGCTACTTAGCTGCCATAAATGATTGATTTTCTCCAGATTATATTAATTTCCACATCCTCTAGAGACAGAAATAATATATGTAATCTTCAAGGTTAATTTTATTCAAGACCATTCAGTTTTAATAATGTATATAACAAGAAACAAGAAGTTTTTCCAAAAGAGAATATGGAAGAATAACTTGTAGGTAAAACACTTGAAGGCAGTCAATTAAATATGAGCTAATAATGTGCGGCAGCAGCCAAAAAAACCAAAGCAATCCTAAATTGCATTAACAGAAGGATTCAATCAAGATCAAGTGAGGTACTAATACCACTCTATAAAGCCTTAGTAAGACCACACCTAGAATACTGCAGTTTTGGTCACCACACTATAAAAAAGATGTTGAGGCTCTAGAAAGAGTGCAGAGAAGAGCAACAAAGATGATTAGGGGACTGGAGGCTAAAACATGGGAAGAACGGCTACAGAAACTGGGCATGACTAGTCTAGTGAAGAGAAGGACCAGGGGAGACATGATAGCAATGCTCCAATATTTGAGGGACTGTCGCAGAGAGGAGGTGGTCAACCTGTTTTTCTAAAGCCAAACAAGGAATAATGGATGGAAGCTGACCAAGGAGAGATTCAACCTAGAAATAAGGAGGAATTTTCTAACAGTCAGAACAATCAACCAATGGAACAGCTTGCCTTTGGAAGTTGTAGGAGCTTCATCACTGGAGGCTTTCAAGAAGAGACTGAACTGCTATCTGTCAGAAATGTTGTAGGGTCTCCTGCTTGGGTGGGAGATGACCTTCCAACTCTGTTAATCTATTAATAAATTCCTTAAGTTGACACAAATTTCGGTTTCTGGACCTTGCAACTTCCATGATTAATAACTTCTGGGAAAGGGATATACTTGCTGACCCATTCTTTTAATAGAGTGGGTCTTCCTTTCCTTCAGACTTCAGCAGAGCACATTTTAAAAAGTTTTCATTCAAGTCTACAAACTTGAAATCTCCTGGTGATTTCTGCCCAAATAATAAAAAAAGCCCTGATCCTGCTTAGCTTCCAAGGATGGGCTCTGCAGGAAATGATTAAAAAAGAAGTCAAGATAGCAATTGCAATGGTACCCATGAAAGCTCCTCCTGTGCGTGTATCATGTGTATGATATACAAAAACTGCACTTGAACTTTAATTACAGCCTCCATCTTGGTCTTTTTTTTTAACTACACCTACGGACATCCCAATGTAGTTTTCCAATGTAGTTTCTTTCCCAAACAAAGAAAACAAAATCCTAACACTCCCACATGCTGCACATCAGAAAATACAGAGAACAAAAAATATTGGAAAACATAGGATTTTAGCAAGGAAATGTGACAGTGCCATTATCTGTAGGGGAGACTAAAAAATGAAGCACAGAAACAAACATAAAGAAGCAAAATATTTCATAATTGCAGCTGATGATATAACATACTTATTATTGCACTGTTTCCATCATGTTATCTAAACTGCTCCTTGACAATCTTCAATCAAACCACATTAATTTTGAATTAAAAAACTTCATTATCACCATCATTATCGAGACACTGTGCCAGTAAATATTATAGTCTATTTTAATAACTTCCCATTAGTTTTATGAAGGAACTGCCTTTGTGAGTTTGATACAAATTTCCTTTTTTTTTTCTTATTTGTATTCCTCTGTGCAATAAATTTGGTATCATCTTTCTGATCCACCATCTCTCTCTGATATTTTTCTATACCTGTAATAAGAAATGGGAGATTCACATAGCTTCTATTTTCCAACCTGTAAAAATTCTATGAAAGATGATTCCTCGTAATCAATCAATCAGAATAGAGTGGAAGGAACATTGGAGGTCTTCTAGTCCAACACTATACCAGGAGTGCCAAACTCAATTTCACTGAGGGCTGAATCAGCATTGTGGTCGCCCTTGGAGGTGTGTGGCTGGGGGGGCATGGTTGGGTGCATGCTTGACCCCTGCCACCAAACCTCATTCTCCAGCAAGTCTGCCCCCACATCCACTCACGAAGACCCCAGCAAATGGGAAAGGCAGGGAGCCCCCAGTCCCAAGAGGCAGCTGGAACTCTGCAGACCACACAGTGCATGTGGGTCCAACCCCCATGACCACCCTGCTGATGCTCCAAGAAGCAGGCGCTAGCATGCAATCCAGCCTGCCAGATGTGCTGGGCAGCCACACAGCCTGCCAGATGCACCGGGTACATGCGCAGCCACCTGCTCCGTCCCAGCTGCGGTGGTCATGAGCAAAGAAAGATGGTAGAATTGCAGTGAGGTAGCCTCTGCGGGTTAGGTCCCCTCCCTCAAACCTCATCCTCCAGTGAGCATGCTTCATGCCGCCCCCTGATGGTCCCGGTAACAGGATGGGTGGAGAGCAGGCCATACGTATGCTCACTGCCTCCTGTGCATGCACCCAGGGGGCGGGACAGAGGTAACCCTTTGAAGTCTCCAGGGTGGCATGCGGATCGAAGGCTGCCCATGTTCTGGCCCAGATGGCCGCCATCAGGTTGTAGATTGGCACAGCCCCATGCGCCAGATCTCCAGCCCATGGACTTTGAGTTTGACACCCCTACCCTATACCATTTCATATTCTGTAGGTGACTGTCTAGTCTTTTCTTAAAAATCTCCAGCAATGATGCACCTACAACTTCTGAAGTCAAGCTGTAAGCTGTTCCACTGGTTAATTGTTTTCACTGTTAGAAAGTTTCTTTTTAATTTCAGATTGCTTCTCTCCTTGATTAGCTTCCATCCATTGTTTCTTGTTTGCCTTTTTGTGCTTTAGAAAATGAGTTGATCCCCTCTTCTTTGTGGCAACCCCTCAAATGCTGGAATACTGCTATCATGTCACCCCTAGTCCTTCTTTTCTCTAGACTAGCCAAACCCAGTTCTTCATATTTTTAGTCTCCAGGCCTTTAATCAACTTATTAGCTCAAAGATCTAAAACCAAGTAGAGTGCACACTGATGGTAAGAAAATTAGACCAGACATTTCACACATCCCTCAGCCCTCTTGTGACCAAAATAAATGTATGAATGACCCATCTCTTCCATGAGCATTTAGCTCTTTTTTTGCCTTCCCTTGAAGAACATTTTGGAAGCAATTTCTTTGCTATCAAACTGAAAGTAGTTGCAGAAGAAATCTAAACCACTACATCAATTAATTTATCATATGTTCATGTAGCTATCAGATTTGCTGTAGTAAATACTGGAAGAGGATAGGAGGTAAGGAACTGCTATTGCATTTTTTTTTCTTTCAGTAAATTGTTTTCAGGATTACTGTTCAAAGAACTATTATGTTACAAGAAAAGCAATCCATACAAATTCTACTTAAATAGAGTAGAGCAGCAAACTACCGGAACCTGATATGTTCTAATAGGCTCTTCAAGATCTTTCCTGAAGAATCTACATTAATTTTTTATTCTTATCATTTGAAGAGGGCCCCTGTGGACCAAACTCTTACACCAGAAAAGGCTCTGAGAAGACAAAGCTAGTGGTGTTGCTCACCAAAGGAGAGAAAGCTTCTCTCAGAACAGCGATGATAGGGCTTAGCATTCAATCCTAATATATTGCTACTCAAGACAGACTCCTTCTCTGCTTTTGAAAACTGACATATATATGACAATATTCTTAGCCTTGCGCCTTCATGGATCATGGAGTTTAGCATTAATACCAAGGATGGGATTCTAGCATTTTGGGCAAACCGGTAGCTCTGATGATCAGCTGGGAGCAAACCAGTTTGCCCCAACGATCACATGGGCCCTGCGCTATATTCCTACCTTTATCTTCTCAGCTGATTCTCGTAGAAGAGCAGATTGCTGCGTGAACCAGCTGTGTTACACCTGAAAGGATACCTGGAAGTGAAGATTTCTTAAAACTGTGTGCACAGTATGGATTAGGCGCAGGCTTGAGCAAAGCGCCCACAAATCGCACAATCACCGAACTGGTTGTTAAACCGGGAGGATCCCACCACTGATTAATACCAATAGAAAATTTACAGCAATTACAAACCCATCTAACCAGATCCATCCTTTCATATTCCCTTGAAATCACACTATTAAGATGTTGAACCACCTATTGGGATTTCTGGGAGTTACAATTCCAGTGCATTTAGATAGTGGCAGATTGACAATTCCCTGTCTCCCTGTTTCCTTTTGGGGTCTTCTTGCAAATAACCCCTTTAATGGCTGCTAGACTTTGCTCTGTTTCTCTCTGTCTCTCCCTCCCTCTCTCCATAAACACACCCACAAGCACACCTCACCTAAAGAATAATTACTTCCATAAATACTCAATACATACTGTAAACCCTTTTAAAAACCACAAATAATAGATTTCTGCAGCCAAATGCTCTCAGCTCACCTATCCATGAAAAATAAATAAATAAACAGTAACCGTAGAGAGCTTTCTGCTGCAAGAGAAGTCAAGAGGATGTCAAGCTGCATTCTAGTCACTGGTTACAAAATGGTATCCATTTTGTAAAATATTATCCCAGTAATCATTTCATAAGATTCCCCACCACATTTGGAATCCCTGATACAGATGGAAAATGAAATCACCAAAAAAAAAAAAAAAATCAACAGTCTAGGCCTAGAATCTTTCTTCCAGACCTTCTAACCAGAGGTGGTATTCAGCCAGTTCTGAACGATTCTGGAGAATTGGTAGCAGAAATTTTAAATAGTTTGGAGAACCGGCAAATAGGCTGGCCCGGCCCCTGCTGCCTCCCAGCTGATTTTCTTTTATTGCCCTGAACAGGAGAACGGAGCTGGAAAGCAGGTTAGTGGGGTGGGAAGGGAATGGGGATTTTGTATCCTTCCCCTACCAGGCCAATAAAACCAAACCCACAAAGCTACACTCACAGAACCGGTAGTAAAAATTTTTGAATCTCACCACTGCTTTTAACCAATTTTCCTTAGTGGCTTAGCGGATAACAGGTAAATGCCTCTTTTCCTGGAGATCCTATTTAAAGTTTCTAAGTAGAGTAGATAATGTAGGATTCAGATGGACAAACATATAAAATGGGCACCTTAAATCAAGGGTTCCCAATCCCTGGTCCATGGCCTGTTGGGAACCAGGTTACACAAGTGGCAGGTGAACACACAAAGATCGATTTGTACATGCGTGAGATTTGGTTGAGCACAAGAAACCATCCGCTCTCCCCCCCTCCCCCGGCCAACATCACTGCCTGTCGCTGTTGCTCCACAGAGTTGGAAAGTTTGGGAACTGCTGCCTTAAATGTATTTTTTGTGCAAGACAGTGGGATGCCTTTGCCCAGTTTCTCTATGACATCAATATATTTCTCAAATGGGCTGATCCCACATTGCACATCTTGATCAACAGCGGCTCAAAACCAAATGTGTATCTTCGCATTATACATCTCATTCATTCATTCCTCATTCTAATTTGTTCAAATATTAGACTTTTGGAGTAATAATCCTCACAGGATTATTAGAGGATAAAATGGGGAAATGTGACTGCCAGTCTGAGCAATGTGAAGAAAATGACAATATCATATATGTACATAGCATGGAAATTACTGTACAGTATAATGCTTTCAAAATATAAGAGCTGTTATACTTCTGTTTCTTTCTGCCGTACAGGTAATATAAAGAATTTGAGAAAACTTATCTTTCCATTAGCATTAATCTAGATTCAGGAGATCTGGTGCTGTTATGTGCTAAAGCCCAAGGTTTCCCGTATAATCCTGGTGTGGAGGAAGGAGAAGTGTGACAGTCAATTTTATATTGCTGGTACAATGAAAAGAACAAAGGTAGGAGAAAAACACTCCCACTCACTTTCACGATGTGGTTTGCAGATTGCAATTCTGAACCTAGGACCTTGATAAATAATTTGGAAAACCCTCAGTGCCGTAGTGTATCTAGATCAATGCAAAATTTGAGAAACAAATAAGAATAGTTAGAAATATATGCAGAGGCGGTAGTAATTCAAGTAGTGTACATTGTTAATAGAAGAGAGTATAGATAGTTGTGTGTGGAGTCCTTGATGCCTTGAGAACAACAGTTATAAGCATTTGTTGGGTGAAGTGCCTTCTCCTCAGAGAAAGAATTTGTAAATACAATTATTAAAAAGTTTTGAAAAATATTACTTTCTAGATTAATCAGAAATAGGGTGACTTGGACTCGGCGGCTCAGTAGGTAAGATGCTGAGCTTGTCAATCAGAAAGGCCGGCAGTTTGGCGGTTCTAATCCCTAGCACCGCGTAACAGAGTGAGCTCCCGTTACTTGTCCCAGCTTCTGCCAACCTAGCAGTTCAAAAGCATATAAAAAATGCGAGTAGAAAAAATAGGAACCACCTTTGGTGGGAAGGTAACAGCGCTCTGTGCGCCTTCGACGTTTAGTCATGCCAGCCACGTGACCATGGAGACATCTTTGGGACAGCACTGGCTCTTCAGCTTTGAAATGGAGATGAGCACCTGCCCCTAGAGTCAGGAACAACTAACACATATGTGCCAGGGGAATTTTTTACCTTTACCTTTACTAGGGTGACTTGGAACATGGATTTTAGAAAGTTTAACAATGGATAAAGTCTCAGAACTTGGAACTATAATTTTAATTTTTTGGAAGAATTCCTCTTGTGAGAAAGTAGCATTGTTTAAGCTCTTTACTAGCTAGAACAAGATAATGGGGCTTTAAAATTTGGGCACCAGAGGGATCTAGAGAATAACAAAACAACAAAATGAAATATTCTAACAGTGAGCTGTTTAATGGAAAATTATGAAAAAAAATATGAAAGTTTATGAGGCTTTTGAGACTCTTGGAAAGGACTGATAAATGGCCAGTTAAGGATGCAATGGAAGAAGAACAAGATACATTGAATACATTTGAAATAGTCTGAATATGGTTATCAATATGACAAGTTATGAGAATGATGCAGAAAAGGATCTACAAGACTTTCAAATGAAACAAGATGATGCTTCAATGCCTGAAGGAGATATACAACTATTAAACAGAGTAGTTTAGAGAACTGAAACGATATGAGAGATGCTTAGAATTCTATTGGAGGAAGACAAAGAGTGAGGCTGAATGAATGAGCACAGATAAGAGCCTCTCTTAGGACCTACCCTGTAGTAATAAGGATGATGAAGGATAATTAGTGGACTTCTCATTACTTCAGCAGGCAGCCTTGTTTTGGGTACCCAGGTCCCACATGGGTAAGGAGGAAGCTGGGGAGCACCTGCAGAGTCCCTATGAGGAATATTCTTGGCATCTGTTAGATAAAGTCATTCAACTTTATGGGGACTAGATTCTGGCTGGGCAGATCTTTTGGAGTGATGAAGACATACATGATCCTGGTTATCTGGGAGGAGTGCAAGATGGCTGCTCTTGAGAGGATGGCCAGCTAGCTACAGTCTGAATCTATGCCCCTCATGGCTGAATCAACTCAACACTGGCAAGCAGAGTTGCATTGGTCCCCAGGGCCCAATGAAATGTCAACTTTGACTCTGGATGGAGTGGCACTTCCTGGACTGAACTGGGGTGCAATTTGTGGGTCCTCTTGGACTCACAGTTCCTGCTCAAGGGGGGGGGGGGCTTGCACAGATTGCAACATTTACTTGCCCGAGAGTCCTAGTTCACAGTCACTCATGCCTTGGTCTCCTCCAGCGGTGGGTTTTACATTTTGTTACCACTGGTTTGCCGCATGCGCCAAGCCTTCTGTGCATGTGCTTTGCTGGTGTCGTGTGAGCCTTCCACACATGCATCCGGCCTCAAAAATGTGCCTAAATAAGATGGCATAGAGCCGGGGTGGGTGGGTGGGCCCACTCATAATTTCCGCTACCAGTTCAGGCGAACCAGTCTGAACCAGCTGAATACCACCTCTGGCCACCTCCCCTTTGGATTACTGCAATGCGCTCTCTTTGGGGCTGCTCTTGAAAACCACCTGGAAGCTTCAACTCTTCCAGAATGCTGCGGTGCATACAGGGATGGATGCCCCTAGGTTTGTGTTTATATAACACCTCTGTTGTGCAACTTGTACTGGCTTCCATTTTTTTTCCAGATGCAATTTAAGGTTCAGGTTATCACTTATAATATAAAGCCCTATATGGCACAGGGCCACATTATCTGCAGGACCATCTTTCCCTAAGGACATCTATCCATCCTACCAGATCAGATAGGGTGGGCACACTCCTATGTCCCTTTCCTTAAACATTGCCTACTTATGGCAGCTAAGAAGTAGGCAATATTCTATAGCAGCTCCTCCCCTATGGAATATTTGGTCCCTGAAGTTTGGCAGGCCAGCTACTCTTCCAAAAATTACCGAAGATCTGTTTTTTCTGGCAAGTGCTAGGATGAGGTGTCTTTTAATGTGTTTGGTTTTTATAGTTTTAATATGATTCTTATGTCGCTTTAATTTTTGATTGGATGCCTCCAAGCGTTTGTTATGAGAAGGGCAGATGTACAAATGTGTTAAATATATAAATGAACCAAAAAGGAGAAATGCTTTTTTATTTTGTATTTTTACTGGATATGTAGAAGAAGTCTGTTAAAGCTTTCAATGACTTTATGATAAGTGACCAAAAAAAAAAAAAAAAAAAAAAAAAAAAAAGAGTTTCTCTTCCTAGATTTACAAAACAGACTTGCTAAAGTTCTGAGAAATCTTCAGGGGAAAGATTAAAAAAAGATGGCAAGAAATCAAACTAAGCTGTCAGATTCTGCTTGGAGGGGTTACGAGTTAAGATCATTAAAAGAATAGGGAAGGAACACAAGCCTGCCTTATTTAATCAATGTTAATAATTAGTTGTATTTGACAATTATTACTGGACTTTGTAGATAAGGAATGAAGGACAAGGATTTTGGATTTATTTATTTTTTAGTTAAAAGAAGAGACATGGGTTGAAGAGAGTTTATTTTATAACTTAAGTGATGGCAATAAATTTACTTAAATTGTGTATACTTCCTTGGGCTGAAGTGGGAAATAATTTTTTTCTTTCTTTTTTATACTATTTTATACTACTCGGCAAACCTCCCAAAAAAGGCCTGCTTTTTGCGAAAATGGGGCCGTTTCCCCCCCAAAGGCATGAATAGCCTTTAGGGAGCTTGCAGAGTGCTCCTGGGGGGGAGGGAATGAGCAAAGAAGTGGACCATTTTTTTGCAAAAACGGGCCCATTTTTCATTTAAAAAATGGGCATGGATAGCCTTTAGGAAGCTTACAGAGTGCTCCTGGGGGCTGGGGAGGGGTTAAAATTGAGCAAAAAATGAGCTGTTTTTTCCTCATTTCTGCCTTCCCCAGCCCCCAGGAGCTCTCTAAAAACATCCTAGAGGCTCTGCACGGCCATTTTGGTGAAGGGGTGGGGTTTCGGGAGGCAAAAAAATGCTGTATTCAGTGTATAAGACGCACCCAGATTTTAAGCCTCTTTTTGAGGGAAAAAGGTGTGTCTTATACTCCAAAAATACAGTAATACACTGCACTTAGTCATGCTTTGTAAATTACAGCCATTCAATTATTATTGTTTATTAAATTGATTATGGCTTTCCACTCCAAAAGAGGTCACATTTTCCAAATATACAATTACAACAGTTAAAAACAGAAAACAAATTGATTTAGCCCAGGCTAAAAATAACTACAACAATAAAAATGAGACATCCATAGATACCTAAGTGCAGGTCAGGGATAACTAAAACCAAACTATTACTGAAAATGAATATTTTATTTATTTATTTATTTATTTATTAGCCTCCCATCTTCTAACCAACTCTGGGCGTCTCCGAAACAAATATTAAAAATCATTTGCAATTGTTTTAAAACCATAAAACTTAATTGATTAAAATATTAAAAAATGTTATGTCAAAGAATATATGAGTAAGTAGGAAAAAAAGACCCCTTTAAATATGGAAAAAAATGCAAGGAATTTCATTTTTAATACCCTGTTTCCCTGTAAACAACCTCCCCAGATAATAAGGCTAATCAGGCTTTTAAGCGCATGAGATAAAATAAGCCCTCCCCACAAAATAAGCCCTCCCCGAAAATATCACAACAGAGCAGCAGCCATGAGGTGACCATGCTCACCGCCTCCTGCACTTCAAAAATAACAAGATTTCCCTGAAAATAAGGCCAAGCACTGATTCCTACCATGGAAGAATGGATGGTGAAGCTAATGGAATGGTGAAATCGAACCACTCTGTTTAAAGAAAACAAAACTTCATCTAATTTTGTTTCTTCTTGGAAACCACGTTTGGACTATTTGCTTGAAAAAAATGAAATTCCAACACTTGGATTTGATGACAAGAACTGTTTATGATTCTAGAAATACAGTGTGCTATGGTGTGCACTAGTTTAAAGACATTCTATTCTATGCTTATATCTGCTTAAGAAAGTCAGATGTTACTTTTTTCTATAATTTTTTCTCTGTTCCTTTTGCGACCTCAATTTTGCTTTTTCCTTATTTCCTTTCCTCTTCTGTTTTTAACTGTCTTCTTTGCATTTCAACTTTAAAAAAAATTAATAACGTTTTGTGTGTGGGGGGGAAGAGACTTATTTTAATGTTTTCATTTCAGAAACTACAGCCGCCCGGAGTCCTTCAGGAGTGGGCGGCATACAAGACCAATAAACTAAACTAAACTAAACTAAACTAAACTACAGTCCTGTCTGGATGATATGAATCTGGTTACAGTGGCCATAGCCACTGTGGCCCTCAGTCCCCACTCCCTAAAACTACTTCCTGTCCCCCACTGTGACCCCAGCTAAGTAAGCAAAAGTAGGTTAGCTAAATGTTGAAAAATATGTCTAGTAAGTGTTGGAAATATAACAAAAAATGGGCACATTTTATCATATGTGGTGGACTTGTGTTAAAGCAAAAAAAAAAAAAAATTGGGCAAAGATACACAGGTGGTTAGAAAAGATGATAGGGAAATATGTAGATTTTAAACCTGAACTTTTTTAATTAGGTATAATACCAGAAAAACTTGATAAGGAAAGTATATATCTAACATTGCATGTCTTAACAGCAGCAAGGATCATATTTGCACAATATTGAAAAAATTGAGAAACCGTGCAAGTGGAAGAGATAATTAGGAAGATACTAGATTGTGCAGAAATGGATAGACTTACACTGAAAATTAAAAAGAAAGAAGATACAGAAAATTATCAAACATGGAATTTATTTTACCAGTGGTTGGAAGAAAGGGGTAGAGATGAAAATTTTAATCTGCATTGTTAAGCAAATTAAATACCCAGACAACATGGTGTTTATTAAACACTAATACACATAACCAATAGAAAATTAATAAAATTTATATAAAAAATAATAAGTAAGCAAACCAACTTCTTTTTGAGTTTGCCTTGACTCAAAACAATGTGAGTAAGAAATCCCCATTTCACTAATTTACAAAACCCATGTCTCTGTTGAGCTTCCTGATTACTGAATTATATAAAGGAAGTGGGAAGAATCACTTCAATTCCTTTCCCCTCCTCATTCATTTACTGTCTTGTTTGAAAACATGAGATGTCAAACAATAGTCAAAATACCATTACATTTTGATGCATAACATTCCACTACAAATCAACATGCAATCTTAGATTTGTTGGAGAAGATGTAATTTTCCTTCAGTTACTAGATGTGACTATTATGATCTGTGCTTCTATAACATATTACATGTAGTCATGACATGTATGACAAGGCTGACTCATAATTTTATATATGGTAGCAAGCTGAAACTATTCTCATGATAGCTTAGTTTCTTCCAGTCCATCAATTCTCTTGAATGTTTTTTTTCCAGAGGGAAAGGAGGGTCAGTTTTGTTTAAGGGAAGGAAAAAAAACCCAAACAAAATACAGCTTCCCTGATGAACAAAAATTAAAATTTATAAACTTGGCAGTGTTTCATGAAAAGGATAGTGGGGATGAAATTGGATGCAATCCAGGGCTGGGTTTCAACCGGTTCGCACCGGTCCCTGCGATCCGGTTGGTCGCCGAACCCGGAAGTAAGTAACTTCCGGGAACGGCGAAGCCCCCCCCCCCGCGCCCGCGCGCGCCCGCATACCCGCGCCCGCTCCTTACCCGGTTTTTTTGAATTTCGCGCTTTCCACGCATGCGCAGAACGCCTGCGCGATCCTCCAGGAGCAGCTGGAGCATCGCGCAGACGCTAATACGCATGCGCGTGCCACGTGCGTGCACGCGCGCGCCACGTGCGTGCACGCGCGTGCCGCGTGCATGCGTGAGGATGCTGCGTGTGTGCGTGCGCGTGCCGCGTCCGTGCGTGCGGACGCCGCCGGCCTCGTTCCAACCGATCCGGTTGGAACGGGGCGAGAAACCCACCCCTGATGCAATCCAAACACCAACAATAAACTATGCATTCAAATCACAGCATACTGCTCTAAAGAGGTCATTTTCCTTCAGGTACTAGAAGTGAGTAGTATGATCTGTGCTATAACATATTAAATATAGTCATGACATGCCTGATAAGGCTGACTGATTATCATATGCTCATATGGTAGCACACAAACCGTAGTTTAGCAGCTAGTTCCATTCATCCACTTCACCCGAAAACTAATACATCACAATATGGCTTGGCCCAGGGCTGTCAAACTCCCAGCATGTGGGCCGGATTAGTCACGCACTGGCCACGCCCATGGCCAGTTTAGCAAAGAGGAAAAAAGTCCCAATGCGTCATGTGACGCCACCGTGATGAGGTGAGTTTGACATTCCTGGTCTAGCATGATGTTTTAACCTAGCTAAAGCAGCACATTAGTTGCCTTTTAGTACATATGAGGATTCTGTGTATCTGATGTTAATGCAGAATAAAAAGTTGTGTCATCACACAAGGCATTATATTTGCTGATTGCTGCACAAGAAGTCCCTATTCTCTGAAAGGTAGAAAGTAACAGTAACTTCACTGAAAGCATTCTCCACCTCAATATTTGGTAGAAATGATTGTATAATAATGCCCTTGCGAGCTGTAATTGTATTACTATTCTACAGGTAATATAAATTATTGATTAAATAACTCACTATCGCAGGCAGTTCTTGGTCTGCTTTTCTACATGGCTCCTTCCCAATCAGTACTAATGCTCTTCCCCAATCAGTAATGTAGATGAGTACAATGTTTAATCAACTTTCATCCCCAATCCTGAGTGCTGGAAGTATCAAACTCCTTTTCTGTGGTTTAAAAGATGAAATTTTTTAATAGCGGCGGTGCTTATATATAAAAAAACAGCATTGCTCATAAGCAGTCTTCCCTGAAAGCAGAGAATAAATTCCCATTTCACACAAAATCTATCATTAACTTCACTGGAAAATGGGTATGTAGTTCAACTGGGCAATTTTACTCCGAAAAATACTGGAACTGTCTGCTCAGCCACCATCACTTTCACTTAATGTGCCTGATAAACAGCTCACATTCATGACACTTGTGGAGTTATTACCAGCATATTATTCAGACACCCTGCCCTCTATTTAAAGCTTTACCCTGACCGAGGAGTAGATTTGGGCACTTCCTTTCCAGCTCTCTAATATCCCCAAATATGGGCTGCATTCACACAACACACTAGATACTACTTTTTATGCATAAAGAACTTGGTTTGGTTCTAGCAATTACTAGGCAATCTGTATTACACAGCTATTAGCTACATTTGAATCGCGAGTAACTCCTATTATTCCTATTTTTAAAATGTAAAAAAAAGCCAAGTGATGCTTGGTTTGAACCTTTTTTTGGTGTGATAATCCTGGATTTTCACGTTTTTTCCTCATACAAGTGAGGAAACAAGCACAAATTATTGCCGTTTCACAAATCACAAGGCTCTGTGTCTATGGAGATTTTCAGTCATCCAGATCATGGACTTTGTTGTCTTCAAAAGAGTGGCCTGTGTCTCTCCTCCCCAAGAATAAAACACCCAGACAGAAACTGAGCAACGTGGTATATGCAGTACAATGCAGTGAGCCATGTGCAGATCTGTACATTGAGGAAACAAAACAACCACTTCATAAACGCATGGCACAACATAGGAGAACAAACACATCAGAATTAGATTCAGCAGTCCATCTGCATTTAAAAGACACAGGCCACTCTTTTGAAGACAACAAAGTCCATATTTTGTACAGAGAGAATCGCTGGTTTGAAAGTGGGGTCAAAGAGGCCATCTATGTCAACATTGAACAGCCCTCTCTCAACAGAGACATCATCTATCTCCAATCTAAAACACTGTCCTTCAACAGTTCCAAGAAGCCTCCACACCAATTTACACCACTTTGGTGACCCTGATGACACAGATAAATCTCCAGGTGACCTTAATGATCTTTTTTTTGTCTTTTACTATATTTTATTTTCATTTTCACATGTATACACCATACAGTATTAAACAATAATTGCATCAATTCCTCTTGTCCACAATGCTCCAGAAAGTAAAAGCCCAATATACCTCTTCCATTCTCCATACACCTCTTTCTTCCACCACCCTCCTACTTTCTATCTTCCCTCCATCATCCCCCTCTACCCTACTTCCCCACCCCCTCTACCACTCCTCTCTCCAGATCCGCTCCCCCCTTCCTTTTCACCTTCCCCCCACCCTCTCTCCCATCCCTCTTTACCCATCTTTCTTTTTTCCTACTCCTCCTCCCCTTGGTGTATTTCCACTATATGTTAATGTACTTGGCTTATCCTATTTTTAAAGAAAAATTAAAGAAAAACAGTATACATGTGAAGTCACATTGCATTGAGATCTAACACATCGTGTCTAGCCTAATATATATCCCTCCCTCCCTCCACCCTTCCCCCCGACCCCCCACCTCCTTCCCCCCCCGACTTCCCAGAACCCGTACATGGTATAGATTTTTAACAAACACAGTCTAAAATCTATTGAGAAAAAAGAAATAAAAAAATTAATAACATCTCTACATTGATCTTAGCTTCTTCTTGCTAAGCCAACTTTAAACCATTTAAATCATTCCTGATCTTAAGCATAGGCTAACTGGAATTTCTTGGTCCCGTATTTATTTTGTATATAGTCAATCCATTTTTTCCAGTCTCGTTTATATCTCTCATTTGAGTGATCTTTAAGATATGCAGATATTTTAGCCATCTCGGCTAAATTTGTAACTTTCAATGTCCATTCTTGAATTGTAGGCAAGTCTTCCTTCTTCCAGTATTGCGCCACCAACAGTCTTGCTGCCGTTATTAAGTGCAAAGTCAAGTTAGTCTCTACCGCTGTAAAGTCAGTACTTATACCTAGCAAAAATAACTGAGGAGTAAACTTTATCCTTCTTTTAAAGATATTTTGCATAATCCACCATATTTTTATCCAAAATGCCTTAACCTTTTGGCAAGTCCACCATATATAGAAATAGGTAGCATCGAGAGAACCACATCTCCAACATTTGGGTTGTAAATTCGGATACATAGAAGCCAGCTTTTTAGGATCTAAATGCCATCTATAGAACATCTTGTAAAAATTTTCTCTCAGGTTTTGAGCTTGTGTAAATTTCACATTTCTTACCCAAATTTTTCCCCATGTATCCAACATTATTGGTTCTTCAATATTTTGAGCCCACTTTACCATACAATCTTTAACTAACTCTGTTTCCAAATCTATCTGTATTAATACATTATATATCCTCTTTATATGCATTAAACTTTGATCTCTTATTTGTTTAAATAAGTTGTCCTCAATTTGGACAAAACCAATTTTTTGATCTATTTTCCACCTGGCCTGTAATTGCCCATACTGGAACCATGTTTGAACTGCCTTCTCCTCTTTTAATACCTCTAAGGATTTTAATTGTAGTGCCCCTCCTTCCAAAATAAGAAGCTGTCTATAAGTAATTCTATCCTGTTTTTGTGCTATATTTATATTTTCAATTGCATGTCTAGGAATTGCCCACATAGGTATCTTATCATTTAATTTATGTTGATATTTTTTCCAAACCCGCAGTAAAGCATTTCTTAAGATATGACTTTTAAAGTTTTTGTCCAGATTTTTGTTAAATAACAAGTAAGCATGCCAACCATATACCAGATCATATTCCTCAAGGTTCAGTATCCTATCATTAGTTAAATTGATCCAATCACTAATTACGGACAACACCACTGCATCATAATATAGTTTTAAATTTGGTAGTTTCAAGCCTCCCCTCTCGCGTATATCTTGCATTATTTTCAGCTTTACTCTCGGCTTCTTTCCTGCCCATACAAAGTTATTGATACCCTTCTGCCATTCTAAAAGATTCGCATCTTTTTTAAGTATAGGTAACATTTGGAAAAGAAATAAAAATTTTGGTAAGATATTCATTTTCACTGCCGCGATTCTTTCCAGCAAAGGTAAGTGTAACTTCTCCCATTTTTTTATCTCTATCTGTATACTATGCCAGAGTGGTGACCTTAATGATCTGATCCACTAAAAGGATGCAAATGACCAGCTGTCTGCAAGGAGCATAAATCCTTCCATTCCCCACCATCCTGTCAGAGTTAAAGAAGCTTCTTGGATGAGAAGTGAAACGTCCTTAAAGAAAAACCAGAAAGTCCAGTTGCCTCTTAAAAAAAAAAGCACCTATGGGACATGAGGCTCTGTGTTCCTATTGGTTCCTGATTCTTTCATAGTTCCAATAAAATACAATATTTTTAGAAATCAAGAGTTGGTAGTTTTCAATAGAGCCCAAAGCACAGGTGTTTTGATTCAGAGCATATGAGAAGCCCAAACTGAATGCAGTCCCTGGCATCTCATCCTGCAATCCACCACAAACATAGGCAGTGCTTAGTGCTTTACACTCTCTGAGTGGTTTACAAATGTCAGCATGTTTTCCCCAACGATCTGGGTCCTCATTTTACTGACCTCAGAAGGATGGAACGCTGAGTCAACCTTGAGTTGGTTAGGATTGAACTCCTGGCAGTGAGCAGAATTAGCTTGCAATACTGCATTCTAACTATTGTTCCACCACGGCTCCTCTGTGTACTACTCAGGTTTGATATATGACTTTTCTGGTTTTATGTAAATCCAGAGTCCCTTGAATTGGGCAACTCTAGGTATCTATATGGATATGCCCCTATTTTTCTCTTGGCAATAATGGTTTACCATTACCATCTTCCAGAGTTTTGAAATTCCCATTCAGTTTATAACTTTAAGATTTTCCCATGGTCCCCTTTTCAAATACTAATGAAGAGCAACTTTGTGCAGCTGTTTTTGGAACCAGTTACTTGGTCAGATGGTATCACTTGATTTGATAATGCTGTTGCCATACACCTTGATCAGTTAGGCAGATACAGGGTAATAATACCTGTTGCCTTTGAAACAACTGTGTGATATTGTCAGAGAAGGTCTGCACCAGTGGTATTCTTCTATTGTACCATGTACAGCAAGAGGGTTAGTCAATTAGTAAAACTATTAATTATATCTGCTGATTTTTTTCATTTTTTTTGAGAATTAAAAGTTGTATCAATTGCAAGAAGTGGGGGTACAATCCAGTCACTGTAACAATTCTGTGGCAAACAATTCTCTTTTCCCTGGATTTACTTCGTTGAATACACCCAGCTCACACCTAATATATTTTTAAGCTTACTAACACAAAAAATAAAAAAATAAAAATGGAAGGGAAAATCTAAATACATTTCCAAAGTAGCGTATAAGGTTTTAAAAATTATTTTTCTCCCCCTCCCCCTAGAAAAAATATCTTTGAGGGGTGCACCTATTTCTCATATACAGACCCAATTTATAGGTCATATTAAGGCACTAAAGATCTCCAGCTAGTGTTTATATATCTTAGTCTTTCTATCTTCTACATACATCAGTTTTTCTTTTTTATTTCAGAAGATTTGTCTGTAAATTCCATGACTGACAAGCAAGGCATGTATATATGAATTGAAGTCAGCATTTGGAGCTGGGCCAGTTCATAGCCCATTCTTTTCTACATACAGTACTTGCATTCTGTTTAGGATTCTGACATAAATCCTCTACAGGTAATGATTTTAAAAAATGCAAAGTTGTTTACCTTTAATTGTTGATCAAAGCTTGAGCATGCATTCTCTAAAATATGCAGCATATTTATACTTTGGATTACTACGGTAAATAACTACTAAAATACTAATAATTTTGCTTATCATTAGACAATTAACGAGGCATGCTCAGGTTTTCTTATTACTATATGCTTTCCAATAAATGAATTTTACACAAATATATTTGGACCAGCAAAACATATTTGAATTTATTTAGGTTTAGGTGGGAGAGAAATAATTTTAAAAAGATTTTGAAAAATGCAACTGAACAGTTGCATTTACATACTTTGAAAGAATTTCCTCAGGAAATTACAACAGTATACTTGCCTATTATTTTCTATTTATCCAATTATATTGACAAAACAAAGAATTGCTTGCTAGATATTGGTTGACCACTGAACATTCTTAATGGATTTCTAAGAGATAAAAGCCCATAATTGCTATGGGCTATTAATGGACCTTTTGTAATTTTCAAACTTTGCAACTTCAAGAAGACTAAAAAGCAAGTATACTGTAAAGTACATTTCTTAATTGAATAAGAGAAGGTCAAAAATTCTAGTAGGTATATTTGCTCCTGTCAAAATACAGAAGTCTTCTCTGAGTTACTGTATTATTTCATAATTGTATACAATATTATTTTCCTATTTTAAAATAAAATGGGCATCCTGTGCTGTTCTATATAATATATTTTAGCTATTTTGCATAGATTTATTTTTAAACATTACATAAAATAAAGAATGCCTTCGACAGGGCAAGGTTAATATTCTTAAAAGTTAAGAACATAATAAACCTCTGCTTTGGAGATAAAGCCTGTAGTTAATACACATCACATGCCAAACTAATAGTTTTGTTAAAAGGAAATAGGATTTGTTAAATAAAACAAATAAGAAACAGCCTCTGTATTACCAATTTTTCTTGTCATATCTTTCAAAGATCTGCATTTTAAAAACCACCCCAAAACCAGAGATTTGGGGACCAGGAGGGTGTAACGTGGGTAAATATATTGGTCAGTGTTCCATTTGATCAATTTTATATTATTTCTTTCTGCAATTTCCTAACTGCAGGATAAGTTCACCCAATTAATTATACACACACAAGATATTGTCATAAGCATCAAGGAAACTAAACAATGGAGGCAGTTAACACAATTCCACGCACATGCAACAGAAGTACCGTATAGTACTTTACAATTCTCAAAGAACACCTTAGAAAAATACATTTTACAGTTACAGCTGCTGGAGGAAGAATGTTAACTTACCGGAGCAAATATCACCATACACATTTACAAACGGTTTTACAATCCAACTTCCTTCATCTGAAAGGAGAAAAAGATTGGCTCATGCTAAAAATAAAAGCACCCCCAAAAGCTTCTCAACACACAGTGTAGCTCCTTGTCACTGATTTAATGAAGCAACTACACGGAGGGTAAGAAGCATCAGTGCTCTGAGAAAGAAGAGGTGATATACCAATCAGGCAACAGCTACGGTCTTATTTGCTGGGGAGAGGTGATGGTGGGGTGGGGTGGGGGGAGACAATTGGTCTCACATTATTAGACAATAACTACACGTAGTCTGTGGACAGGAGCCGAATACTTTCCTCCTTCAAGAGAAAATACGGACTGCTTTTCTCGTATGTACTTAACTGCTGCCAGTAAAAGTAGCAGAAAAGAAAGGCAAGACTCATTACTCTGGGAATGCACTAACTTTGATTTGTGGAACACACTTCTATTAAGTCTGAGCAGCGTTCACTCACATCCTTCTGCTGAACCCCTGCAGAGACTGTGGAGGGCCACCTGCATTGTCTTCATGGGATTACAAGCTCACGTGAAACTTGTCCTCAAGAAGCCATAGCAGGGTGGACAACTGGTGGTAGGTCTTCATTCCGTTGCCAAACCTAAAGATACACCACGTAAAATGCTAGCACTGCATAGAATCCATAATATAGGTTTTGTTCTTCCCTGACTGTTTTTTTCTTTCTTTCTTGGTTCATCTCACTGGGAGGAGGATACAATGGAACTGATAAAAGCACAGAAGATGGCAAGCAAAATGATTGGAACGTTTCCTATCCACTACATACATTCTAACACTTTAGATTAGCAAACACCAGTGAGCGCCAAAACTCAGTTCCTATTGGAAAAGTAGAGTCAAACAATAAGCTGCTTGGAAGATTTAGGAACACAAGAAAGCACTTCTGCCACAACAAATAATTTTCTGCGGAACTCATTACCGGCAGATAGCCACTAACTGGCTATGAGTTTAGGGATGAGAACAGTATGGGAAAGGCTATTCATCTTAAAGAGTTTGTGTTTATCTCTGTTTGGGGTGCCTTACTTCTAAAGAGAACCAGATTGTGTAGTGGTAAAGGGGCTGATCTAGAAACCAGGAGACACTCACACCTTCGGCATGTAAGTCGGCTGGGTGGCTTTGGGCCAGTCACTCTCTCTCAGCTCACCTCACAGGGTTGTTAGCAGAAGGAAGAAGCATTATACGTGTTTGCCACCTTGAATTAATTATAAACTAATAAAGGTGGGTTAAGAAAAATCACATACATACATACATACATGCATGCACACACACACACACACACACACACACACACACACACACACACACACACACACACACCAGATACAGGGGATGCTAGTGAGAAAGTGTATAATACATGGATTATTAGTGTCCCTAATGCACTTGGTTGGCCAGTATGCAAAACAAAACATTGGATTATAATTATGAATTTGAACAAACAGGACTATTCTTATGTTCCTCCTTTTCCCTTCTTTGTATAGAACCAGAAATTTAGAACTTAGACTATTTTAAGATAGACAATTTAATGTACAATGCAGCTAATTAATGATATCACTTTTACAAACCTTCTTTCTATCATGAATGGGCCCTGTTATACTTGTCTATTGTCCACCTTATAGCTGAACGGGGATCATTTCTCTAAAGTTCCAAAAAGGAATGCCATTTTTCCTGGATGCTCTATAGCAGTGTTTCTCAACCTTGGTAACTTGAAGATGTCCGGACTTCAACTCCCAGAATTCCCCAGCCAGCGAATGCTGGCTGGGGAATTCTGGGAGTTGAAGTCCGGACATCTTCAAGTTGCCAAGGTTGAGAAACACTGCTCTATAGCACTGTCATCATGGCAGTGTTACGTGACCAGTGGTGGGATTCCAAATCATTTCCTACCAGTTCTATGAGAATGTGCTTCAAGCGCACATGCAGCACTCAAAGGCCGCCCTCGGTGTCAGCGCTGGTGAGCTGAGCTGTTTTTTAGCTCAGCGGAGGCGCGGCAATTCGCTCTGCCATGTGAATCAGCTGAGCTAAAAGAACAAGGGAATATAGGACAGGGAATGGCGGGGGTGGGACCGGGACCAGCCAGAGGTGGTATTTGTTAGTTTTCTGGATTACTCAAAATTTCTACTACCAGTATGCCAGAACTGATCCGAACTGGCTGAATACCACCTCTGAACATGACATATCAGGACTCCCCCCCCCATTCATTAAACTAGGTGTGGGTGTGACCAGCATGTGACACATCCAGCCCGTGGGCTAGGAGTTTGACAGCTCTGCTCTATAGAGTTTAACTTTATTATATTTTGGTGATGATGGTTTCTATATTACCAGTTATATTCTCCCCCATCGATCCAGCTCCTACGTCAATGAAACAGATATGGTTTGGACACTTAATTTCGTACTGTGTAAAATGCTAAGTAGACACCCACCCACAAATGTATGCTTTGAAGAGAGGGAAAGTTGGGATAGACAAAAAACGGAGGTGGGCATGAACCAAACTGGGAAGATAACATCTGTAAAATTATGATTTTCAACCACAAAATATAGAGCGGAAAGTGTGTTATAGTTCTGAAGAAGCATCTTTTTTTAAAAAAATAATTGTTTATGCCTAGGCATGAATATAGATTCATCAGAAAAAAAATCATAATTTTAATTATGTATTGCTTATGTTGCCCTATCTATTTACACCATTCCTATGATTTTTCCTAGTCTGCAATGTGAACCAATGGAGAAAGTTAGTATGAGTTTTAGGTGATATATTAAGTAGTTATATCAGTCTCTTTTAAAGTTTCAGTCCCTTGTAAAGCAATGCTTACATGCTTATCCTGGTTTCATGCCCATCCAGAAAAATGTATTATTTCATGAAGGTGGCCTAGTTTCCTATGAACCCAGGAAATTTTTGTGCACAATTCAAACTGCTGGTTTTAAACCTGTAAAAGTCCTGTATGGTTTGATGACCATTTATTTCATCAACATTCAATCATTTATTTCTTCTACATTCAATCATTTATTTCATCCACATTCAATCAATGTGCAGATGCCCTTTATAAATGGGACAAAATCCCGTCATTGAATTGTGACTGTGGCAGTGGTGGATTCCTACCAGTTCAGCCGAACCGGCAGTGACCCAGGCCTGCCATGCCCCTGAACCAGTTCTCCGGATGGCACCATAGGCACAGCCATCTTGTTTTTTGCTTCTGCGCATGCACAGAGCAATTTTTATTGCTTTGCACATGCGCACAAAGTGTGCATCAAGCGTGCACGCCTGCGGCGCATCCACAAGCAAATTAGCAATAGAGACTGCCGGAACCCACCCCTGGACTGTGGGACCGAAAAAACTACCCAACCCATACTGACAGAGTCTCAAAACAGAGCCAATAATGGAGATTTCGCTGATTCCCTGGCTGTGACAAATGAAGTAAAAGAAATATATTTGTAACTTAAATATATATTTGTAATTTTCCTGTTAAAATATTTTATATTTTATATTCTGTATTTCTTATTTTACCCTTGTGTTCCTTTTTACTGAAGTACCCTTCAGTAATTTGTTCTGGAAGAGGCAAGGAATACTAAAACCAATGAGTACTGAGAAAACCACATGACTTACCATGCGACCTGCTATTCTGGCTGGAAGAAATAGTGAGTCATGAAGCTTCCTTGTACGTCAGTTACTGGGAGAAAGACAAGTGCTAGGACAAGATTTCTGCTTCAAAACATGCTGAATACCGAATTCGATGAGTTTTGAAGTAGTCGAGTGCCAAGATACGACTGTATGATCTGAAAGTGCCATATGATAAAATAAATAAATACATCTGCACTAAATTCTTCTGAAACAAGTCACAGGTAGTCTCCAACTTACAACCCCAATGGAGCTCAAAATTTATGTTCTTGAAACATTTATTAAGTGTGTTTTGTCCCATTTTATGATATTTCTTGCCATAGTTGTTAAGTGAATCACCGCAATTGATAAGTTAGTGCCACGGTTGTTAAGTGAATCTGGCTTTCCCATTGATTTTGCTTCTCAAAAGGTGATCACAGGACCTTGGGACACAGCAATGGTCATAAAGTATGAACCAGTTGCCAAGCATCTGAATTTTGATCACATGATCATGGGATCATGGCTACAAAGGTCGTAAGTGTGAAAAATGGCCATTATAACTTTAAACGATCACTAAATGAACTGTTGTAAGCCGAGGACTACCTGAATATGAGGAAAAATGTTGATGGTCCCCTACTCTAGCAAAATGGAGGTGGACAAGGCTAGAAAAAATCCTCTATGGTGGCCCCCTTTTATGGAATAGATTTTTACAGAAAGTTTGGCTTGACCATCTCTGCTGGTTTTCCAGAATTTGACAAAAATGGAGCTGTTCTGGAAGGCTTTTAATTAAGTAATATAAAAATGGATTTGCTAATTGTTACTGGAATACTCTTGTGATTTTAATGGATTTTAAAATGGATTTTCTCTTTTAACTTATATTGTTTTTATTATATTTTATTTCTGTAAACTACCAAGTGTCTTAAGATTATAGCATCTAAAAATCTAATACATATTTTAAAAATCCATAGGACTTTATTGAATCAAAAGCAGTTCAGTGCACTCTTTTCCCTCTTCATCCCACTAAGCAAATCTAGAGGATTTGAATGTGGAGAAATAGTTGATTTTTAATGAAAGCAGATATTTTCCAGTCTTATTTTATATCAAAGTCAAAGAAATCCAAACACAATCTCAAAATAAACTTAATAAATGCCATGCTTTTTACAAAATGAATCAGATGACTCAAGCCCCAGGGAGGCTGTATCTAATATTGTTGAATGATCACACCAAGAAACCAATAGTTGGCTTGCCACATCTAGGCTTAAATGAGAAAATTAAAAGTCTGAAGTAGAGGGAGGGCAACCCTCAAATTACAATCTGTTGCATCATATCTTGGAGACCAAAGAGAATGACGTCCATATGCTGGAAAAAGAAAGATTTCTATTGTTCCTATAGCTACACTGCGCTATCAGTGAAACTTTCTGTTGTCTGGTGGGTAAAGAGAAGTAAGCTGTGTTCAGAATTTGCAAAACAAGTCTTAACTCATGAAACAATGAGTCCTTTCCCCAATGGAAGGCATGACATTGAACAAGATTGGATACAAAAGTTAGATTTTCTTTCATATGAATCTGATTCATATGATTTCACTGGAAGAGGGACCAATATTTTGAAGCTGTTTGGGAGACCTGAAAATATGGATTTTCACAATCTCAGCCCTACAATATAGTTCAAGGAGAGACAGGAAAGCCATATTTAAGCATGTTTGTGAACTGTCCAGTTGGGTTTCTCGTATGCAGAGTGATCTTGGTTCCCATGTATTCTGCTATAGGTAATAATGGGGCCTCACAGAATTGTTTGTTCATTTCTAACACTGTCAGGGGACTGTAAATAGGAACCAGTGCTAAAAAGCATCAACCCATTTGGCTTCTATTTGTATCAGCTCTCTTAGAGCCCCTTAATCTAATTTCCATATACACACTGAAATTATTTGCAAGTACAGCCTACATTTGATTAATAAGATAATGGTTACAATAAGAACAATTATGTTCGGAAGATTACTTAGCTCTTCAGAGGTACAAGAGCCAAGGAATATATCTCTTCCTAATTATTCTTGGAATAATTCTTTCAACTTTTTGTGGGGTAGGGAGAGTGTCTCTCATCCACTGTAAAATAGAAATAACAGGCTATACGGATTGTACTAGAGAGAGAAAAAAGCTAATTTTCATTCTAAGAAGATCTAAAAAAAGGCTAGTGTTTATTTGTGTGTTTGTGTGCTTTCAAGTCAGTTTTTGATTCCGGGCAATAGCATGGAGAAGTCCCTGCAGTTTTCTTTGAAAGGTTTTTCAGAAGTGGTTTGCCATTGCCTCCTTCCTAGGAATGGCCAAGGTCACCCAGCTAGCTTTGTGCCTAAAACAGGATTAGAACTCCCAGTCTCCCAGTTTCTAGACTGGTGCCTTAACCAGTACAGCAAACTGTCTCTCAGTTAGAAAAGCAAAATTTCAACATGGAAGTCTAAGTGTATCCAACAAGAAAATGGGGAAATATGGAGGGGGGAAAAAGAGACTTACCATTACAAAAAGAAAAAGAAAAAATCCCATTGTGACAGTTTAAGGAATAACATGTATTTGTTTATTTGTTTATTTGTTTGTTTATTTGTTTATTTATCAATTAATCAAATGTATTTGCTGCCCATCTGACAGATCAGGCAAGTCTGTTACTATTGTCATTTCCAGTTTTATCCTTTCAGAAATGTTGCTTCAAAGTCCCTAGAAGAGTTTCCTCTGACTCTGTGACAACAGAGCAACACTATATTTGGCTCAAAGCATGCTGAAAAGCTAGCTTTACGGTCCGTTAACTAGACAGCCTTCCAACAAACTAATTTTGTTTTCTCCAACTTTTCTTGAATTTAAAGGTTCAAATCTACCATGACGTAAAGGACTGATATTAAATTATGGAAAGTAGGAAGAAGATAGTGGTGGGATTCAAATAATTTAACAACAGGTTCAGCCAGTGTCAGATAGACTGTCGTGGAAGGGTGTGGCCCATCCCCGTCCACCAGCTCTAACGCACGTGCAGGATGAGTCTCCTATGACGGCCAACCTGACCCTGGGAGAACCGCTTGTTAAATTACACCCTCCTCCACTATCAAAGTGGATCCTGGGCACTGAGCTGCAATGGAGAAACAGGCAACGGAGCAGCCAGCATGAGGGAAGGAGGAGGAGCAGGGAGAAGAAAGAGGGAAAGCGGCCTACTCCTTCCCTTGTGGCCAGCCTCTCCATTGCCTGTTTCTCCATTGCAGCACAGCACCCAGGATCCATTTGGATAGTGTGTGTGTGTGTGTGTGTGTGTATGTGTGTGTGTGTTTGTAATTTAACAACCTGTTCATTTGAACCAGTGTGAACCGGCTGAATCCCATCACTGGAAAAAGAGCAGCTTTATTTGTCCAATCCAGATTAATCTACAGATTATTCTCCTAAAACTTTAAAACAGGAATCAGACAGGTCTAGCTATAATTTTCAATCACTTTCAGTGATTGCTGGGATCATACAATGAAGTACCAATGGAAAACCTAATTATTTAACTGATATCTGCCTAGGTAAATGTATGTTCTTCCTTAAAAAGAAAAGATCCCCAATTACTACCTGGTTGAAGCTGCTATGAATCCACACAATACATCTCTCTGAACATAATGGGATTTTAAAATAACCATGAATAAAGCAGCACCATGAACCTTTGATTTATTCATCAAATTTGTAAGAACAAAGTAGTGAACTTGTTCCAGTTTCAATTATTCTCCACACCTCCTCCCCAGCTGAATGGCTGCAGGGTGCTGCAGTTGGACTGTCTTTGAACACCTTACAGAAACTTCAATTCAGGACACAGCTGGAGGATTGTTACATAAGATGTACATGCAACAGGTACATGAAGAGGCATCATAAAAGTCTGAGGGCTTTTCTGAGGCTGGCAGCCGCATCTCAGTTGTAGAAAATAAAGCATCTGGTGCTCAAAATATGATCCTGATTACTTTTAAGTTGGGCTTGGAAAAAGAATAGTTTAGGTGTCCAATCTTGGCAACTTCAAGACTTTTGGACTTCAAGACTTGTGGACTTACGGTTGTCAAGGTTGGACATCTCTGGTTTAAACCTTAAGGAGACAGGAAATTGTCTGAATTGGAAAAAGGCAATTACTTGGTTTGAGAGGGAGCACTGTTTTATCCTTGTGCTCTTGATGTTGTGTAAAAACAAAACACCCTGTTGGATAACATCAGATAGACCTGCATCCTATCTCTTACAGTGATCAACCATGGCCGTGGAAAGCATAAATGAGATATTTTCCTCAGAAACTGTCATGGTACCAGCTGGACCAATTCATCTTCTTTAGAGCCCAGCCAGGCCAAGAAACTGGCAAGTCAGAAATCACAGTTACAAGTTCCAGTACCAGCAGGGAAAGACTGATTACAGACTCCTTTATTCTTCATTCTCATGGAGAAGCCTCAGATCAAGAAGATGTTCATCTGATCTCAGCAACATTGGTAGCAATGGAGAAAAGCCAGAAATTAGCCATCTAAAGAAGTGGTTACTGGCAGCAAAAAGCTTTTCAACAGCTGAAGCTTTTCAGAATTGGCTGTAGCAAGTCAAAGGTGCTTAGCTGGGGGGGAAAAATCACAACTGCCTTACTTTGAAGCTGGCTATCTTGCATCTGTCTTTGTGATTTTTCTACTTGGACCTCTTGAACCTGGATGCAGATTATGGAGTGCAATGGAAATCAATGACTAAGGATTGATTTATAGCTTTGTGGCCAGATATGGTAATAAAGGACTTGTATGCATCACTAAATAATTTAAAAAGCAAGTTCTACTGTTTAAATATTGTTTGATGCATTTCATTTGTCTTTAATCTTCCACTATTCTGTTAGCTTTTTCCTAGCACAGAAGGGGGACATTTTCTTTCTACCCACATTATACATAATTTAATATATCTTCACCATGATACCCACTCATCTTGCCTTCAACACAAAAAAACCCCCAAAAACAAAACCCCACTCACTAAACAAGCTTCAACGGTTGTTAACTACTAATAGGTTAACTATTAATAGTTAATAAAAGGGAAGTTGCTTAAAATAATTTTATTTACTTTAAATGCTCACTAATCTCCCTTATCAAACTTTTTGACAGTCTCAGTTTCTCATGTTCATACTGTACTTCTGGATCTACCAAGTCTTGAGCAACCTGAGATTTCTAAATCTGCCTTGACCTTCCTTTTGGTGGAAGCCTAATCTTTGGCTCAATCCATAATCTATAGTTAAACTATACAGCTAGGCCAGGGGTGGGTTTCTCGCCCCGTTCCAACCGGTTCGGTTGGAACGGGGCCGGCGGCGTCCTCGTGCACGCGCGCGGTGCACGCATGCATACTAGCGTCTGCGCAATGCTCCAGCTGCTCCTGGATGATCACGCAAGCGCTGTATGCGTCCTGCGCATGCGTGGAAGCGCAGAACTCGTCAAAACTGGGTAAGGACTGCGGGCGGGCGGGCGCGCCCTTCACCGTTCCCGGAAGTTACTTACTTCCGGGTTCGGCGACCAACCGGTTCGCAGGGACCGCCATGAACCGGTTGAAACCCACCCCTGAGCTAGGCCCACTCAGTTACATTTTGCTATTTAAAATATAACAAAAGTGGTAACATTGGCTTTTTCACATATAGGTACCTTTAGGTTGATTGTTTTTTGTGGAATCCTCTATATAGGCAGTTACCCTATTGCAGTGATGGTGAAACTTTTAGACACCGAGTGCCCAAACTGTGCACACGTATGCCCAAAGTGAAAGGTGCATGCGCAGACATGTCTGAACATGTGCACATATACACGCATGTGCAGCAGAGACCCAAAGACCAGCTGGCTGGCGGGAAGCAGAGCATCCCAACATCAGCAGTGTGGCAAGAGGTAAGATCTTTTTCTTTCGTGAGCTTCTGTTTTGTTGTTTGCAGGGAAACAGAAGCTCACGAAAGAAAGACCACGGAGATTTGATCTGGGGTGACGGCATATGTGCCAGCAGAGAGGGCTCTGTGTGCCACCTCTGGCACGCGTGAATTCCCAGGCAGTAGAATAGTCTCTGACTTGCAGCCATTCATTTGGCGATCGTTCAACAACAACATTGAAAAAGGTTATTTACAACTGGTCTTTGCACTGAATGACCATCACAGCATCCTGACAGTCATGTGATCAAAATTTGGGCATTTGATAACTAGCATGCATCTATGATGGTTGCCGTCTCCCTGGGCCATGTGATTACCATCTTCAACCTTCGGCGCTAAACAAGAAAAGTCAATGAGGAAAGCCAGATTCGGTGTCAACGATCCAACTAATGAACCCAACAAATGTAGAGACTCTCAGGAACGTTGAAATCCCAAAAGCAAAACTTTTATTTCTGCACCCAAAGAATGCAAAACTGGCTCTAACTTTTCCCGCTCAATCCTGCATAGTTAAAGACTAGATTTCTCCACTCCTCCCACTAGACAGGTCACATTGTTTATGTCTTATGTCTTGGCCGATACCTGAAGAAGTGTCCTTGGTGGGTGCTTGGCTCTCATGGTTGAAGTCTGGAGCCTCCGCATTCCATCTTCCCCTCCCCCCACCAGTTCTTTTGCAAGTTGAGAAGCAATAATATTCACAGGATGCATAAGCGAATTCAATCTTAACTGTTCTGACCCAGCTCCTCAAACACGACAATCCCTCTGTAATCAATCAATGATTGCTTTATTAGGAGGGCCAGCAGCCCGGACAAAAAGTCTCTCTCTCACAGCATGCTAACAAGTCTGTCTGGCAGGGAGATGAATAGTTGCCTGCCGCATCTATTCATCTCCGCCCCCCCCCCCAACCGCGCTTTTTATCCTCAGAAATAGGGTGGGGCTTCACTAGCAGTGGTGGATCTTCCATCCCAAGGATCGACCCACAGATTTCCACTGCTCTCCTCTCTTCTGCCTTCTGCACATCCACGCATCAGGCACTGGACCCAGCTGTTCCTCCTCCTCAGCCACCTTCCCCCCCACGCTCTCTCTCAACATTGACATTTGGTTAATGACTGCATGATTCACTTAACAACTACAGTGGCAAAAATGTTGTAAAATCAGGCATGACTCATTTATCAACCACTTGCTTAGTAATGGAAATTGTAGTCTCAGCTGTGGCCATAAGTTGTGATTTACCAGTATTCGAATTTTCCTGCTTTATATTCAAACTTGTAAATATAAAAAAAGCACTTGCAGTATGCTTACCTTCAGTCACAAAATGCCAGAATGCCTTTGTTTAAATACTTCTTATGGCCAAACTGATAAATATTTCTATTTATTTTTTAAAAAAATTCAGAGCTGCAAAATTAATTTAAACCAAAACACATATGGAAGCATTTTTCTCTCCTTCTGAAAATAGCATGTTGCTTAATGAACAGATACCCGTTTATGTCTAAGTGAAGGTACCCTGGAACATGTGCATCAATCCAGCGTTCCCTGCTGTGGTTTGCAATGTTGCCAGGACTCACACATTTGTGTGAGAGTTTCAGAGGCACGATTTTGACATGCCAAATGGAACAAACACCCCGTCCTGCCATCCAATTTAAAACTTCATTTCTCCAAGGGCAATATTTTGCATGTTTTCTTAGATTTCAGCAGAATTATTCACAATTTACCAAGTATCAGCTGGAGTGGGGGGAAAGTCAGTAACGCAGTGAGAATAAATCTAATGCTTCATTTCTCTTTGCAGCTTTTGTAATCATGATCACTTTGGTGACCTCCAGCTTTTATGCGTAGTTGCACAAAGTTTAGGGAAGTTTGGGAAGATGAATAGCAATAGCATTTAGGCTTATACAAGTCTAGCTGTCAGAATACAGCAACATATGTTTTCTGCAAAAAAAATTGCAACAGCATTTAGACTTACATACTGCCCCATAGCACTTTACAGCATGTTCAGGGTGGTTTACAATAGAGAAGCTTTGTTTGCATATTGCCCCCAACAATCTGGGTCCTCAGGTTATTGACCTTGGAAGGATAGAAGGTTGAGTCAACCTTAAGCCATGTCTGGATCGAATTCAAGACTGTGGGCAGAGTTTTAGGTAAAACTCTGCAATAAGTAAAGGTAAAGTTTTCCCTCGCACAAATATGCTAGTCGTTCCTAACTCTAGGGAGTTGTGCTCATCTCCAATTCAAAACCGAAGAGCCAACGCTGTCCGAAGACGTCTCTGTGGTCATGTGACCAGCATGACTAAACACCAAAGGCACACAGAATGCTGTTATCTTCCCATCAAAGGTGGTTCCTATTTTTCTACTTGCATTTTTACATGCTTTGGAACTGCTAGGTTGGCAGAAGCTGGGACAAGTAACAGGAGTTACTCACTACTAAGAAATAACTTAGGGTTTTACATGCACAGCTATATTGTCATACGTCACCATTCTATTTTTCCGAATAACTCTGTTTATTCATTACTCACTGAGGTTTGAAAACCATTTCCCTCTGGCTTTTCCCCATATGCAACTGATATTGTTTGGAGCTAATTATTGATTGCGTGAGTAGCATTGTTTCTTGGACTATCCATGAGTGCAAGCCTGATCCAAGCACTCCTTGAGTTGCAAAAGATAAAATATGCAGAGGCATATTCCTTTAATTTAAACCTTACCTGTTCTGCCAGATATGAATTAACTTACATTGCTCCCTCTAATAGCAAATTCAGATAGTGAATCAGGCAACAAAATGAGGCCACCAAAAGGCAAGAGGTAGGGGTTTGCAAACTTGAGGAACTCTGAAGAGTTATACCAAGCATAAAAACCTATTTTATATTAATAGGGGTGCTCTTCACTTGAAAGAACCAAGCACAGCAAACACTGAATTGAGAAACAACGGAATACTGGTTTCAGCATTCTACAGCAACAGGTTGTAAAATGCTGTATCTAACTGGCAAACAATCAGCATAAACATTTGTGCTTGGGAGGATGTGAGGTTTATATTCCCAGACATCTATCAACCTTTCCAACACTGTTCGCTTCTATTACCAGCAAAAGGAACTCAGTATTATCCAGGGATGTTGGGACAATGGTTGGAGAATTCTGGGAATTAAAATCAGAGTACTAAATGGATACATTTTGATATACTTGAACATTTGGGCAAAAAGCAGCTACCTCTAACAATTGGCTTCCATCAGCTGACCCTTTAGGAAATAACATATTTTCATATCCATATTGTTCACTACTGTATTGCTAAAAGGAATATCTACCCAATGCAAGAGAATATTTGTAGCTCTGGGTCGAACTGTGGAATCCTTGGTGCTCTCTGAGTTTGGTTGTTTGCTTGTAGAAATCTCATTATCCAACTAGGTAACATCATCAGTATTAGTGAGTATGGTATTTTCTCACTCAATCTCATGACACATGGATAGACTAAGCCCGTGATGGTGAATTTATGGCACACGTCCACAGGTGGCACACAAAGCCATTTGTCAGGGGACACGAGGCATTGCCCTGTCAGACCGGTCTTCATTTTAGGCTGTTTTTCACCCTCCAGTGTGACTTCCGAGTTGCCCATAGGGCTGTTTTTCATCCTCTGGAAGGTTTCCAGGGGGGCATGCATAGAATTATGGGTGTGGGCATGCCCGCGCACAATCCCCCCTGCACTTCCTCCACTTTTGGCATGCAATGGGAAAAGGGTTAGCCATCACCGGACTAAGCCATAATTTCAATTGGAAAATGAAGCATTTTAGCCCAAACTGAGCCAAATCAAAAAATACTAGGAAATTTCTGGGAACTTGACATTTGGATTAATCAGCCATCAATAGACACAGAGATAAACCACATTTAAGCATCATTCAAAACAAAAAGAGACTATAAAAAAGCTAAGAAGTAAACAAACATTCTAGAACACATTCTCACCAGCAACCAGCAACTAGAAATGCAGGGATGTAACACCAAACAATCTAATAGAAAGTAACACCCTTAATTAAGGAATAACCAAGGAGAAAATCACTCCCCCCACCAACTCAGCCAAGGCAAACTACTGCATATAAACAGAAGCAAACTACACATTCACTACCGGTAATACCAGTGGTGGGTTTCAAAAATTTTTAGGACTTATTCTGTAGGTGTGGCCTGTTTTGTGGGAGTGGCTTGGCAGTCATGTGACTGGGTGGGAGTGGCCAACTTGATGTCATTCACCAGGAGATGTCATGGATTGGGTAAAATGTGGTGAAGCTCACTTAACAACGCTCTTGCTTAACAACCAAAATTTTGGGCTCAACTGTAGTCATAAGTCAAGGACTATCTCTACCTTCCTCTGCATCACAACCTTGTCCTAGTAAACTATTTCTCCTTTCAGGCAATTTTCCTCTCTGTTAGAGGCACCAAAATAATCCATACACTGTAAGGTTTCCTGCTGCAGCAGGGGGTTGGACTAGATGATCTTCTAGTAGCCTTCTAGCCCTAAATTGCTGTGCTGTTTTTCTTTCTTTCTGCTAACAAAGAAACCTGCCTGAGGCTCATTCCACATGCCTGCCAGATAGAGATAATGAGATAATGACCCTAGAGAAAGTTTGGCTCCATTCACCAGCATGGAATCATCCAAACCCTTTTAGAAACACAATGCTCATATTGCACAAACCCCAAAACTTCAAAAACATAAAACCATATAACATATAACCATATAACCAATTTGTTCTTTCCTGCACCTTTTCAATTTAAAGTTATTAAGACTTGTGGACTTCAACTCCCAGAATTCCACAGCCAGACATGCTCAGTTCCAATTTAAAGCGACAGCATTTGTTTTTCTCCTTTGCGAAAGAAGTTTCCTTTTTTCTTTTTCTTCTCCTTTCCCCTCCTTCCTCCCTATCTCCCTCCCCCTCCCTCTCTCAAACACACACACACACACACACAAACACACAAAGAAGTTGGATTGAATTATCTCTCCTAACCCCCTCCCTCTCTCTTACTCTCTCAAACACGCACACACACACACACACACACACACACACACACACAGCTTCACTGATTATAAGTTGGATTGGATATCTTTTCCAATGGCTTGAAAGCATCTCCTCTGCCACCCCTCCACCCACCGCCACCCCCCACCCCGCCTTCCCCAAACACCTCCCCCATTGCAAATGCAGCCTGCTATCTGGGTGGAAAATGCCTGGAATGCAATAAAGCTGGGGTGAGAGAAGAGGCAGAGAAGCTGGAGGGGAGCCGATCTGAGCCTTCCGAAAGAAAGGGGCTGGCAGAAAGTGTGCGTGCTACAGCATGACTCTTTGCATGGCTTCCTGCCTCCTCCTGTGGTCTCCTCAGTGCTCGCTTGTGCTCTCCCTCCTCAAGTGTAATTTGATTGCAGGCAGAGCCACATTGTCTTTTCAAACTTGTAACCAGTGAAGCTGGGCTGGATTTTTACATAGCTTTATTCAGCTGTTTGTATGTGTGTGTGTGTGTGTGAGAGAAAGAAATGGATGTGGGCCTGGGGAGGAAGTCACTACACTTGGGGAGGGAGAGCACGAGCGAGCACTGAGGAGACCACAGGAGGAGGCAGGAAGCCAGGCAAAGAGCCATGATGTAGCACACACACTTTCCCCAGATGGGCTATGTAAAAATCCAGCCCGGCTTCATTGATTACACGTTTGAAAGGGCAACGTGGCTCCACCTGCAATCAAACTACACTTGGGGAGGAAGAGCACAAGCAAGCCAGGGTCTTTCCCTCCAGCCTTTGGCCAAAGCCCTGCACAGCACCAGGAGGATGAAGTTTGAATTCCTCCCCCTCTCTGCGACCCACACATACCTTTTCCAGCTGCTTCAGAGAGGGCGTCAACGCTGCTTTTGCCTTGGGTCCTCTGAAGAAGCCCCTTCCTTCCTTCCTTCCTTCCTTCCTTCCTTCCTTCCTTCCTTCCTTCCTTCCTTCCTTCCTTCCTTCCACCACTGGAACAGGTTCTAACTGGCAGATTTGTGGAACCTCTTCTACCGAACCGGTTAGAACTGGCAGTAACCCACCCCTGGGTAGTACTGATGATATTATAGGTAATGATATTTCTGTAAACAAATGACTAAGGTCCAAATGTTCCATGATGTACTCTGCTATAGGATGTGGAAGTTGATTTGCTACTGGGTCAGATACAAGGCTTTATTAACTAATCTGCAATGTCTTAAGCAATTTAGGGCCAACATTTCAGAAAGAAACCTTCACCATTTATCTGTTATTCCCTTCCAGGTTACTTGTCAATGAAGATGTTCCTAGCTCAGTTATGGTTAGCCTTTTTGGCACTGAATGCTGGAACCTACATGAGAGCAGCTAGCTGGTGGGTAATATAGAATTCACAACCTATCTGCCCTTCAACCTTCCTAATTTCTACAAACAATTCCGGTCTGAATTTTTCTCAAGTGCCAACAATTAAACTATATTGTCAATTATGCAGAAATAGAGAACATGGGTGGGAAGGATGACATCAGAGGTGGGTTCCTACCGGTTCGGCCCAGTTCGGCTGAGTAGATAGTAACTCGGTCTGTCATGCCCCTGAACCGGTTCTATTGATGGCAGTGCCATCTTGATTTTCAGTTCTGCGCATGCGCAGAATAATCTTCATTGCAGAAATGTACTTTCCCCCCCCTTTTCTAATGTTGTGCACATGTGCAGACTTTTTAAGTGCAAATGCACATGCATGCGGAGCATGTGTTTGGCATGTGCACGAGTGAAATGAGCGTGCACACACAAAAAAATTTGTGTGCCAACCGGCAGTAATGCCATCAGCAACCCACCTCTGGATGACATGTGATATGTTTCTTTTGGGTGGTTTTTTATGAAGGAGTAAAAATCATTTCATTACCCTCAGCGGTACGTAGGTGTTCAGCTAGGCAGCAAGGACAAATTATTATTTAGTTCATTAGTTATTAGAGTACTAATCACCTTCCTCTGCTTCCTATGCAAGAATTATGTTTCTCTTTCTAAACTTACTGTGTTAGCTTTAGACAAAAAGCTGTCAATCAAAATTCTTAAGTTGTTCTCTGTGGGAGAATTTTTATGGAATTCTTCTTGTAATTGCCAGTTGCAGTGATAGTAATATTAAGGATTAACTGCAAATGCTGTTAAAATCAGTGCATTAATTGTATAGGATCAATGTAGTTAATTCTCTGGTTTGGTTGCCCTTTTAAAAAAAATAAACCACAAATGACCATTTTTAATTTCTTTCCCTGGAGCCCAATGGGAGGCTCAAGCACTCATGATGTTAGCCTGGTTGTGAAATATACCAGCAATTAACCAACCATGTCGTTTTGCAATATTTGAATACTGTACAACCTTTGCCTGGTGAGAAAGACAATGCTTGTAACAGACCAAAATAATAGAAATAAATGTTAAAAATGCAGCATGAATATCCATGAATATGAGGGGCAGTTGTTACACTTCTAAATATTAGCATTGGGACTAAATATATGAATATTGAGATTTCATTTAGTAATCACAATGTGAGCCATTACTAGCATTGCAGATTCTGAAAAGAAAAAGGACTAATTTTTCATGTGGCAGCTTTCAATAATATAAATATGGATTCAGTTATGCTTCCATAATTGCCTCCTAGTTTTCATGCTTTCCAGAGGCCCCTTGGGTTTCTGGTTTTTGTTTTTTAGCCTTTCCCCAGTAATAATAGCTATAAAACAAAAAGTTTTTCAAGTAAAAGATCAATTAACATAGTTATTTCACGGAACAGTTTAACTATCTCAACATTTGCATAAAGATCTTTAATAACAAGATTCCAGCATTCTTTGTAAATTCTTATCTGCTCCTTAAAGGTATTTCACAGCACAGTGGGTTAAAAAGACATTCAAGAGAGGTATTAGAGAGATGAAAATATACTATTTTGGGAATCTGAAATCTGAATCCCCTTCTTCATCTCCAGAACTTTCACCACATGCTCCTGCCTTCTTCACTCTGGCCTTCCAGCCACAGCCAATTCAGAGCAGGCGTTCAGACTTGGCTGGCCCTCTGCTGGTGCTCCTCTGCCCACAATGGACCCCAGCCACCACCCCATCCTCCCCCCCCCCCGGTGGGTGATTTGCAGAGGAATAATTGTACTCAGGTGATTGTTCCATTCCAATGTGCTACAGCCATCCTGCCTTTGGGCAGTCTGATAGCAGGGAGTGCCTGATTGCCAGGGATTAGATAAAGATACTTTTAGGGATAGAAGAAGTAAACTATTCAATTTATCCTAATATATGAATTATTATACCTACAGATGAGATGAAGAAGGGGATTATTTGTACTGATAAATGTGGCAAATTCATAGAAGCAAGCAGTTGGATTGGCCTTCTATGTTCATAGGGAAAGTAGGGTGAAATCTGTGAGAGAAAGGTCAACATCCTAGTTTGCCATCTTTTCAGGGAAATAAGTTAAAATACAGTCATCTAAAAGAAAATAAAAATAAAAATATAGAAATATTAAGGGCCTCACTATGAATAGAATTCCTTTGTGTGGAATTCTTGGTGCTCTCTGAGCTGGTGTCAGGCTTAGTCCAAGAATCCAGTCAAAAGTCAGTTCTTTACTTGCTTTCATACAATAGACAGAATCTTGCCAGATTAAATCTTTAGAACTCTTAGTCTAATGGATAAACCCTGGGAGATTCTAGGAAGTAGCTATCCTGACTCTCTTCCTGTCTCCTATCCACCTCTGGGCTGTGCAGCTTATTGGAATATGCCCCCTCCTTCCTGTTATACACCACATCACCTCCCTTTCCTTCCCATCTAGTTTGTTTGCCTCAAGTTGTTTCATTACCCAGCTAGGTAATATCATCAGTGCCAGAAAGCAAATAAGCCAGAGATATTTACATGTCAACAAATCTCCAGCAAAGAACAACTACTATATTTTTCAGAGTATAAGATGCACCTTTTTCCTCAAAAAGGAGGCTGAAAATCTGGGTATGTCTTATACACCAAATACAGCATTTTTTTGCCTCACGAAGCCCCACCCCTTCACCAAAATGGCTGTGCATACCCTTATGGAGGCTTTCAGAGTTCCTGGGGGCTGAGGAGGGCAGAAATAAGCAAAGAATGGGCCGTTTTTGCCCCCCCAGCCCCCAGCAGTACTCTATAAGCCTCCATAAGGCTATGCATGCAATTTTTTGACAAAAAATGGACCCATTTTTGCAAAAAACGGGCCCATTTTTGCTCATTTTTGGCAACCCCCAATGCTATTCATGCCGTTTATTTGAAAAAAAAAACGGGCCCATTTTTGCAAAAAAATGGGCCATTTTGGGGAGATTTGCAGAGTGCAAAAAGTTTTTTCCCCCTTTTGGAAAGCTCTTTAACTGATTGATGAGAATTACATTGATCAATATCTGTGCCAGCAGAAAGAAAGTCTTAGGTGCTCCAGATTGTCAGCGATTTCTTTCTCCAGTACATGGATAAATATACCTGGAAACATCTACCTACTACCTACCTACCTACTCTCTCTCTCTCCCTACCTACCTACTGAATTTCTCTCTATTTCTCTCTCTCTCCCTCTACCTACCAACTTACCAACTCTCTCTCTCCCTACCTACCTACTGTATTTCTCTCTCTCTCCCTCTACCTACCTACCTACTCTCTCTCTCTCCCTACCTACCTACTGAATTTCTCTCTATTTTTCTCTCTCTATCCCTCTACCTACCAACCTACCTATTTCTCTCTCTCCCTATCTACCTACTGTATTTCTCTCTCTAGCCCTGTACCAACCAACCTACCTACTCTCTCTCTCCCTACCTACCTACTGTATTTCTCCTCTCTATCCCTCTACCTACCAACCCACCTACTCTCCCTACCTATCTTCTCTATCTCTTTCTATTTCTCTCTCTATCCCTCTACCTACCTACCTACCTACCTACCTACCTACCTACCTACCTACTTACCCTCTTTCTCTCCCCCTACCTATTGTATTTCTCTCTCTCTATTTCTCTCTCTCTCTCCCTTTATCTACCTACCTACCTAACTACTCTCTCTCTCTCCCTACTTACTTACTGTATTTCTCTCTCTTTCTCTCCCTCTCTATCCCTCTATCTACCTACCTACTTTTTAAAAGAAATTGCCTCTTCAAAACCTTGGTGAGTCTTATACTCCTGTGCGTCTTATACTCCGAAAAATACAGTATTATTTTTGCACAAATGCCTGCAACAGCATGTCCTGTTCACCCCCAGGGTCAGATACAGTAAGCTCTACAGGCAGACAAAAAATGGAAAACATCTGAAGAATAACATGTCAAATGATTATGGATGCTTAGACTAAATAAATACTAGTACACCTTCTCAGTTCAGCCCTGGGGTCCAGATATTCTCATTTCTTGGGAACTCCTCCAATGCAAAGAAAGAACTGAGATTCTGCTGAAATTCCAACTGGAAATGTCCAACTTTATTAGTTCCTAATTTCCCTTACAGCCTGTCCCATTGCTTTGGACAATTTTTCAGGGAGAACAAGACACTGTAAGTGAAAGGTGGAATCCTGAAGTTCAAATTCATTAGCTAAATAAAGATGTGTATAGAAAATGCCTAAAATGCCTAAGGAAAATATCCTTAGTTTGTTTTGAACCGCCTAGATAAGTAGGACAAAGTTGTTTGTTCTACTGTGTAATCGATGATGAACTGCTTTCTGCTACAATTTTCCATCAGAACATTGGGTAGTTATTAAACCAAATACAAGCAAGCAAGCAACCAACCAAAGAACAACCCGCTATAATAACTTGTATTTAAATCTCTCTCTTTTTTTTAATAATCACCAGGTTGCTTAAGAAAAGGCCATAATCCTGAATTGCTGCTGCTCTCTGGTGGCCACATAAAGAAAATAAATGTTTTGAATGAAGAGAACAGAAAAATCATCATGGCTTCAAGATGTGAAATGCAGAAGCAGGCAATTTACTCAAAGCTGATCAGACAAGAAAGAGAAGGGAGTGTAAATCAGACTCTCTGGACATAAAGCATGGCTGAGTAGATTTACTTCCTGCAAGAACATATAGAAGAATAGCCAGAGAGGCAAGCAAGATTTGTCAGTCAAATCTTGTCAAGAGTTTCAGGTTTCTTAAATGAACAGAAGCCACAATACATCTGACAGTTATTTTCACCAAGGAAATATTGGACAGAACTGCCTCTTTAAATAAGATTGCGGCCAGCTGTTGTTTTTTTTTGTTGTTGTTTGTTTGTTTAGTTAGGACAGAAACACTTGTTTGGCAAGAAGCTTCATTAAGCATCATTGTTCTTGTCTCTGCTCCATTTGCTGAATTCAGGCTGTGTTTCATCACTGATGCTTCCTGGGTTTCATCAGTCTTAAGTAATTCATGACTAGGTGTCTCCTGAAGCTGCCTTTCCACTGATGTAGCTGGAGCAGCTTCTGACTTGAGGACCCAGACTTTGGGGGCAATATGCTGACTCTGTAAACTGCTTAGAGAGGCTGAAAGCCCTTTGAAGCGGTATATAAGTCTAACTGCTCTTGCTCTTGCTATATCCATGTAGATACCAGGAATCAAGTAGGACTCGAATACATGGTATTATTCTTTCTTCCTCCAGCTTTATTCCCCCCCCCCATTTTTTATTTTTTTATTTTTTTTACAAACATATCAATGCATGAACAGTGTGGAACCTGGGTATCATACATTCTAATACAAATAAGATTAGTAAAATTAATCATAGTTATTACATTCAATCAGGTTATATATTTCTAATAAATATACACATTTGTATTAAGTTGCAGTCTGTCATTATTCAATTATTCCAATTATTCTCTTGTTACTGTTTTTATTTTATTGTATAAAAGTGTATACATTTATTTCCCCCCCTTTCTTGTTTCCATCTCTTATTCTAACTTTTAATCATATTATCCTTTATTAAAAAAATATTTTCTTTCTATCCTACCTAACTTCTAGTCATGTCACCTACCTAAAAAAGAAAAGAGAGAAAAAGAAAAGCAATTCAGAACAACAACAACAACCACAAAAAGTCATCTATCCATCGTCTCTTGCCTGCTTCAATACTTTCATTGCTATGCTTTTTTTTTTTTTTTTACTTGCCTCCCATATTCTTCTCTTGGATCTTTATCTCTGTCTGTATCTGCTTCTTGGCTCCAACTTTAACTTGATGCTTCTCTGGTCATTTTGACTTTTTGACGAGAAATGGTTCTGAGAGGAGTAGGGAAGAGGCAAGGGAAGAAGGAAAGAGAAAGGAGATGAGGAAGGAAAAAAGTAGAGAAGGGAGGGAGGGCAAAAAGTAGGAAAAATAGGGTGGTGATAACAAAAAATAGGCGTATGGGATGGTAAGCAAAGCAACCAAGAATTTATATTTTAATCTATGGAAAAATAAATATGTAAAAGTGATAAAGATAAATAAGAATAATAACTATGTGAATGTATACTTGTAACGGTATGTAAGAGAATTAAAAAAAAAACTTTTTATAAAGAAATGGTTCTGAGACTCCAAATAACAGATGGGCTGCATCTCACAAGAACTGGAATAACGTGTTTGGAAAGCACATAGCAAAGCTGATATGGAAGGACTTTAAATTGATCCAATTGTGGGGGTGGGGGTGGAGAGAAGAGAAGGGTCTGTGGATGTTATCTTGGAAACTTTTATGCTCTTTCTTCTTTGGAAGTACAGCTAGATTGCCAAAGGATCAGAAAAGCAAAGGATGTTTTTTTAAAATCATAAAAAGAGGGAGAGGGCTTGTGAAGGAAAAAAAATGAAACTTTAATCTTGGTTTTGTTGATTAGAAAGATTTGGTGTTATAGAAATGGCTAGTTATATATTAATATGTAAAAGCAGAAAGTTGAGGCTGGAGTGTGTTTATCTTGCACTGTGCTAGGAAGAGTTGAAAATCAATGGGCGTTGACTTTACTTTCTTTTTCTGTTCCCCCTTGTATTTCACATTTCCCTTTCCCCATTCCCTTTCCCTCCCTTAATTTCCTATTTTATTTTATTTTATTTTATTTTATTTTATATAATAAAATAAAAATGAAAAATTAAAAGGGGGAAGGGGCTAGAAAGAGGAGACCTCTACCTGTTTAGACTTTTTCAAAGCTTTAAAGAGGTAAGGTAGCGTTTCCCTCAAATTGTTGGGAGATTACATGATGGCACATTAGCATAGATTGGCACCTGGTTTTGTTGTTGTTAATGTTTTATGTATTACTTGGCTGTATTTTATAATTTTTAATGTTTTATATTTTTTTTTAAAAAAAAACTAATTGGGAACTGCACAGAGCTGGCTAAAAGATGAATACATACACAAATAAATAAATAAATGGATAGATAGACAGACAGACAGACAGACAGACAGACAGATAGATGATTGATAGATGGATAGATAGATGATAGATAGATAGATAGATAGATAGATAGATAGATAGATAGATAGATAGATAGATATTCAATATTTATAGACTTCTTTCTTTATATCCACCTTTACTGGTCTGGTATCAAAATATATAGCTGCTCATTTACAGAACTCCAGGGTACAATTAAAACAATGCAGATAATAAATCATTTAAAAATAGTAGGCAAACCTGGAACAAATTATTAAACAGAACATGAGCATTTAGGAAAAAAAATACATAGCTTTGCAGAAAGCCAGCATGGATCAATCAAGAAGGATCTTGACAAAATTGAACATTGGGCGCTATCTAACAAAAAGAAATTCAATGGTGAAAAAAGTAAGGTTCTACATTTAGACAAGAAGAACAAAATGCACAAGTACAGTATATGCGGTACCTTGCACAATAGTAGTAACTGTGAGAGGGATCTTGGAATCTTAGTGGACAACCATTTAAATATGAGCCAGCAATATGCAGCAGGTGCCAAAAAAGCCAACACAGTTCTAGGCGGCATAAACAGAGGGATCAAATCAAGATCACGTGAAGTGTTAATACCACTTTATAATGCCTTGGTAAGGCCACCCTTGGAATACTGCATCCAATTTTGGTTGCCACAATATAAAAAAGATGTGGAGACTCTAGAAAGAGTGCAGAGAAGAGCAACAAAGATGATTAGGGGACTGGAGGCTAAAACATATGAAGAACAGTTGCAGGAACTGGGTATGTCTAGTTTAATGAAAAGAAGGACTAGGGGAGACATGATAGCAGTCTTCCAATATCTCAGGGGTTGCCACAAATAAGAGGGAGCCAAGCTATTCTCCAAAGCACCTGAGAGTAGAACACGAAGCAATGGTTGGAAACTAATCAAGGAGAGAAGCAACTTAGAACTAAGGAGAAATTTCCTGACAGAACAATTAATTGGTGGAACAACTTGCCTCCAGAAGTTGTGAATGCTCCAATACTGGAAGTTTTTATGAAGATGTTGGATAACCATTTGTCTGAAGCGGTGTAGGGTTTCCTGGCTAGGCAGGGGGTTGGACTAGAAGACCTCCAAGGCCCCTTCCAACTCTGCTATTCTATTCCCACACCCAATGAATATATATTTTATGATTTTGTGTCAAGCTGTAAATTTCAAGTGTTGCACTACAGATCTTAATTCTACATTCTGTGTTCTTCAAGACAAGACTTGGATAAAAGTTTATTAAATATAATTATCAAAGAATTGTATCTGCAGGCCGTCCTGTGTCTTCTCGGTATTGGCTCCCTTTTATGGACAGTTTACCCTTGAACATCAGGACTGCCAACTCTGTTGAGTTTCTGTAGAGCTATTAAAACATCATGAGGGGAATACTAAGATTTGACCTGCCGATTGGTGGATGGCACATTTCTATTTTTTTTTAGATTGAAATTTTACTGTTTTCAAATTGTTCAAATCATTTTTCAAATTGTTGCATTTCACTTAGAGCTTATGAGACTGTAGCAGCCTAGAAAATGTTAGTAAATAAATACAAATACACTACTCATAGTAGTGACTTTCTATATTGCATATGGATTGATTGTGTCCAATGGAAGTGGAGTCAAAGAGGTGAGTACATTATAGAATGGCTCTTTGAATTAGCCTAACATATATGCATGCATGCCATACATTAGGTTCAGGAGTGGGATTGAAACATTTTAGTAACCCGTTCTCTGCCAGGTGGCTGGGTAGGCATGACCATGGAGGCATGGCCTAGTCGGCTTCCTGTACCACAGTGGTGGTGGGGTCATTTTTGCCATTCCCAGGCTCCAGAGGCTTTTGTTGAGCCTCCGGGAGGGCAAAAACAGCCTCCCCTGTGCTCTGGAGGCTGGAAACGAGCCCATTTCTGGACTTCCGGTAGGCCCATTTTCTGCCTCCCAGAGCCTCTGCATGGACCTTGCACTTACCTGGCATGATGAGCATGGAGATTCCTGGGAAAGGCAGGGCGGGATGGGCAGGGTCAGCCAGTCCTTGTAACTATCGGTTCGGCGAACCAGATTAAAATTAACATCCGGTTCTCCCGAACCGGTTGAATCCCACCCCTGATAAGCTTACTTGGTTAGGCCTTGATAAACTGTTCCAACAAGCACATTGCTTCAGCATGCTGTATGACTGCACTACTTGTGGTTTATGCAATACACCATGGTTCAGAACACTTGTCGTGCACAAGGAACAAGAATGATACCATGAGCTATCAAAGTTAATTACTGCATGCCTACTTACAAGAATCTCACCAGACCGACGGCATTTTCTTGGGAACCACTGGGTAAGGGTTTCAGGGATTCTGGAGAAGGTAAGATCTACATTTCTTCCTACTGTGCAAGTATTTCTCAGTGTTCCAAATAACATCCAAAATTAAATCAGAGTCCAAAGCAAAGTATTGCTCAAAGTTCCAATTTATTAAGAGAGGCATGTTGGCACATCTGTGAAAACCCAAATCTGAAAGCTTCCCGGGTTTTCCCACCCAGTTGAAAGTTCATTATCTTACCCCCACACCCACAAGGTCTGATCTTCCACTGTCATGCTGGCAGTTCCACCCATCTAGTTCCAGTCAGATGCAGAGGTGGAAAGACAAAGGATGACCTTGGCTTCTAGAAAGGAATTTTATTTTGACAACATCACATTCTACTCCTTACTATTCCCCCTCCCAATTCCCCACTAATAAAACAGCGTAGTAAAATAAGAGAGAGTGTGCCAGGCCTAAGATCCAGAAAGGAATATGACTGCAGGCCTGACAGTATTCTAATCTTGTCCTGTCCCGTCTCCCTCACAGATCCCTCCATTCTAGCTGGAGAATGCACCACATCACATACTCAAAACGTGAACCCACTCTATTGTGAGAGTTGAAAAACCTTTCTACAGAAATTCAAACACATTGGCTTAATGTATTCTGTTACAAGGACCAGGAATGCCTCTATTGTCCCATATAGTTATAATCTAACTTGGTTGTCATAAGAGGCCTTCCTTGATGTCTCTCTATCATCTGAGCCACTCTAGTGGAATGGGGAGGGTTATGCAACTTTTAATGCTATGTTGTGAAGCCCTTTGGCTTGACTTGGTTTAATACACGATAGTCCTCATTTGGACTGGTTCAGTGCTGTCTTGCAGCGTGTGACCTACTTTGCACCTATGTTTGCCTTTTACTCCCAATCCAGCAGAGAAATCTCAGGATTCTAGTTACACATTAAACGGTGCCCTGCAAACTTGAAACTTAACAGAAATCCGTGTTATTCCTCAATGGCACAGAGACCAGGACCTTCAAGATCCAATATTTTCCAGGTACCTGCACAACCTTGAATATATTCTACTGCTACTGACATACATTTGGTTTGCACTTCCCAGCATGCCTTTACTTCTGCTATCACTGAAGCATGATGCTGGTTCTTTGTTGTGCCTTTGAGGCTTTGTTTCACAGTAATTTTTCTGGTAAAAGATCAGCCTTTGCTTCTCCTCAAATACAATTAATATGTCATTCACATTGTACTTTGGACCAGAATAAAAAGACTTGCGATAGCTACTCCAAAAAGAAAGGAAAAGAACATGCCCCCTCCCAACACATTATAATCACCATAATTATTGCTCCCCTTGAGGGAACACTGAACTTCTTTGCTATGGCAACTACAGCTACCAAGCTGTTTAATTCAGGGAATTTGTAAATGTACCCAATTACTTTGAAAAACACTTGACTGCCCACCAGTGTCCACTGGAAGTGGGATCAAACATGTGAGAACAGAATAGGATGGCTCACCGAACTAAGCAAGCCAATAATAATGTGAAGGTTAAAGAGGACTGCATTTTAACAAATTTAACAAATGTTAAATTTGATTTTTAATAATTGCAGTTCTGTAATGGTACATATGTTGACATGGTCAAATTTTTATGGACACAATAAATAATTATTTTCAGGCTTTTATATCCTGTTCTCTATTTATAATTTTAATAAACACTGTACCAATTAGATGGACTAGCTTGGGGCCTCCAAATGGACAATGAAATAGGACTATGACAATCCTTTGGAGGAGTGAATGGCCCTTATCTCTCACAAGTTTGGTGTTATTATTTTATAATAACCTTCTAAAATACATTGTATATACAGCTGCCTGCACAGAAGCCACTTTGCCAGGAATGCCAATCTTTGTGAAATAGATTTGGAGAGTAATGCCATGGGGAAGTCTGTCAAAATTTATACAAGGGTAATTGTGATGTCAGGATCCAATCTTTTGTACATGTGTGTAATATCAATGCCCATAGAAATGGGATTTGCCTGCCATGACATTTTGACATATTGTGGTATTGTGCACTCTGAATGGCGTCACAATTCTGACACTGCCTTAAAACTCACTCTTGCCATGATTGAATGACTCACACATTACAAAAAGATATAAAGTGCTTTTAAAAAAAGTTTGGGCTCATACCAAAGGTATATAATCTGAGGCCATAAGGCCATAATACATAGTACACACATAGTTTCTGAATGTCTCAGTTTTGGTCCTTAAAGCATCTCTAACAGCTGCTACCATATTGAAATGTTTAATATGATTGCATTTAACTAACTGAACTTAATTTTGATTAAATTTAATTGTACATTTAATTATTATTATTTGCTTAGGTACCAACTGTGAGAGTGTGGCCTTGGAGATGCCCCCCAAATATACCCTCAGCTTGAAAAAATAATAACAAGACACTGTTTTGGCATGATGCATGAATCTCATTGCTTGTGGTTTATGCAGCGCACCATGATTAAGCACATCACAAATACTGGGAATGTGGACTGAGTCTCTTGTGCAGCTTGATAAGCTTTTCCATAGAACCACTTGGAACAGTTTTGAAAAACTTTTCCTACGTTTCTCTTCTATACATTTAAATCTGTTATAGGTCATCCTTGACTTTTAACCACATTTTGGTGTGGCACCAATTATAGAGAAGATGAGAGAAGGCTGGTTCCACTGGTATGGGCATGTCCTGAGAGCAGCACCTTCCACCGTTGCCAAGACTGCCTTCCAACTAGAAGTCAGTGGCCGGCGACCTTGCGAGCAGCCAAAACAGAGATGGCAAGACACCATCAACAAAGATATGTAAGCCATGGACATGTGCCCTGGAGACACAGCTGACTGTACAAAGAGGTGTTCAATTATCTGAAAAGCAGACCCTGCACTTGCAGGAATACACGAGGAGGAGGAGGAGGAGGAGGAGGAGGAGGAGGAGGAGGAGGAGGAGGAGGAGGAGGAGGAGGAGGAGGAGGAGGAGGAGGAATGGTCATTCTTGACTTACAACTGTAATGGTGCTTGGAATTTCTGTTCTGAAGTCATGACATTCATAAGTTGAGGCATGCAAATAGATCTTATTTTATGACTGGCTATGAGAAGAGCTCAAGACCTTAATCAAAGTGAATCCACTATCATGTGAGTAGGGGAGAACTGGCCTCCATAAACTGAACAAATTATTTGAGTAAGTAAAGCCAAGAAGCTAGAGCACATATGCAAATTTATGTTTATTTAGCTTGTATATGTATATTTACCTATCATCTACCTGCCAGTTCTGTTTAAGGCCTGCAGACCATTTATGGTCTACAAGCTTTAAGATGATCATTATTTCTATGATTTCTATTTCATTATTTGTTTGTTTCTGGCCACTCAATTAACTGATTAGCATAGGTATTGCTCACTACATTATTTTACAACTTTGCAAAGCTATTACACTATTCAGGTTGAAAAACTGTTTTGTCACTCGTGTAGATTAATTAACCTCTCAGGAGCTCTTGTTACAGTGCACATAAAGATTTAATAAATTTCCATAGAAGTGAAATTACAAGTACCTTCTTACAATGTTTTTTTAACATGAAGACTATAAATACCACAACTTCACATGATACTACTATTTATGTAAGTGTAGCTTTTAAACATACTGGGCAGTGGTGGGATTCAATTTTTTTTACTACCGGTTCTTTGGGCTGGCTTGGTGGGCATGGCACGGGAAGAATACTGTAACATCCCCATTTCCTCCCGATCACCTCTGATACTGAGGGATTAAGGTCCATATGGATTCTGCTTCTGTTATTGCCCAAATTACACTAATATTTGAAGACTGGGGTTTTCAATCTCACAGATCATACCAGAGATGGTATTCAGCAGGTTCTGACCAGTTCTGGAGAACCGGTAGTGGAAATTTTGAGTAGTTTGGAGAACTGGTAAATACCACCTCTGACTGGCCCTGCCCCCATTTATTTTCTGCCTCTCAAGTCCCAGCTGATCTGGAGGAAATGGGGATTTTGCAGTAACCTTCCCCTGGAGTGGGGTGGGAATGGAGATTTTACAGTATCCTTCCCCTGCCATGCCCACAAAGCCACGTCCACAGAACCGGTAGTAAGAAAAATTGAACCCCACCACTGGATCATACCCTTAGTGATGGTATTCCATGCCAGCTTCTGGATAAACTTTGAAATATTTTAAACATATTTTAGTCCAAGTTAATATTAATATTTACTATTTTATTGTTTTAATCTTTCATCTTGTTTTTACTTGGTTGTAAGCTGCCTAAAGTTGCCCCTTGGTGAGATGGGTGGCATAGCATTAAATAAATAAATAAATAATATTGGCTTTCAAGGCTATGGCAGGACTAGAACTCACTGTCTTCAACTTCCTAGCCTGGTTGCTTAATCACTAGACAAAATTATAGTTTTATTCAGTGCAGGCTAAGGAAGGTAACCCAGAATATGCTGAACATTTTGTGTCCTTGAAAAATTCTGCCAACTCTGTAGAACCTCAAGGTTTCATAACTCTGTTCTCATTGTTTCCTGCAACAGATTAAAGCAGCTACTTTCTGGAATTTTCAATTTTATGTGAAACTGTTTAAGCAGTGTATTCATTTCTTTGCTTTTTGAAATACGTTGGGCGGGAAATCAAAGCTGTACTAAACCCCTTACAATGGGTGAACCCTTTTCTTTCTTTGTTGAATGTAGTATCATAGGGCTTCTAGTCCACTGAACTCCTAAAGACAGGAGACCTTACACCATACTGGAGGAATAGTTTCCCGGTCTGTTTTTGAAAAACTTCAGTGATGGAACACCCACAATTGTGGGAGGCAAGCTATTCCACTGATTGTTCTTACTGTCAGAAAATTTCTCATTATTTTTAGACTAACAAGTTTTTGAGAATAAGTCAATTATCTCTTCTTTGTGACAACTCCTAAAGTACTGGGAGATAGTTATCATATCCCCCCCCCCCAATCCTTCATTAAGCAAGACATAACTAGCTCCTTCAACCCATTCTTCATATGAAACTCTTAACTGCACTATCTTGTGGGGGGGGGGCTGTTTTATAAGTGTAGCTGTTTCCAGAAGCCATAATTTTAGCCTGTGGCAAAGAATTGTTTCTTTTTCGTTCTTTTTTAAATCTATACATAAGTACACTTAGGATAATACATCTGAGACATAAAGGAAATTAAAGTCTCTATGTTTCTACAAAAACCAAAATAGTTTCAGCATAATTTACCCTTTCATATTGTTTCACCTGATATAAATTATGGAATGAAAATATTTATGTTAAAGCAAGCAACATCTTTGTAGTTTTAAGTCACTGTAGCTGCTAACCTAAGGGACTAAAAATAGCATAAGGCAGGAAAATTGCAACAAATAATTCGCTGTCTACTTGAATTTGGCAAAAGCTTAAAATACCACTAGTCCTTTTGATGCTGTACTACGTGCATAATATTCTCACTCAGCTCAAGAAAGTAAGCAGAAGAAATTTGGGGGAAAACATCAAAAATGAACAGAGAAATGTTTGTTAAAAGCAAACAAAAATTAATATAAGATTCAGAGGACCACGTTAAAGCAAAAAAGTCAAACATTAGTATACTATCAGAGGTTGATTTACTTCTTTGTTTTCTTTAAAACATCAAACATAAAGTCACAACATTTTTCATTATGGCCTTTGGTCCAGAAAGCACAACAACAAAATACATTGATGATCTGTAATTATTTTAAAAATGCAATAAAATTACATAAAACACGTTATTAAAGTAACTGCAGTACAAATAGAAGAGTCAAGCACCAAAATTTGTGCTGATTAAGAGTTACTAAAGTAAGCAAATGGTACCGCTTATACACCTGTAACTTCACAGGAGAGGGGGGGGAGGTATGAATCTGGGAAAGGAAAGGGAAAATCTGGGAAAGAAGGGAAGGGAAAGACCTCTCACTTGGGAAAGAAGGGAAAGGAAGAAGTATCACAGAGCCAGTCCAAGATCACAGCATTCTTCCAAGACAGCCAAACAGCAAAAAATGGATGATTTTTTTCTACAGAAGAAAACAGTAAACAGTAAATAAATTAACTCCATTTCCAATCTCTAATAATTTTGTCCCATTGTGAATGGGACTTACAAACAGAAATAGAAAAATAATAATTATTGGGGCTTCTGTTTCTCTCAGAGAGAATTTAGAGATGGGTCCAAACAACTCCAGCCCTCCCAATCATTGGTCAGTCCATTCCAATTGCTCTCCAGTTTCTACTAAAGAAAATGAGCCACAATGGCGCAGTGGTTACCTTTCTGATCAACAAGCTCAGTGTCTTACTCACTGAGCCACTGCATCCCTACACACATACGTACATGTTAAATACTTTGCAACTGAACTTCAGGTGAAATCAGTTGAGAGTCTGAAAAAAACAGGTCTAGAATAGAAGGATCTAGCCAGGATTTTTTTTTATTGAATTGGAATCAGGAAGGGCATACTTTAAAGAGACAATTTTATAATAATTTGTAATAAATTGCTCAGAATTTGCTGTTGTGTCTGGATGTCCATTCTACAAATATCTTTAAAGATGACTGCCATCTCCTCCTGTCACCCAATAGAGCCCATCTCTCTGCACATTTTCACATGATTTGATTCTATCTCAGAACATAATTTGCAATGATTAGACTCCATAAGATTACACATTGATTGCAACTTCAGCAGGAGAACAGCCTGTTCCTTGGCCTCCAACCTCAGCCTACGTTGAAGTCATAATAGTTTTTTATTACCAGCTGGATATCATCTGCTGATATCATCTGCATCATCTTGAGTTTTCAGCATCAGCACATATTCTTCTATGGAGAAGGGACTCCAAATATCCTCATCTACCAGAGAAGATGGTTCTCTTTCTTTATCTTCTGCTTAATGAGGCAGAATTGGTTCATGGAGGAGCTATGGGTTTTGAAAAAGGTTAAGAGACATCTGGAGCACTACTGGAGGAAGACAAAGGATGACTCTGACCAGACACAACTTACAGCTGTTGTTAAGGGTTCCACCACAAATGCGCGCACAACAAAAGCACGCCTGACTAAACCGCGGTAACTAAAGTGCGGTGACAAAACCGTGCGACGAATGAGCGACTAATTAGCCCTAAAGCACGCCGACAAAAGCGCGCCGACAGAAGCGTGCTGTAACGGAACCCTAAACCTAACCCTAACCCTAACCCGAAACCTAACCCTAAACCTAACCCTAAACCTAACCCTAAACCTAACCCTAAACCTAACCCTAAACCTAACCCTAAACCTAACCCTAAACCTAACCCTAAACCTTACCTTAAATTAAATCACGCTTCTGTCGGCGCGCTGTTGTCGGCGCGCTGTTGTCGACGCGCTGTTGACATCACGGTTTTAGCGCCGCAGTGTTGTCGGCGCGCTTATGACGTTCACGCTTTTGTCGGGTCACGGTTGTTAAGGCCTATCTCGTGGTGATAACAATGATAATGACATCTTGCCTGTCAACGACTTCTTCAGCTTCAACCACAATAATACATGGGCAAACAATAGATAGAAACTCAAGGTAAACCACTTCAAACTCAATTGAAACAGAAAATATGACTTCAGCAACAGAGTGGTCAACGCCTGGAATGCTCTACTCGACTCCATTGTTACAGCCTCAAACCCTCTCAGCTTCAACCTTAAACTGTCTACCGTGGACCTCACCCCATTCCTAAGACGCCCGTAAAGGGAGCCTGCATAAGTGCACCAGCATGCCTACCATCGCTGCTTTACTGTCCCCATTTATCTGTATTTACTTCTTTTGTTCATGTTGATGTTCATACCTCTACTTGTTATCTTGTACATGTTTGACAACCAACCAAACAAACAAATAAAAGTGGTGAAGCATTATTATTTATCCACCCTTATTGCATCTATAGCATGTTACCAAGTTTCCCTGTTCAAGATCATCCCATCCCTCCTGGGAAAGCGGACTTGAGTGGTCATCTTCCGGTCTACACAGAGGAATTTGTTAAACAGTTGTTGGACAAAGTGCCTTGGATTCATTCCCAGATGGGACCCATGCATGGTGCTGATCCATTTCAAAACCATCTCTTGATTCCACCTGCCTGGGAAATTTTCATCCAGTTTCCAATCTTCCCTTTCTAGGCAGAGAAGGTGGTTGCTTGGCAGCTTCACAAGATCTGAATAAAATGAATTTTATGGACCCATCAGGATTCAGACTAGTTATAAAACAGAAACAGTATTGGTTGTATTTGTTGATCCTTGGAGAGAGGGAGATGGGGATGGTGTCACCATTCCTTGCTCTCTTTAACCTCTCAGCAGTGGTCAACCATGGTATCCTTTTGGACTGGTTGCAGGATTTGGGGCTGGATGGTGCAGTCCTGGCTGGTTTGGCTCCTTTCTTCAAGGCCGGTCCCAGTTGGTGTTGATAGGGAGTGAGAGATCAAACCCACAACCACTTTGTTGTAGCATGTCTCAGTGTTCAATACTGTCTCCACTCCTTTTTAACATCAACATGAAGTTGCTGGGTGAGATCATTCTTTACCATATGATGAAGCATTAAGGTAAAGGTTCCCCTTGCACATATGTGCTAGTCATTCCAGACTCTAGGGGGTGGTGCTCATCTCCATTTCAAAGCCGAAGAACCAGCGCTGCCTGAAGACATCTCCGGGGTCATGTGACCTGCATGACTAAATGCTGAAGGCACATGGAACACTGTTACCTTCCCACCAAAGATGGTTCCTATTTTTCTACTTGCATTTTTAATGTACTTTCGAACTGCTAGGTTGGCAGAAGCTGGGACAAGTAACGGACGCTCACTCCGTTACACGATGCTAGGGATTTGAATCATCGAGCTGCCAACCTTTCTGATTGACAAGCTCAGAGTCAGCATATTGCCCCCAACAACAATCCGGGTCCTCATTTTACCCACCTCGGAAGGATGGAAGGCTTAGTCAACCCTGAGCCGGTGAGATTTGAACAGCTGAACTGCAGAACTGCAGTCAGCTGAAGTAGCCTGCACCACCTCGGCTCTCTCTCTCTCTCTCTCTCTCTCTCTCTCTCTCTCTCTCTCTCTCTCTCTCTCTCTCTCTCTCTCTCTCCCTCTCCCTCTCCCTCTCCCTCTCCCTCTCCCTCTCCCTCTCCCTATCTATCTATCTATCTATCTATCTATCTATCTATCTATCTATCTATCTATCTATGTGGGTGTGGGTGGGTGTGGGTGGGTGTGGGTGTGGGTGTTTTGCATACACACACACACACAATGAGAATAAGTTCTTATTGGATGTCTGGAGCTGAAGTAGCCTGCAGTGCTGCATTTAACCACTGCGCCACCTCGGCTATATATGTGTGTGTGTGTGTGTGTGTGTGTGTTGCATATACACACACACACACACAATGAGAATAAGTTCTTATTGGATGTCTGGAGCCTAGTTCTTGATGAGGTTGGACAACCCCAGATAGATCCGGTGTGCAACTTGGGGGTTTTTTGGACTCACATCATTGGCAATAGTCGCTAGAAGAGCCTATGCACAACTCCATCTTGTGTGCTAGTTGTGTCTTTTCTTGGATCGGGAGTCCATGTACTCACTCATTCACTGATCACTTATGCTTAGATTATTGCTACGTGCTCTAAACTGGATTACCCTTGAAATGATTTCAGAAGCTACAACTGGTACAGAATGCAGCGGCACGAACAATTCATTGCTTTCAATTCACCGCTATTTGTTTCTAATAGCTTGCCTGATATCATCAGGAACCTCTTCTTCCCACCTCTAAGGCTCATGCTTCAAGTTTCACTAGTTTTCATTAGTTATATAAATGTGAAATTTGCAAAACAGGTGGGACCTACATTGAAATACTGATATTTATCCAACTGGACGTGAAGAAATATCTTTAATTTGGTGGAATTTATTTTGTGAATTTCTAAACCTATTTTTTTTCTGTAGCTAAGCAAAGGAACTTCCAAAATCAGACATGTACAACTTCTGATATTAAGACTCTACCTCTATGGAATAGTTTATTTTCAAAGCATATATGCCCTCTGCTGGTATAAGGTAATAGCTAAAGTACCAATCTGTGTTTAACAAAAATAACCCATTGAGCTCAAAGGAAGGTGTTTTCTCAATTAAGATGCTACTCTTCTGTCTAAGAGTAGACAGAAAGATTATGAACGCAGGTCAAAATCCTGTGTGACACCTACTTCCCCCAACTTGTCATAACTGGTATTGTGAACTCCAGCTGAAACCAAGTCCTAATGATTCACCAATCCCTGGCCAATAAATGTGTGCATGAATGTGTGTCTTTATGAATATACATACACATACACACAAGGAGACATTTATTGTGGACTGACAACAAAACAAAGTCACAGATAATATCATAGAACAAATCAATCCAGATTATCTTAATTCACAAACAGCCTTGTGACACTGTGAAAATTAACAATTTTATCACAGAATCTTTCTTTTGCTGCCATGAGATCAAAGATGTTGCTCATTCCTTTTGTTTAAGTCATGAATTTTATCTCTCTCTGTGTGTCCCTGAAGCTATACGCTTCTCCCATATGTTAATATTAATTAAATAGCTATTGATTAAAGTTGTGTGTAAAATAAGATAATCACCCTGATAATATGAATGCCCCATCAGCAAATGCCACTCTCAAACACAGAAGCCCACAGGTATAAGGCAGAGGTGGGTTTCTGCCGGTTTGCCCTGAATCGGGTGAACCAGTAGTGGTGGCGGCGGGAGGCTCCGCCCACCCGACCAGATGCGTCTGCGCAGAAGTGTCGTGCGAGCGTGCGAACTGGTAGTAAAATAAATTGAAACCCACCACTGGTATAAGGATCCATGAATGTACACACACATGTACATTGTGTGGCGCAGTGGTTAAATGCAGCACTGCAGGCTACTGCTAGATCAGCAGTTCAGTGGTTCAAATCTCACCGGCTCAGGGTTGACTCAGCCTTCCATCCTTCCGAGGTGGGTAAAATGAGGACCCAGATTGTTGGGGGCAATATGCTGACTCTCTGTAAACCGCTTAGAGAGGCCTGAAAGGCCTATGAAGCGGTATATAAGTCTACTGCTATTGCTATTGCTATTGCTATGTACACCCACACCCACACCCACACACATGCCTTGTCTCTTATAGCAGACACACCAGAAGGGAAAACACAAAACAGGATTGAAAATGGATATGGGAAATCTGAGATGTTATTACTAGATTATTAAACAAGCTAATAATCCATCCTAACTGAACACTAATAATTATGCATTCTGTAGCTTACTTTCAATGTTAAGACGACATTTGTAGGTAAGATGCCGGTAGTACAACTATTAAAGTATCTCTAAAATTCCAACAAATGGGAAAAATATAGCAATAGCACTTAAAGGATTTATATACCACTTCACAGTGCTTTATAGCTCTCTCTAAGCAGTTTACAGATTCAGAATATTGCCCCCAGCAACAATCTGGGTCCTCATTTACCCAAGAATGGAAGGGTGAGTCAAGCTTGAGCCAGTAAGCATCGAACTGCATCTGCAGAATTAGCCTGCAATACTGCATTCTGACCATTGCACCCACCACAGTTCTTTAAAAAATGACATAGCTCTAATTTCCAATTAATATTATTCTGCTTCTGCTCCATCTGTCTATGGAGGTCTCAATCATCCAGATTGTTCCTTTTGAAAAAGATTTTGCTTTTGGGAAAAATATACGTTTGAGTTCTGGTCCATCTGATATTATTTTTTTTCCTAATATTTTTCTCCTGATTGAAGAGTTCCAGAGCACTCAAAAGACGCTCTCCCTTTTATATCATTATGCTTTGAAAGACGTTTTGTTCAAGGCCAGCCCTTTTATTATCTCCAAAGATAGGATTTGGTTTAGGTCAGGTGCATCTCAGATTTCAATTAGCCTATGCTGTACTTTTCCATAGTTACTATCATATATTGATTAAAATATGGAATCATGCCCATTCTGATATATTTTTACTGTTTTTTTCTTCCTCCTTCTCCTTGATTTTGATGATATAGCAAGACTATAGAGGCCCTGTTATCATCACCTACCTAGGGTAATCGGTTAATTCAGTTACAATAAATCCCAAATCCCATCCTGCAGAAATACCTACCATTATCATTAAAGCAGCCTTTAGAATTCTTCTGATGCTAACCATCATTCTTAAAGAAGGGACATGGATATCAAAGGCAAGGAGTAATAAGCTGGCCTAGAGGTGGAGCTCTCACTTCACAATCAGGAATCTGTGAGTTCGATTCTTGATAGAGGCAGATATTTCTCTCTGGGCACACTGAGAATATATCTGCCGAACAACACTCTGCCTTGATGACAGGAAAGGCATCCGGCCATTGAACACTCTGATAGCTCCATTCAGTTGCCCAGACTCCACCCTGCAAGGGATTATGAATGAAGTTGAATGAAGATGATATTGAAGCAAAGAGTGCCAGCTATAGCAGGTTTCTATCCTTACCACAATACTTCTGCTGACTGCCGGCTGATTGCAATTTGGCAGTTCGAATCTCACTAGGCTTGACACAGCCTTCCACCCTTCCGAGGTCAGTAAAATGATGACCTAGATTGTTGGGGACAATATGCTGACTCTGTAAACCTCTTAGAGAGGGCTATAAAGTGCTGTGAAGCAGTATATAAGTATAAGTGCTATTTCTATTATAGCCCCAAAGTACAGGACTACTGTGCCTTCCTCTTTTTGTTGTGTGAAGCAAAGGATAGAGTCTATGACAAGTTGTGGGGGCATATACAATTATATTGGCCAACAGAAGGGAAATTCAGGAGGAACAGCCAGAAGACCACCACATCTGCTTCCTGGTAGCTGCTGCATTGAATAACTTTTAAGAAAAGACTGGACAGCCACCCATCTGAAATGGTATAGTGCATTTCAAGGCCCAGGGACCGGTGATATTTCACCTTACACCTGTGTCACTTAGCAATGGAGTTGGTTGGTAAATGAGATCTACCTGTAAGAGGGCTGACCCTGCCCAACACTCATTTCAAGCCAGCAATGAGAACTTTATATTTATTTTATAGTGCAGTCATGTATGTATTGCTTTAACCAACAAAGTAGCAAACCAAGCCACAATTATTTGAGAGAAAGCATGTTTTTAACCCAGCCAGCCATTATGCTTTTAAATAAATTATACATAATCATGTATACTCTTGTTACTTAAAGTGTTTGCAAATGAGGCAGGAACCAAGTGAATATGAGCAGTAGAAGATAAAACTGTCCTAATGACCCCTGCACAATGTACCTAAAATTGAAATTTAGGGTTTTGGGTTTTTTTACTTGATGACCAAGTATGCAATTATGGGCTGAGCTGATTTCCAGCTCCAGACTGTGGCCTGCTAGTTTCAATAGCAAAAGGTTTCCTTGCTTGGAAGGTTTTCAATGTCTGCATGCATCATTATAGACATCTGCAGCACATTAAAACTATGCCATTTGTCCTAAGCAACAGGAACAATGCCTTGTGTATGAGGGAACAAGTCACGTGATCCTTTCAAGAGATGATACAGAATAAATATCAGGCATTGAAAGCAAACCTTTTAGGGGAAAGAACTCAATTAAAACAAAGAAAATTAGCTGCAACAAGGTGTCTCCCCAGATAACTGGTTTGCTGAGCATGCGCTTTGCATGCACTCAGTAGGTTAAAACTTACCTTCTACTGCAGCTGAGACACGGCAAAAGAACTGAGGTGTGGAAATCAGCTCTGCCATGCCTATCAGCTGGGCAAAATAAGCAAGGAAATATAGATGAGTATAGGGGCGGGCAGGTGGGCGGGACCACCTGAAGGTCGGAGCGAACCGGTTCGCTCTCAGCTGATCTTCGGAGCTACCGGTTGGTCCAAACCAGGCCAAACCAGTAGAATTCCACCCCTGTGTCTCCCTGTGCCTCCCTCCACCTGAATCAAAATTCTAATGCAGAACTTGTAGAATTCATTCAGACAGCTTAGCATCATGAGAAAGGGAATGAAGATACTCCGTGATACAACACATTACTTACAGGCTCTTCTTTCAGTTTCAACCATACCCAACGTAAGAAGTATAATTTACACACACATACGTATACAACCGTAACATAACAGCTCATCTAATTATAGGTGACCCTCAATTTACAACCAATCATTTAGTGACTATTCAAAGGTACATCAGAACTGGAAAATGTTAGCCCTCTCTAAGTGGTTCACAGAATCAGCCTATTGGCCCCAACAATGTGGATCCTCATTTTACCCACCTCGGAAGGATGGGAGGCTGAGTCAACCTTGATCCTGGTGAGATTCGAAGTGCCAAATGGCAGGCAGCTGGCAGTCAGCAGAAGTAGCCTGCAGTATTGTATTCTAACCACTTCACCACCACGACTCAATCACAGTCACATTACAATCACAATCATTATTACACATTATTAAGATTTGGGCACTTGGCAACTGGCATGCATTTATGATGCATACAGCATTCCAGAGTCATGCGGTTGCCATTTGTGACTTTCCTAGTCAGCTTCCAACAACCAACAGCTTCCAACAAACAAATGGGGGAAGCTGGATTCACTTAATAACCACCTGATTTACTTAACAAGAGCAATGATTCATTTAATAACTATGGCAAAAAAAAAGGTCGTGAAATCAGGTGTGACCCAATTAAAAACTGCCTTGTTTTGCAATGGAAATTCTAGTGCCAATTGTGGTCATAAGTCAAGGACTACTTCTAGTTAATCAACATAGTTAGTTAAGAAAATAGGGATCCTTGGTGCTCTCTGAGCTTACTTGTTTTCTTGCAGACATTTCATTACCCTAACTACCATATTTTTTGGAGAATCTATGCAGCATTGCCAAGAGAAAGATGAGAGACATGAGACCGAACAGTGCAGAAGAGCTGAAGGCCACTATTGAAGCATCCTGGTCTTCCATAACACCTCAGCAGTGCCACAGGCTGGTAGCTTCCATGCCACGCCGCATTGAGGCAGTAATTGCTGCAAAAGGGGCCCAAACCAAGTACTGAATACATATGCATGCTTATACTTTTCAGAGGTTCGATATTGTTCTATGTACAATCCTTGTTTTATTGATTGCATGTAATATTCCAATTTTCTGAAAATTGTGGATTTGAGGTTTTCATGAGCTGTAAGCCATAATCATTACAATTATGACAAATCATGCTTGAACTATCTTGCTTTGCATGTAATGAGTCTTATCTCATATATTAGTTTCACCTTTTAAGTTGCATTACTGAAATAAATAAACTTTTGCAGGATATTCTAATTTTTCGAGTTTCACCTGTATGTGGTCTCATTTTCTCCATCTTTTTGTACGTTCAAAATGTATTTTTTTTCTATGGTTGTCCATCTCAATCAAAAACTCTCTTCTCCCAAAATTACTTTTCCATTTGCAGCCATCCAGGTGAGTATTTTAATTAATTTTGAAAACGGCGGTATTAGCTATCAATCTACTGCAGATTGATAAACTGCAGGTTTAATATAATCCATGTATATGGCAGCTATAGTAAGTTTGATAAACAAACCTTGGAGTAATATTGGGGAAGAAAAATCTACATAAATCTATGATGGTTATAAGAGGGGTTTTGACTGCAAACATGGTGAAAACAGGAATAGGTTGATAGTCTTTTTCACCTTTCTATCTTTCCTTTTCCCAAAATTGCAATCTTCCATAGTTGCCTTTCAGTAAAAGGAAAAGAAAAAAGAAAAAGAGGGGAATATTTACTATGAATTTCATACCACTCTCTCTCACTGCATCAGGCAGAAACCATGCCATTTTCAAAAGTGGTGAAAGGAGTACAGTATAATGTAGCCATCTGCTGCCTAAATGAATCCCCAGTCGTTATTTTCACTGGCACACAGTTAGAAATTCATTAATGTTAAAATGTGGTGTTTCATTTGAATTTTAACAGGTTCCCATATAAACTTAGAGGACAAGGTAGCACTACCAAGAGAGCATGATAGTTCATATTGTAATAAACAAAAATAGGTTCACTGAAGTATAAAGGCTTAGAAAACAAGAAAATGTTCACTTGTGTATCCTAATACTTATGATTCTATTTCAAAAGGGTTTTTTTTTATGAAGGTACTCAAAGTTTGTAGATTCAATCCCACAACTCTTTAAAGGACTTTTGTCTGTTCTTGGAATCATACAACTGCTCTTTGTGGCTCCACATGAACATTATTATTTATTGATTAAATTTCATTGATACAGTGGCTCTGGGTGGCTTACAAGAGCCGAGGTGGCGCAGTGGGTAGAGTGCAGTACTGCAGGCCACTTCAGCTGACTGCTATCTGCAGTTTGGCTGTTCAAATAGCACCGGCTCAGGGTTGACTCAGCCTTCCATCCTTCCAAGGTGGGTAAAATGAGGACCCAGACTGGGGGGGGGGGGCAATATGCTGACTCTGTAAAATGCTTAGAGAGGGCTGAAAGCCCTATGAAGCGGTATATAAGTCTTACTGCTATTGCTATTGCTACAATATAATCAAAAATTTAAAAAAAGTTCTACAAAACAATTAGAATTAGAGAAATTGAATAGAAAAGCTTAAAAAAATAAGATTATGGGTACCTGGAAATGGGGATCTTTTCTACTTGGTCAGTCACTTGCAATGTAGCAAGCGCCAGGCCAAGAGGCAGAAGCAAATTTTTAGACTCTTATAAAAGGCCAGGAATTTGGGAGTTAAACTCATCTCCAGTGGGAAAATATTCCAGAAGACAGAGGTCACAGTGGAAATGACTCTTCTCCTGGACCTTGCCAGCTGAAAATTCTTTGGTCAATGAGATCTGAAGTAGGTCCTATTCCATCAGGGTGAGCCAGTTCTTCAGATACCCTAAACCTATGCCTTAAAGGATTTTAAAGGTAATGACCGTTACCTTTAACTAGACCCAGAGCAAAAAGGTGGTCTGTGCAGCTCATGCCACCCGAGGGCTTCCAGAACTATCCACGCTGCTGCATTCTGTACCAGTTGTAGCTTCCAAATACTCTTCAAGATAGCCCTATGTACAGTGAAGCCAAAATTCCTTGGCCAATGTGATCTGAAATAGATCCTTTCTGCTGGAATCAGTGGGGCGAATGGTCCCAGGAACAAATTCCCCTGCAGTAAATTACTGCTGGACCCAACTGCAAGTTAGATTTAAAAGTCTTAGACTTAGGTTAACTTCATTGTCACTTAGAATGTACACTAATCGACATACATTAAAATGAAATTTCATCGCATGCAGCTCTCAATGGTCTCCACCTCTAATATACACTACATAAACATGACAAAATACATACATACATACATACATACATACATACATACATACATAATTATTCATATATCCACATATATTATGACATGGAGAAACAACACAGTCTAGTTTGGATGTATACATTTACATGGTGAGAAAAATAAATCTTGTGAGTTTACCAGATGGATGGCCTAGAGAACAAAGCTGTTACAGAACCTGGTAGTCCTGCTAGAAATACTTCAAAACCTCCTCCCAGAGTAGAGCAACAGAAATAGACCATAAAGTGGGTCTGTAGGGTCTCTAACAATGCTTTGAGCTCTAAGCAAATAGCGCTTATAAGCAATATCCTGAATGACAGGAAGCAAGCTTCCTATAATCTTCTTGGCTGTCCTTACTACTCTCTGTCTGGACTTTCTATCTCAGGCACTGCAGCCACCAAACCTAACAGTGATGCAGTTTGTTAAAACTCTCTCAATTGTGCTTCTGTTACCCTCCTGGATACCTTTACTAACCAGTAGGGGCAAGGATCTAATAAACAAGTAGTTGCACTAACAGCCAGGTCCAACAGGGTCAAAATACTCCCAGATAACTGGGATAAGATATAATAAATAATATGTCTGAAGGAACTGCTCTATGCTTGGATCCCAAATGAGAGTGAATTCAAGCAATTCTATCCATTGGCTGCTCAATAAATTCCTCTGCACAGCCCTGTAAATGTTCACCTGAGCCTCCTTCCCAAGGAGGGACTGTGTGACGTTAAACAGAGCAGTGGATACAAAAGTGTGGAACATTATAATTCTTGCCACCATGAGGGAGGCCTAATAGCACTGTCCTGTGATTGGTCTGATTAATTCTTTGTAGTGCTGTTCTAGCTGAGATTCTATGATTGTGCAGCAGAGCCTACAGGACTTCCTCTAACTTTCTCTGGAACATGAGTGGGTCCATCAGTCACCAAGGGCAGACCATTCAAATGGGTTTGGCCTCCCTGCAGAGGGAGGGGATGTTGGAAAATCTCCTTATGTATTGGAGTCCATATTATGGTTTCTTCCAGAGATGGGTTGTTACTGGGGCAAACCTGTAGTGGAAATTGCAACTGGGTCACCGAACTGGTAGGGATGGCAGGCTTGCCACACACCCAAACCTGTTCCCCAGTTGCCACGGCATCTTTTTTTTGACATTTTTAACATTCTGCGCATGCGCAGACCTATTTAAAGGCAACTGCACATGCACCTGTAAGTGAAGCGAGCGTGCACATGCAAATTGTGCATGCATCAAACCGGCAGTAATGTCAGCAGAAACCTACCCCTGGTTTCTTCCTATGTTAGGTTTTAGATATACCTGGAAACAACAAAATTTGCTTATTTTCTAAAAAAAATTAAATTCATCTTTAAAATCATGCTATGAACATTACTTAATAGTTTGGGTCAAAAAGTCAGTCCGAACTTGGAAGATTTAAAATATAAATATCTAGACAAGCAAACTGACATTTATTTTCAGCTGACTAATGTGAGTGTCACTCCAAAGGGCCAGTAAGGAAACAGAAATAGAAATAAATTAGAGGAATTAATAAAATTGCAAGATGCTAAATGCAATACTCACCAGGTGACAAGGAGGAAACATCTATCTATCTATCTATCTATCTATCTATCTATCTATCTATCTATCTATCTATCTATCTATCTATCTATCATCTATCTATCTATCTATCTATCTATCTATCTATCTATCATCTCTCTCTCTCTCTCTCTCTCTCTCTCTCTCTCTCTCTCTCTGTCTCTGTCTCTCTGTCTCTCTCTATCCATCCATCCATCCAGCCTATGAAGCCACAGGGGAAAGGACATGAAGGAGGAATATAGCTCAGTAATATTCTCCAGGATTCCTGAACATAAGATTTGGGTGGACCAACAGTACGTTTTTTCAATACTTTGCAATGAAAAAATTCATCTGGACATAGAGATTTAAATAAGTAAATTGATACCCCTTTACAGAGGTGGGTTCCTACTGGTTCAGCCCAGTTCGGCCAAGTAGGTAGTCACTTGGCTGACCACGCCTCCGAACCGGTTCTATTGGCGGCGGCATAGGCACCACCATCTTGTTTACTTCTGCACATTCGCAGAAACAGTTTTTTCACTACTGCGCATGTGCACGGCTGAAGCGCACCCCTGAGCGAACTGGCAGTGAAAGAATCCAGAACCCACCCCTGCCCCTTTACAATATTTTTGTGAGAGTTATGCAATTCTTACTTAAAGGTGAAGAATACCTCAGAGCATGCAAAAACAGACATGACATTCCCACTTGTGACTCCTTAAGCCAAATCTGTATTTTAAAGGATAGTATTTCAACTATGGGATGGCCATGCCTAGTTAAATCTATGCTTCATCTTTCTTCTTTCATATATCTTTATGATTTTGGTTTATGGAAAGAGACATCCATTTGTAATGTCCAGTGTATTTCCAATTCCAATGCATGTGAGTGTGGGTGAGGAGCTACAAATATCATGTCAACCCTGAGCTCCAAATATTCTTCTTTATTGGTAGACATAAACAATAATATTTCCTTTATTACTTTCTTTACTTATTTTAACCCAGATATACCTTATATTATTATAGTACAAAAGGAAAGAGGGGAAAGGAGGAGGAAGAAGGAACATTCACTGCCTTGAGTTACTTATAAAAATAATAAAAGCAGGATAAAAAACAATTCTAAATAAATTAATACATCCATTAACTTTTATTTATCAGAAGTTAATATTCTCAGCACAAAGTGTACACAAGTTTTAACTTGTTTGTTGAAGTTTGCTGAAGTTTATTTATAGGCATCATTCAATGAGGTTTTAGCTATATGTATTGGAGGGAGAGGCGATGGCTCAGTGGTTAAGAAGCTGAGCTTGTCAGCTGGAGAGCTGACAACCCGGGTTGGAGATCTGAGGGCCGTGCAATAAGTGGACTCCCATTCTTGTCCCAGCTCCTGCCCATCTAGCAATTCGAAAGCATGAAAATGCGAGTATATAAATAAGTACCACTTTGGTGAGAAAGTAATGGTGTTCCATGTTTTGCTTCATGCTCTTTATTGAGTGTGGCATATATCATGCTGGCCACATGACTGCAGTAACATCTTCAGGCAATGCTGGCACCCTTAGCTAAGAAATGAAACTGAACACTGCCTCCCTAGAGTCAGACTGGGGGAAACCTTTACTTTACTTTTATTAACTTGTGTTTGCCTTCCGCATTAAAAGTCAACCTCATCATAACCCGTATCCTAATGTGATAGAATATCTAACACAGAGGAGTAAGATCATCGCAAAAAAGATTCCTCAGCCAAAGGATGGGGAAATGCAAGAAAAAGAGACAAAGTAACTCTTCTTTAACTATGCTAAGTTTAAATAGATTTTTAGCACAACTTCAATGTTCTGTTACATTATTCTGCTAGCAATAAAGACCATTCCAGTAATCCAAGTGGTTCCTATTTTCTGAGTTTGTCTGCCTCAAAAGGGCTTAATGCCTAAAAATACTGAAGATTATGAATTTTAGAAGACAATTTTCTGACTTTCTCATTGGGTGTTTTAATTATTTCCATTACTACAAGATTCTCATTTCCTTCCACAGTGTATAAGTCTTTAACTGAGATCATTATTTCAAGCTTTTTATCTCATACCCTTACAGATTTCTTTTTAAACCCTCCTGATCAAGCTCATTATCTTTTAGACAAATTCATTTTACCAGTGCTTATGATAGAATCCAACTTGGTCATTATGTGGATAACTCATGACTATGATTCTAGAAATTGTAGAGGAGTATGGAAATAACCTTTGAAAGGGAATGCAAGAATGATTAGATAAACATAAACTTAGCCCCTGGAAAGAAGTACAGTAAGTATGGGAAAGAATATCAAGATAACCCTGCCTTGATTCTCTTTGGCATAACATGAGGCAAGCAGAAATTCTGTCATCCTTTCAAGATTTACAACAATAAAACAGAGTTCTAGTAGTTTTTGTGGCATTTTTTACTGACCTGACCCACTTCAAAGGTTGATGGAATTCAAGTATTATGTATGATTGCCATTTGCAAGTTAGTCATCAAGTCAACTATCCTATCTCTTTCCAAATTGCTTTCAATGTCTGGAAGAGTGGATAAGTGTTCCCAGATTGGTCGGTGTCCTTCTACCAGGCTCCAAGAACCAAGATTGACATGTAGAGTTTCTTCTGAGTAGTTTATTTATTGCTGTTCACCTCTAGACAGAATCTTGCCAGACTAAAACAATTATCTGCATAACTAGAGATATATTCTGTGAATTTCTAGAGAGCAGGTGTCTTAGCCCTCGTATTGCCTACTACCAGACTTCCCAAGCTCTGCTTGCTATCTGGGAAGCAGTCCTTCCCTCTTGGGATTCCAAACTACATTCTACCACACATTCAAAGATTTTTAGAAATCATCGTGAGAAACTCCCAGATCAATGAGACAATATATTTCACAACCTGAAGAGTCTGATTAGTGTATGTTTGTTCTTTGGAATAGGAACTACCATGGGGTTTTTTTCTCTTTGTCATCTTCGCATTTCCACTGCTCTGAGTTCTGTTGTAAGGCATTTCCTTTTTCCCCTAGCTAAAATCTTAGAACTTGTTTCTTCTGTAAGGGTTCCAAAACAATTTCTGAGTTCCATTAGAAAAGGGAACTCAGATATTTTTCATGACGCTTGGTTTGGTTGCCATTTTCATGCTCCTGCTTGATTTTCAACTTTATGGTTATGGTTTCTTCTGTCAAGGATTTTCAACTTTATGGTGATTGGGTTTTTCTGTTATTGTGCTCTAATATCCATGTTTCTCTGAAAATAAGACCCATTTGGGGGAGGGGCTCCAAAATAAGCAGGGCTTATTTTTGGGAAAACACAATTTGAAGGTGATCAGCCTGTCTGGGCATCCTTTCTCCCCAGCGCTCACACAAGAGGCGGCAAGCGTGTGGGGACCAATGGTATCTGGCAGCAGCTGCAGCCCGCTAATGCCTTGGTCAGTGCACTCTGGAGCTGCACAGCCTGTGCAGCGCAGGTGAGTTGATTCCCTGTCCAAACAGCAGACGAAGGCGGGGAGAGGCAGGTGATCTGGATGCACTACACAGGCCACAGGCAAGTTGAGGGACATGAAGATGAGCCTCCTGCAGCTGCCCGAGCACTCCAGCTCACCGACTCTCAGCTTTCCCGCAGCCTGTGTGGTGTATCCAGATCACATGCCTCCCTCCGCCTCTTCGTCTGTCTGCTGTTTGGACAGATAATCAACTCACCTGTGCTGTGCGGGCTATGGCTGCTGCTGGATACCATCGGCCTGTGCACTCTCATCATCACCGCCTCTTATGGAGGTCACATCCACCCTCCTTCACTTATTTTCAAGGTAGGTTTTATTTTCGTGGAAACACAGTAAATCATAACTTTCCTAGAAGTTATTTCCCCATTCTTGTTATGAAGAAAGAGAATCATGTTGATTCTTAATCATTTTGTTTTCTTAATGTATAAGTAGTATAAATGTTCTTTTTCTTGCCGTTTCCTTCTCAATCTGACAGGTTAGTTGTTCAATTAGAGAGAAAATTTGAGTAATGGTTTTATTAGTTTGATTTCCATCATAGCTTTATCTCAGGAGCTTAAGGTAGGGTACATAACTCTATTTTTTCCATTTTGTCACACAACTTTATTGCCAAATTCATGTCAGGTACCCCTGTTGATGGATCATGAACTCACCCTCTGGAACCAAATTGCCTTAGAATCCTCCTGGGGAATCTGCAGTTTTGCTCAGGAGAAGTTTTGTTTATTCTATCACCCACAATAAACAAATAAGCATGTAATGTGTCTGTATGCATGTAATTTATTCATCTTTACATTTTCTGCTTATATTTTTTGCAAGTTCCAATTTCTCACAAGAAACAAAATATCATATGGAAGTTTTAAAAAGACAACAAAAATAAATATATTGTAGACATGTTTCCTTATCTGCATATTTTGCATAAACAGAGAATAAACAGAAAATATTTAGACAGGAGTTTCACATGGAATATTTCTGTCTCCCCAATTGCCAATTGCATTAGCATAAACTAGAGAATCTGTACATAAAATCATAACATAGATTTTATGGCATACTTTTCTAGCTAAGATTTATGCTAGTCATAATGAGCATATTATATTGGTTGTGGGAGGGGATTTTATAACCATTGGCTTCTGCAAGAAGACTATTATCTGGTCTGCTTGATCCAAATGAGTCAGCAACAGCTTTTCTTAGTTTATTTCATTTTTAAAACCATCACTTGTATGTAGCCTTACTTCTTTTGAGTTATGTAGAAAAGAATATAGATTGGAGATATGACCTTCCCTTAAATATACAAATTAAGACTTAAATTCAAATTCACAACTGAGATACTGAAGGAATAAGTGTTCTTTATTCTGCAGTCTTTGTAATTCACGTAATTCTTCTCCAAGCAGATTAATATTTTAATATAAATCATTTACGGCATAATTCTATTCACTGACAGCTTTAATTTCAGTGCCACCTGATTATTTAGTTCCTGGATGGGTTGAATATCTTATTTTTGTCTCTGGTAAATAGTCACATGTCTTTCTTTAGTTGATTCAACCTTTTTATTGTTCCCACCATTTGAAAATATGAAAGGAAAGTCAACAGGGAGTGAAATCTGTAGACCAAGAAAGAGCCAGATCATTTTTTGTCCCAGGCTTTCAAAAACATCTAACAGATGCCACAGTATCTATGTGAAAGTCTCAATTAAATAGGGCTTACAGTATGTCCTGGTAAACTGGGCATTTAGTTGCAGCCTAGTACAAAACTATCATTAAAATTTTGTAATTTTTATTTTGCTTCAGCAACAGCATCATTGTTAACTTGAGAATTATATCTTTGATCATTTCAGCCACATGATCTTCCACTTGTGCAATAAAGAATTGTTATTATTACATATAATAAATAATTTGCGACCTGGCCATCGAAACTACACGGCTATGGATGAAGCATGTAACAGTGATACCCATTGTCATCGGGGCACTTGGCACCATGTCCAAGAATTTTACAAGATACATCAACAAATTTCAGCTTCCTGCAATAACACCAGCAGAACTGTAAAAAACTATGCTACTCGGAACATCTTATATTTTAAGAAAGTACTTGGTTGATACCTAGGATGCTGGCAGCAAACCGTTATCAACCATTAGCACCAGTCAATGGTATTTGTAATGCATTTTTGAATGTTCAGTTGGCTGAGTTTCATGTTTAATGAATAAATTTAATAATAATAATAATAATAATAATAATAATAATAATGCTTTTGGAATAGCACCCAGTGTGCCAATTACCACTGGAATTACCACTGCTGGTTTGTGCCATGTGTAATAATAATAATAATTATTATTATTATTATTTCGCATTTACTATATATGGATGATTTGGAAAGTCAGAAATAGAAATCCAATCATTGACAAACACAGTCCGAGTATTCAGCACCGATATTTCAATGCAGTTTGGCATGGAAAAATGTGCCACTGTATCCATAAAAAGAGGCAAAATCACTGCATGTGAGGGAATTAAAATGCCCAATGGCCAACTAATTAAATGCAACGAAAATGAAGCCTACAAATACTTAGGCATTCTGCAGTTGGATAACATCAAGCATGGAGAAGTAAAAACTATTGTCAGGCGAGAGTGCACCAACAGAGTTAGGAAAATTTTGAAATCTAAATTGAATGGTGGAAATACAATCAAGGCCATAAATACCTGGGCAATACCAGTTATAAGATACACAGCTGGTATAGTTAACTGGACACAAGCTGATTTGGACCTTTTGGACCGAAAAACCAGGAAACTAATGACAATGCACTACAGTTTACATCCACGTGGTGATACTGATAGACTATATCTGCCCCAAAAATCAGGTGGCAGAGGATTATTACAAGTGAAGCAAACAGTTGAAGAAGAAAAACATGCAGTGGCTGATTATTTAAAAGAAAGTCAAGAACATCTATTAATCGAAGTAAAGAACAAAAATCTACTGAAGGCCCAACAGACGAAACAAGAATACAGAAAAGATGTGATAAAATCAAGAATGGAGAGTTGGCAGAACAAAGCACTGCATGGCCAATTTCTGGAAAAAATAAAAGATAAAGTGGACAGTGAACAAACTTGGTTATGGTTAACAACGGGTACATTGAAGAAAGAAACAGAATCACTAATCCTGGCTGCGCAAGAACAAGCTATCCACACAAATGCCATTAAGGCCAAAATCGAAAAATCCTCTGATGATGCCAAATGCAGACTTTGCAAAGAAGCTGATGAAACTGTTGATCACATACTCAGCTGCTGTAAAAAAATCACGCAGACTGATTATAAATTGCGGCACAATTCAGTAACACAAATGATCCATTGGAATTTGTGCAAAAATTATAATATTAAAACAGCAAAAAACTGGTGGGAACATCAGCCTGAAAAAGTCACCGAGGGTCAGATGGTCAAGATCTTGTGGGATTTTCGCATACAAACAGACAAAATACTGGCACATAATACACCAGACATCACATTGGTTGAGAAAAATAAGGTCACAATCATAGACATCGCAATACCAGGTGATAGCAGGGTCGCTGAGAAGAAACATGAAAAAATCGCAAGATACCAGGACTTAAAAATTGAAATTCAACGACTATGGCACAAACCAGCAGTGGTAATTCCAGTGGTAATTGGCACACTAGGTGCTATTCCAAAAGCACTGGAATTACATTTAAAACAGTTAAAAATTGACAAAATCACCATCAGTCAAATGCAAAAAGCCGCACTGCTTGGATCTGCACGCATATTACGAAAATACGTTACAACGTCCTAGGCCCCTGGGTGGGGTCCGACTAGTAACCAATGCCAAATCCGGCGAAACAACTGGCCGCTGTGATACAATTCTATAATAATAATTTCACATTTAATATGTGAATGCAGCAAAATTGCAAAAAACTGATTACAAAGCTAGTCATGACCGAGATGCTAAATTAATCCACTGGTCATTATGTAAAAATATGATTTACCTGTATCCAGAAAGTCATGGGAACATAAAGTGGAAAAAGTTACCAAAAATGAGCAGGTGAAGATCTTGTGGGACTTTCAGATACAGATGGATCGTCATTTGGAACAGAGGAGGAGGATTTGGGTGGTGGTTAAAACACCTATTTCAACGAAGAATTTCATAGGACAGCTTTTTCTTAAAATTGTGAGGTCCCTCTAAACCACCATTTATGCCACTTTATAAAAATTATATCCAATTTCCCACTGAATGAATTAGCAACTGTGTTAACTCACCAGATTTTTTATGGGGTCACAAAAGAAAAAAAATCTATTGTCATATTACTTGCAGGTGCAAGAAAAATGTGTTCTGTTGATGCTGTGATAGCAAGTTACAAAGCTGCTTGCCCAAAGCCATTGGTCTAGCACAGCTGACTGAAAGATGCTGAGAACCAGATTTTGACAAGAGGCTGTGATTAGAGATGTGTGTCAGTATGCGGAAACAATTATTCAGCTAAGTGACAAATGTTGTTCCCCTTTGTAAAACAGTTTTAAAACAACTTTAAACTCTACCCAGATATTGACAACTATTATGTCTCTTTAGGGATGCAGTGGCTCAGTGGCTAAGATGCTGAGCTTGTCGATCAGAAAGTTTGGCAGTTCAGCGGTTCGAATCCCTAGCACCGCATAACGGAGTGAGCTCCTGTTACTTGTCCCAGCTTCTGCCAACCTAGCAGTTTGAAAGCAGATAAAATTGCAAGTAGAAAAATAGGAACCACCTTTGGTGGGAAGGTAACAGTGTTCCATGCACCTTTGGCATTTAGTCATGCTGGCCACATGACCATGGAGATGTCTTCGGATAGCGCTTCCTCTTCGGCTTTGAAACGGAGATGAGCACCACCCCCTAGAGTCGGGAACAACTAGCACATATGTGCGAGGGGAACCTTTACCTTTACTATGTTTCTTTAATGGGATAATATGGAATACTTTGACATAGTCCAATAAAATGGTTATAAGTGTGAGTACAGGCCATAAGTTACTTTTAAGCACCTCTTAACTTGAAGTGTTATTAAACGCAAGATGCTAAATCAAGGACTAACTGAATATCAGCCCCCTCCCTTCCTCTACTGTTCCACTCAGAACCCATTTATTATCCATCTTTTTCTGGTTACATAGTTTTCTTTCTCCCATTTTCTTCTTAGTCCTTTCTCTCCCCAAATCTATCTTGTATACACAGAGTGGCTCTTCAATCTCCTCTTTCTTTCTCTTTCTTTCTTTCTTTCTTTCTTTCTTTCTTTCTTTCTTTCTTTCTTCTCTCTCTCTCTCTCTCTCTCTTTTCCTTCTTTCTTTCTTTCTTTCTTTCTTTCTTTCTTTCTTTCTTTCTTTCTTTCTTTCTTTCTTTCTTTCTTTTCTTTTCTTTTCTTTTAACATTTCACAAAAGCTAAGATGTATTTACCATAAGGTGACCAGATTTTCAGATTGGTAAAGAGGGACACCATTGACTGTGTGTGGGGAGGCTTGATTAAAAATTTTATATTTTGTCAAAAGGTCACCCCAGGACACTGAAAACAGCATAAATATGAATCTGTTGCCAAACAAAATTTTGATCACGTGACCATGAGGATGCTGCAACGGTCGCTAAGTGTGAAAAATGGTCGCAATGGTCGCTAAGTGTGAAAAATGGTCATCCGTCACTTTTTTCAATGCCATTGTAACTTTGGTCACTAAATGTTTTCCCCCTCCTCGAGACACCTCACTTCTTCCTTCATTCCTCTTGCTTATCTACCTTCACCTTATCCGTCTTCTGCTCTTTCCCTCTCTTCCTTCCTTTCTCCTTCCATCCTCTCTTCTTTCCTCATTCACTCCCTTCCTCCTTTTCTCTTCCTTCCTCCTTCCATTCTTTCAGCTTCCTTTCTTTTGCCTATCTACCTTCTCTGTCTTTCTGCTCTTTCCATTTCTCTCTTCCTCTTTGCTTCTGTTCTTCCTCCTTCCATTCTTTCACCTTCTCTCCTTCTATTTCTTCCTTCTTCCTTCCTTCTGCCTATCTACCTTCACCTTCTCTGTCTTTCTGCTCTTTCCCTGTCTTCCCCTTTCCTCCCTCCCTCCCTTCTTTCCTTTCTAGTTCCATCTTTTCTTCTTTCCTCTCTCCCTCCCTTTTTCTTTCTTCCTTCCTTCCTTCCTCCTTTCTCTTGCCTATCAACTTCATCCTCTTTGTCTTTCTGCTCTTTCCCTCTCTTCCCCTTTCCTTCCTACCTCCTTCCCTCTTTTCTCCCTCCCTTTTTCTTCCATCTTCCTTTCTTCTTCCATCTTCCTCCTTCTCCTTCCTCCTTCTATTCTTTCTCCTTCCTTCCATCTTTTCTCTTTCCATCTTCTCCCTCCCTCCCTTCTTCTTTTCCTTCCCGCCCTCCCTTCTTCCTTCCTCTCCTTCCCACTCTCTCCTTGGGAGAGGTTGGGGGTGGAGGGGCAGCAGAGACCAAATAAAGTCAGAAAATCTTATTAAAACTTTCCTATTTGTTGGATCGCATTGCTGCGAACTTATAAACCAAATCAGGGGAACATTTTGCAACCGAGGGTGCCCTTTCCCCAGTTTTGCAAGGAATGAGAAATGGTGCTTTAATCCGAAGCAACTACAATCGGAACCGCAGACAGGGAAAGAAAGAAAGAAAGATCCTTGTAGCACAAAACCCACCTTTGCATGGTTGTGAGAACATAGGTAAAACAAAACAAAAAAAGCACAGCGTCCCTCCGCCCTCTGAATGGGACTCAGCGTGACTCTGATTTGAATACAAGGACAGCCGGGTGGGGAGATAAGCACCTTCATTTGCATTCTCTGCGACCATACTTTGCAATGAACATTCCCCGGGCTTTTTGCAGATTTTTCCTTTCGTGCTTAAAAAAAAAAGAATGGGACTTCTTTAAAACGCCACAAAATGAGCTTTCAGCCTGACAAAAATGCAACCCCTTCCTTCGTCCTCCTCCTCCTCCGTCACTAACAGCTGGGGGCTCAGAAATCAGAGCGAAAAGCCAGTCCTCCATCTCTTCCCTCTTCCTGGATTCACTCCGAAGTTTTAAATCTCCCTTCTGTGCATAAACACTCCCCCCCTCTCTCTGTATCTATTTGTCTCTCACTCTCTGTGTGGCTCTTTGCCTCTATCTCCCTCCCTCCCTCTGTTTCTCTCTCTGTCATTCTCTGTGTGTCTCTGTCTCTCTCTGTGTCTCTCCTCCCTCCCTGTGTGTGTGTGTGTGTGTGTGTGTGTATCCCTGCCCCCGCGGATGGGCTCCGGACTAGTGGAGCCTCCTCTTCCTCCTTTTTAACCAGGCGATCTTCGGCTGCTGCACAATCCCAAGGTCACGCGCTGCCCGGTTTGCTAAATCTGACGTGGCTTCAGAGAAAGAAGGCGTGCAAGAAAGGCCCCCCCCATCTCCGCTGCCTGAACGTTTGAATGAAGGAGGCTGCAGGCTCCTTTGTCCTCAGCTATGCAATTTTCTTTCGTTCTCTGCTGCCCGAACGAGTGAATAAGGCAGAGGTAGAATGAAAGGAGATTGCGTCCCTTCTGTCTCCCCGCTGCTCAGACAAGCAACTTTGGGAAGGTCCTTTGGTGGCAGCAGGCGTCCTAGAACCTGCCTGCTAGCAAAGGACTTTCCCAGAGTTGCTTTTCTGAGCAACGGGGAGACAGAAGGGACAAAATACCGGCCAGCTGGGACGGGTATACAGGGCTGGGGGCGGGGCAGGCTTACTTCCGGGTCCGGTCACAAAAATCAGGACTTTTTAAGAACCCTCCGGGACATGGGACAAATTGTGTGAAAACGTGACCGTCCCGCGAAAATCGGGACGTCAGGTCACCTTAATTTACCAATATCCTGCCCTCTGGCCCATTTATCCAAAGCACACATTCTGTCTATGACAAAACGAGGTCTTATTGGGTACAGATTTGCTCTTTTTCCAGTAAACTGCAGTGTGTATATTCTATTCCTCACAGGGCCCAGAGATTGCTGTTCTCCCCATGCTTCTTATATCCTGTTTCATCACTTGAATGATCTTTCCCCAAGTAGCACTCTTAACTTTCTTCATTCCCAATTCCCATTCCCAATTGTTCCTGCACTGATACCATGTGGATGGTTTTTATGTATTCGATGCCATTTCCTTAACACTGTTTATTATTTTAAAAGCTTATTTTCTCATCGAAAGTTATTTCCCTTGTGACTGCTACTTTCCCCTTCATCGCCATTTTTTACTTCCATTGTTTTGTTCCCCAGTAAAATCCAACCCTATTCTCTGAGGCATGTGTGATCATCTCACCATTTTTGTAGTCCATATTTACCCTGGGGTGAACGATTTTTAAATCCTGTTCAGTTAAAAAAATATCTTCTTCTCCTACTAATATCTTTTGGGAGGTCCTTGGATAATACTGTATCTCATACTTAGCTTTGACTTAAACCAAGAGGCAATTTTGAGAGGAAAATATAATTAATGGGGAGAATAAATAAAAAATAAATTAATACAAATCTGATTTAGAACAACATGCAAGTGAAAAATTAACTGGTAGCAATTTACCTGAAGGGAACATTAACGAGATAATCTGGGGCTAAGATTGAAATTAATTTATTGGATGGACTAAAATAGCAAATTAATTCACTTTCCTCAAGTGAAAGTTGAATTTTAATTGTTATCTTCTCTAAGTTTACATCTGTGCATATAAATTAGCATGCTAATATTCTTCAGCCTTGAATTTGTTTGAAAACCTTCCCATATTAATTACTCTTGGAACAAACCCAAAGAATTATGATTATATTCTGCATCATTTAAATTGCTTAACAAGACTCTTGCTTTTTATTATGTTTTCTGCATTTAAAGTTTTAAAGACTTTATAAAGTCTTTATAAAGTTGTGATTTTTAACACAGTTAACACTTATAAAAAACATTGCTTTTTCAATTCTGTTACATTGCTTTTCTCTGAAAATTCATCTGCAGATCTATATTTGTAATGGAATCAGTGCATGTACTACAATTTTCTTATGTACAATAAAGTTCAAAAATGTGGAAATTAATTCAAGACAATAAACTATTTGAAGAAGTAGCTATAGAATATATATATATATATATATTTGTGTTTTTTACACAGTAAACAGTAAAAATATTGGGTTTCTGTCGTGATGGTCTCTTGTGACGAGCCGATTGACAGATGATGGAAGCAGTTAGCTTCCTCCCATAATTGGGGCTTACCAGGGGTTGTGACTCTAAATATATATATATTTGTATACATATTTATTTAGAGCAAATTAAAAATAAATCATTCACTGGAGTTTCTAAACAGGCTAACACATTTTTAGCACTTTAAAAGCATCTAAGACAAAGGGTTTAATGCTTGAACATAATTAATATTTCTATTTGTCCTCATAATAAAATCATGACAAAAGTAAAAGATATTATTGCTTTGCTTTTGAAAACTCTATTCCAATTACAGAAGTAAACAGTAATTCAATTTGTATTTTACTAGATCTTGTTTTTGATAATTTCAAATCTATAATGTTCTTTGTTCTGGGGATTTGGGGAAAGCATTGTTCTTGAAATACAGCATCCACTTTCCCATTATATCTATGTTTTCATACTGTAATCTTTATCCTTAGATTACAGAGTCAGCAGCAAATACATATCCTAAGAGAGTGAGGAGGCCATCATCCAGTATCTCTTAATGGATTCATACATGGAAAGCAAGTAAATGAATCAGAATTTGTTTCAGGTATGAGGAACTCATTTTTCAGAGTTTTAAAACACCATGTAGGGAACTAAGTGCCTCAGGATATACAAGAATGTAAAGAAAAAGCATACATTAATAAGAAACTTACATATTGCCGACAGCAACAGCACAAGACTTATATGCTGCCTCACAGTGCTTTACAGCCCACTCTGAGCAGTTTACAGAATCCCAGCATCAACAATCTGGGACCTCATTTTACCCACCTTGGAAGGATGGAAGGATGAGTAAACCTTGAATCTGGTGAGATCGCCTCAAACTATTACATTTAGGCTTTAAAAAGCAGGCGCATTTTCAATATCTCAAAATTACACTTGGTTAAAATGAAAATGTTTACTAGATATCAGACAATCTTGGATAGTAACATGTAATAGTACTCCAAGACATGTGTAACAGATTAGATTATATAGTTTTCTTTTAAAATATAAAATGGAGGAAGAGATGGTAAAGGAGACAATGATTAGCTGGGAAAGAAATTTTGGCCATAATATAGAGTTAGAAAAATGGGATAAACTATGGGAAAGAAATTATAAATTTACAATGACAGTAGCTTACAAAGAAAATCTCTATAAAATGTTTTATAGATGGCATTTGCCTCCAGCGAGATTGCCCAAAATGTACCCATATTTATCCCCCAAATGATGGAGGTGCAGCCACAAGCCTGGAACATTCTATCATATGTGGTGGACGTGCCCCATCACAAGGAAGCAGTGGTGCAAAATTCGGAAATGGTTGGAAGAAATTACTAAGCGAAAAATAGAACTCAAACCAGAAGCATTCTTATTAGGACTATTAGACCAAAAAATGGATAAACAATCTCAATACATAATCATACACATACTCACTGCAGCCAGGATTGCTTTCACACAAAACTGTAAAAAAATCAATACACCCTCAGATGAAACTATAATCATGAAAATACTTGAATGCACAGAAATGGATAAAATGACAATAGAACTAAAAGGAAGAAAAGAATCGGGCTTCTATAAAGTATGGAATAAAAACTATAAGTGGCTAGAAATCATGATTGCTACATCATAGGACAAGGTTAAATAGGAAGGGAATGCAGAAAGGAGAACAATAAAAGCTAAGCAGTAAAGCTGATATAGAAAGCTGTAAAATTACTGTATATTGTTATATATGTTTTCTTGTTGTGTCTTCTTTACTGTTTTTAAAGATTAAAACATTCAATAAAAATATTTTTTTAGAAAAACAAAACGTGTAACAGAATAAAAGTAGTCCTTGACTTAAGACCACAATTGAGCCCAGAGTTTATGTTTCTAAGTGAGAAATTTGTTAAGTGAGTTTTGCCCCATTTTATGACCTTTCTTGTGATAGTGTTAAGTGAATTAAGGCAGTTGTTAACTTAGTAACATGATTGTTAAGTGAATTTGTGCTTGTCACAAAACCTTGGGACAGTGCACTTATCATAAACACTGTACATGCCAGTTGCCAACATCCAAATATTTATCACGTGACCATGGGGGATGCTCTAATGGTTGTTAGTGTGAAACATTGTCATAAGTGACTTATTTTAATACTGTTGTAACTTCAAATTACAAATAGTTGTAAATTGAAGCTCAATAGTTGTCAGCTTCAAAACAAGAATCTCTATGCCATTATTCTGCAGTATAGCACCAAAAAGTCTGTTGTAACTGAGCTGGAATGAAAACAGCAGCAAACACATTTGTTAAGTAAAGTAATTCCTTAATGCACTCTTGTTATAAAGAAAATATATATTTGCAATTCACAAATTGTACCTCTTTCCCAGGACCACACAAGCATCGGAGAAAATATTGCTTTAAAATATACAAATGCATTCATTTAAAATACCTACAGTCCCCTATGTGTAACAAAAGGATAACAAGTTTGGATGTTTGCTGTTGGTAAAAATAAAAAGACCAGAAAAGGCCACTTTTAAGACAGATTACTTTCTAGCTGTTTTGACAAAAATGAGGACAGCTGATATTAACCAGAGCAGCATATTGCTGTTATCTACAGCTCACTCAAGCTCATTAGAGAAACAAGATAATTTCCACAGAAATAAAGATGAAAGAGGAATCTATTAGCAAAAATAGGTCAAGCCACAGTACATATAATTTGCTGAACCATCTTTTATGAGGCAGTATGTGGTCTGCCACCAGATGTCACTAGGTTCTTATTCAAATAAGTACCAGCCTAATAAAGAACCTTGAGTACTTTCTACAGCCCTACGATTAAGGGTAACTCTTGTTTTGCTAATAAAGCCACATTTTAAGATTAACAATTTTAAAGAGATTTAACCCATGTCTTATATTTTAAGTGTGCTTCAAAGTATTTCAGCATACTGGCTCACTTATTTATAATCATTCTTCAATAAAATTGTGTAAATTTGCAAGTCATTACATAGTTCCCTGTCTTCTTTTGACCTTAGTTATGAATTCCTGTCTCTCCATCCATATTTCTCCAACACTTTGTATATTACCTAAGGTGACCAGACGTCCTGATTTCAGCAGGATGGTCACGCTTTATAACAATTTTTCCTGTGTCCAGGGCCATTTTAAAAAAGTCCCGATTTTCTGGCTTCATGTTGAAAGCCCAGTGGATTTGCTTAAGAAATCCTAACTGGGCCAAGACAAAAGACACCCTGTCTAATCCCTCTCTCTGTCTCAGTACTTTCATTGAAGATATTAAAACGTTAAAGCAACAAAATGGAACCCCCCCTGCCCCTTTTACTCACTTTTATAAGAAAAAATGACCAAGTACCATAGAGCTCCAGGAAATGGCTAGAGAGGTCGTGAGTGTTACTTCCTGGATTTTCCGGAGGGGAGGGGCACGGAGGTTGGAGGTCTCCTCCGAAAAATGGTGGCAAAGTTTCTTTGAAAAATATTTCTCTGACTAATTTCACCATTTTAAGTTGCTCAATTCTTTGTATTAACATCTACATCATTCTGGGTTTACTTGGAGTGAAAGCCTGCTGGTAAGTGAGCTGGGTTTTTTTCTTTTATTTTTTAATGTATTTTAAAATAATATTTTATTTATTGTGCATAGGATTTTTTAAAATTCTGTGTGGATTCTTTTTTTAAATTGTCTTAGACTATTTAAAAAAAGATTCTATCCAAAATAAATTGAAGTGAAACCATATTTAAAAATTCTATGCACAATACTTTGAAATATATTGTGCATAGAAAGCAATAGCAATAGCAGTAGACTTATATACCACTTCATAGGCCTTTCAGGCCTCTCTAAGCGGTTTACAGAGAGTCAGCATATTGCCCCCAACAATCTGGGTCCTCATTTTACCCACCTCGGAAGGATGGAAGGCTGAGTCAACCCTGAGCCGGTGAGATTTGAACCGCTGACCTGCTGATCTAGCAGTAGCCTGCAGTGCTGCATTTAACCACTGCGCCACCTTGGCTCTTATAGAATAGTTTGAAATGTTTTACTTCAATTTATTCTGTGTGGATTCTTTTTTTAAATTGTCTTAGGCTATTTAAAAAAAGATTCTATCCAAAATACAAAATATCAGCTGCAGTTATTCACTTAAGAACTGTGGCAAGAAAGGTGGTATAATGGGCTTAGTGACCAAAGTTACAATGGCATTGAAAAAAGTGATTGATGACCATTTTTCACACTTAGCGACCATTTTCACACTTAGAGACCGTTGCAGCATCCTCATGATCACGTGATCAAAATTTTGATGTTTGGCAGCAGATTCATATTTATGATGGTTTCAGTGTCCTGGGGTCATGTAATCCCGTTTTGCCAAAGTCAAATGGGGAAACCAGATTCACTTATGCTACTAACTTATCAGCTGCAGTTATTCACTTAAGAACTGTGGCAAGAAAAGTGGTATAGCAATAGCAATAGCAGTTAGACTTATATACCGCTTCATAGGGCTTTCAGCCCTCTCTAAGCGGTTTACAGAGTCAGCATATTGCCCCCAACAATCCGGGTCCTCATTTTACCCACCTCGGAAGGATGGAAGGCTGAGTCAACCTTTGAGCCGGTGAGATTTGAACCGCCGAACTGCAGAACTGCAGTCAGCTGAAGTAGCCTGCAGTGCTGCATTTAACCACTGCACCACCTCGGCTCTTGGTATAGTGACCAAAGTTACAATGGCATTGAAAAAAGTGACTGATGACCATTTTCACACTTAGCGACCATTTTCACACTTAGCGACCGTTGCAGCATCCTCATGGTCACGTGATCAAAATTTTGATGTTTTACAGTTACAATTTATATTTGTAAATTGTAGTTATGTTGAAATAAAAAAATATTACAATACTATTTTTGCGTTGTATGAAAAATTTTGTTGCTTCGTATAAAATTTTTAATCAACCCCCCCTCCCCCCCGGTCAAAGGTGTCCCTCTTTACCAATCTGAAAATCTGGTCACCTTAATATTACCTGAATAATGAGATCTGTTCATCAACGGAATATGCTGCCTTGGAAAAGCTTTTGGGGGACACATACCTGACCTGATGGAAAATAAAACTTATATAAAGGGGAAGAATTTAATAAATCAATCATGTATATTGGGTTCTGCTGGGTGGGAATTGAAATCCATACTATCTGGTTAAGGAAGGTAAATTCTGTCAATTTATATTGTATTAAACTCAAGATTGTGTTTGGGAAGAAATCTAGATTTTTTTTTTATGTTCAACCATTTATTATGTCAACAAAGATTGCTTTCATTTTGTCAGAATGAAATTGATGCTTTTGGAAAAACAAAATATATCTCCTACATTATGGTGATCACTTATAAGAAATCACTGTATATACCCAATACTAATTTGCCTTTAAAATGAAGTGATTTTCTTAGATTCACAGATAATATAATTGTGACAGATCTCTTATTTTAATATAATCTTTTGTTTGTGAGGAAGATAAAGGAATTGCCCTTAATTCTTGGTTATCTTTCCCTCAATTTTTTTTCTTCGCTATTGCAATGTTCATTATTATATGATGAGGTTGTCCTTCTTGGGTGTCAGTGATGGAAAATGCTATCTTAATTAAGATTTCAGTGTTCTATGTACGTGACTCTGGATAAAAGTAATACTTGAGTGATTCTTCTTCATATTTCTTTTACTTGTTCAAAGAATCATTGTTAGGTGCAAGAAATCAGGAACCAGGGTGGCTGAAATGTGTAGAAGTTTATTCCATGCTATCTCTCTGCAGGAATCTGACCAACTAATGGTCAAGGCAAATTGGCAGTAGAAAAGAATCAATGGAATGGAATTCAAGGCGGCTAGACTTAGATCTCTTGTGGGTACTTTGGGAATTCCAAACGGATGACATGCTTGACCCCTCCCTCGGGCTCAGCCTAAAATAATTTTGTATTAATTGACATACCTTATAATTCAGATTTTTATTTAATATCCCCCAAATCTCCACCCCCCACTATTTTCTTATTTTGCACAAGCTGCTTATGAAAACTGGTAATGTATCTGCAGAAGTATGCCTGGGACAAAAAGCTTCAATTATCTCCGACAAGTGATGATTTAGTACTACACTTAAAGCAATATATTTAGCTGAAACATTGAAATTAGAGTCTGATGTTTGACAAGTAAACCTTTTCAAGAAAAGGTCACACTTGCGTAAATGCTCCATTGCAATACATATAAAACATTAATACCACTGGGTCATTGGGTGGCAGATATAAGGGGGGAAAAAAGAGGAAATGAATTAAAGCCCAAGTCAGATAATTATTCTGTGGAATAGAAAAATAAAATCCTATTTTAGCCTTAAGCGTAATAGAAATAAATAAAAATAACATGCAAGTGATATTTTAGCTGGTATGTATTTTAACATAGAAAGCCTGCACAGCCTAGGGGGAAAAAAGTTTGACTTTTATTGTCTTATAAGAGCCTATAGTTTCATAGCTACTAAGAAGAGGATAAATAAAAGTGAAAACAGGTTTCAACTCATTTATTAAACTAAATTTGATAAAATTTGGAAAATTGTGGTAGATTCGTTGGTTGAAGAAGTGAGGGCTCCTCTGGGGGAGTAAAGAGACATTCCAGCCCAGAATCAATTTGGAAGAGAAAACGTTTGAGATTAAACAGACTGTATCTGTCATTTCTCAAGGGAAGGTAATCAGTCTGGTGAGATTCTTGTTCAGTGATAAAAAGATGCTTAGGCCTCTTCCAGAGGTGGGTTGATGCCAGTTCGGCCCGGGTCAGCTGAACCGGTAGTGACGGCAGTGGGAGGCTCCGCCCACCTTCCCAAACGCTTCACGAAGAAGCATTGCGCATGCGTTCGTGCATGAGCGAACCGGAAACCGGTTAGCAAACCACCACTGGCCGATTCACAGGATTGTTCTGGTTGCTTGCACCTGACAAATTCAATTTAATTAAATCTATCCTGTTCATTCTCTGTAGGATAGAAATTTCACACAATAACTTCCGTCGTTCTCCTGCAATTTGTCAACTTCAAGATTTGTCAGTATGCTCTTCTTCTCATGTGTAGCGTGTCACTTTTTCCTGCCATATAAATTTCATTTGGTCCCTTCTCTGCTTTTTCTCTAACACAGAGCTCAAATCGGAAATGTTACCTGCTTCATCAAAATCTCTTTCATATACTGCTTTGTTTTGCAAAAAAATGTTTTCAAAGCCAGTAGTTTTTTTAAAAAACCACATCACCCACAAATTCCCAATCATCACCCCCCCAGTCCATGTCACATTGTTTGTTGTGCACTACATTTGGAAAACAACAACCTTTGGCTCATGCTGTGGTGTTTCCATGTTACTAGAGATTAAGCAGCTAATGAACATTTAATTATTGTCATGTGCAATAACTAGGTGTTACTTAGATAAACACATTAAGTCTATGTAAACAATCAAGTGTTTTAGACTAACACTAAGTTGATTTTCCTATCCATTTAATTGGCTATTAACCTTACTGTAAAGAAAAAATAGAGTATCAAATAAATGTATTTTAGAATAAAAGTAATATGTATTACCAAACACCAAAGATACTAATACCATAAATAAAATATCCAAAGCAAGGAGAGCAGCATAAATGTTAGGAATAAATAAGAGCATGGTCGCAAAGGACTAAATATTAATATAAACATAATTTAAAAATTGGGAATCTCCATATGTAACAGTTGAACTAATATATTAATACATTAAAATAACCCCCTAAAAAGTATTCTCTAAAATGGTCTTGGGACTAAAAATGTAACAATGTAAGTACTTGACTAGCCACTCAAAGAGGAAAAAAGATAGTATAACAGAGAAGGTCCTTGTTTGTGTATCCTCCCTCTAAATTTGCTTTGCAAAAAGCATTCAAAGAAAGTTTCAACTGAAGAACTGGGTAACTTTATTTGGGAGTAGCAACCTTTAAGAATCAACAATCCTTAAGTGTCTGAGTTCCATATCATGGATAGCTGTAAAGGCCAAAACTAATACTCTGAAGTATCAGTGAAACAGAAGCCAATTAAGATGAAAAAGGACTACCAATGGATTAAGTTCAGTGACAGATTCAGTTCAATAGAGCTATCAATATGGAGTTTATCAAGAGCAAATATATTGGATATCTGGTTAGGTAGCTTCTTAATTCTATACAGTGGAATGAAAATGTTTAGAAAGCACAGCCTTATTTCTCTACATACCTGTAAGGCTTTCAATAGTCTTGAATGACCATTTATACTTAGGGCATTGGAAAAACAAATAATAATCTGGAGCTAAATGTATAGATATATCTCAGAAACTGTGTTTAAATGTAAGGATCCATGATTCGGATTCACAACTATAATTATATCAAAGGTTGCTCACTCCCTTTTCTGTTTAATATTATGTCACCAGTCTCTCTTACTGAAATTACCAGAATAAGTCACACATTGATGGCAGCAACAGTATACTAGGAAAACAGTACACTGTGGCTTTGCAGATGCACATTACTCTGATGTTGCATAAGCCAAATGAAGATTTCCTTTTGGTCATAGAAGAATATTAACACATAATTTGAAAAGGAATTTTAAGAAAACCAAAGAATTTAAAATCAACATCATCCCCAAGTTGGAGAACAAATTAGAAGATAACTATTATGATTTAGCATAAACATAAAATATCATGGTGTTTTAATTTCCCCAAATTTTAAGAAAACCAAAGAATTTAAAATCAGCTTCAGTTACATGTTTCCTTTATCTTCTGAGTCATCAAGTGGTCCTCCTTTGCCTGCTCTTTCCCCTGCTTAGGTCACAAACAAGCCATCACACATAGCCACCTTCCACTCATATCATATCATATTTAATATTGAAAATTATTTGGATGAACTCTTAACTGTGGTATCCAAAAAAATGCCAAATCCATGAACCAATTTACTGTATTAGTAAGTAGATGATTCCAGATGTTAAAATTAATTGTATTATAAATATCAAAGCCACTTTTTACAATTAATTCAATGCATATTTTGTAAAAAAAATGCTTTAAAATCAATTTAATGTTGACAATTTTTATAATTCTGCATTTTATTATTTATTTCAAGTTATAAAAATATTGGAAGACAAAATCATTTTGCTTCTAACTTAGGTGACATGCCTTGAAGCAGAAAATACAAGAGTCACAGTTTATGTTGATATCTTAACATTTTAGTTGTGACTCTTACACAGGTATTTTTGTATTCAAAACACACAGAGAAAAAATAAAGACATTGGCATTTAACAGTTGAGACATTTGTCTACTTAATGTAGTTTATTCTGTTTATTTAAAGACAACTTGCACAACCATAAAATCAAATATAAAATTATACTGCATTACAAAACATATAAGTCAAAGCACCTAAGAAGCACTAAGATTTACTCTTGTGACAAATATAATAAAGAGAAAAATAATTTAGGAAAAAATGCAAATTGTAAACCCACAACATGCCTCCCCTCCAGGCATGGGTGAGATGGGCCAATTCCAGTGGGATGAGACAGTCCCTCAAATAGCCTGGACGCATGCCATCAAGGGCTTTAATACGCTATGGTAATACAGTAATTACCATATTTTTTGGTCTATAAGATGCACTCCCCCCAATAGTGGATGGAATGTTTGAATGTCTTATAGAGCGAATGTTGCCAAAGCCCCGGCCCCCACCTTTCAGCCTCTGCCTCCCAGCAATTTGCCTCATCGCAGCAAACAGCAAACAGCCTGGTCAGCTTCAGCACAGCCTGATTTAGCATGAGCAGCTGATTGACTGTTGGATTGGCCTCCCGGAATACCACTGATCAACTGTTACAGGCTATGGGGATTGTCGCTGCCCATCGCCGCCGTTGCCACCCATTGCCACTGCTGCCTATCACTGCCTCCACGTGCCTCATTTTCGGTGTCCTCGCACCCCATTTTTGGATTCCATTTTTCTGAACAGCGGCGGCAGTGGTGGTGATCAGTGGCAGCAATCCCTGCTGCCTGGAACGGGCTGAAAACAGGGTGTACGGAAGCCAAAAATGGGGTGGGCTGAGGCGGCGATAGGCAGCGGGGCTGATGGGTGGGGGTGATCCCCACAGCCTGGAACAGCAGTATTCCAGGAGACTGGCCTAACCACCAATCAGCTGCTCATTCTAAATCAGGCTGTGCTGAAGCTGTCCCAGCTGTTTCCTGTTTGCTGCAAGGAGGCAAATTGCTGGGAGGCAGAGGTGGTGTGTGTTTTTTTCTTGTTTTCCTTCCCTAAGTGTGTCTTATGGTCCAGAGCATCTTATAGTGTGAAAACTACAGTACCAACACCTCAAAAGAAAATAAGATCCTGTCTTATTTTCAGGAAAACACAATATCTTACCAAACTAATCCCCATCCCTCATTAAAGATATGTTATGCCTCTAAAAGGGATGGCAGAGTTTTGTGACAAGAGTGTTTATGGGAGCTATCTATGCTGTGTCAAACAAGCTACCATATTTTTCCTGGAATGGCATATAAACAAACCTGGCACATATGTACCATTTCACAGATTTTATATATAATAGATTTAATATGTCCATTACATCTCTGAAATTTATTTTATTTCTGTGATCTCCATGGAAACAAGCTAATCATTTAACCATCTGGTAATCCTTCTCCAAAGTGCTTCCCAGCTGCTATTGAGCATTTCATAATCAGGAGCACACTCCCTGCCATTCATACCAAAAAAGGTACACACAGCTGCTTAGCTAACCATCTTCAGTTGTGTTTCTCATCATTGTCCTCCTTTAAGAATGTATTGTTGACAGAGATGATGATTCGTCTTCCAGAGGAATGACGATGCTGGTATGACAAAGCACAAACAACCAAGTCTTAAGGTTTCTTAAGGAAAACAAGCATAATCAAATTCAAGTCTGCATGTCTACTTAGGAGCAAGGGCCTCAATGTGGACTATATTTCACTTTTAGATAATTAAATACATAATCACTGGCATAGGTTTTTATGAAGTACATCAGAAATTTCTGAACTGATAGACAGACAAGACAGCAGTCATGTGGTGCTGCATTTAGAAACTTTGTCTCCAAAGTTTGACTATGTTCACTGACCTGCCCAATGTTCTTTGATTTTAACCAGGAGATGAGTGAGAAAACCTTCACGTGTTGGAGAAAGAGTGGTTCTCAATTTGAATTGAAAACTTTTTTGGAACAGCTGTACATGCACCAAATACTACTTCAAGGTGCTGGTTATTACCTTTAAAGCCCTACATGGCTTAGGACCTGGATATCTCCGTGACCGCCTCCTGCAACATACCTCCCAGTGCCCAATAAGATCTCACAGGGTGGGCCTTCTCCGGGTGCCGTTGACTACACAATGTCGTCTGGCGGCTCCTCAGGGGAGAGCCTTCTCTGTAGCTGCCCTGGCCCTATGGAATGATCTACCCCCTGACATCCGGACCCTCCCCACTCTCTTCCGAAAGTCTGTTAAGACCTGGCTGTTCCGGCAGGCCTGGGGCAGCTGATCTCTGATTGAGCTTCAGCCCCATTAAAATCGAGTGTATGTTGTGTCTTTTTTAATCCGCTCTGTTTTGTATTTTTAAAATTCTTTTAATATTTTCTTAAACTGTTTTTATGTAAGCTGCCCGGAGTCCTTCGGGATTGGGCGGCATACAAATCCATTAAAATTGAAATTGAATTGAATTCTGAAAGTAATATTTGAATTACTTTGGTTAACTACATTTATACTCTAAATCAATCTTGTAACAAGCTGTAGTGAGTGTTGAACACTAAATTGACTTGACTGCATGAGACATGAACTCAGACATGCGTTCTTGATGTTTTGAAGAAGTAGAATAAACTTTGGTTTCCAAAAAAGGGGGGGCCTGATTGGAACAGTCCACCACGGTGATTCTCAAATGCCTCCAGGAAGTGCATGATATCTGTAGCTTCTTATTTTCCTCCAAATGCTTTTTAGAATAATTCTGAACATAAAGTTACAATATGTTGTTATATCTAACATATTGGGCTATTCTCCAAAGCATTCAAACAAAAATAACAGATGAGCGCCTGTCAAAGATAGATCCAATCTAGAATTAAGGAGCAATTTCTGTCAGTTAGAATAATTAGTGAGTGGAATGACTTGCTTTTGGAAGTTGTAGGTGCTGTGTAACTAGAGGTTTTTAAGAAGAGTTTGGTCAGATATTTGTCTAGAATGGAATAGGTTTCCTGCCTGAGCAGGGAATTGGACCTACAATTGGACCTTCCAATTGTATTCTTCTGTTATTCATCTTCTCTGACTTTTGCCTAAACTACTTTAAAAAAATGTGTATATGAAGGCAGAAAAAAAAATCATGATTTAACTATGTGCTCTGTGCCCTTATGTCTTCCCATCGTTTAGTCTCACTGGATCACACAGTGCTCTACACTTACCAGAAAAAACTCTCTATCCACACCCTGTCTGCCTATCATCCATCCATCCATCCATCCATCCATCCATCCATCCATCCAACATTTGGTGAATATCTGGTTACCTTTGTGTAAGTTTCTTGGCAATGATGTGCTTTGACTCTACCTTCTTTATGAGGTTTATTTCAACATCTCAGTGTAAGTACAGCCCTGGATTCATTTGGTGGATTCCTAATCAAGTAGTAACTAGATCCAATCCTGTTCAACTTTTACATTAATCCAGGTTGGCTAGATGCTATCATTTGTTCTTATATGGCATTCCAAAGACCATATATTAATGTCTTAGTCTTAATGGCTAGCTTATAACCGAAAGGCCTCAGGATACACAAAGACTGTGTATACCTGTGTAAAAAATCCAACATAGAAAAGGATACACTTCGGATCATCTAAGCAAGTATCAGTGCCTTGAATGTAGCTCAAAGACCAACCATTATTATGAAAGAAATCACTATGGATTGGTGCAAATTCAGTCATGTAGTAAAAAGGTTTCCCCAGTAAAATAAAGGGTGTTAAGTTAAATATTTCTGCAAACAAAACATAGTAAAATCATACTGAGTTACAACTCTTCCAATGATTATAAGTCTTCCCCTAAATAAGCCTGCCTCATCTGTTGCTGACATTTATTCTATAACCTGTCTTTATTATTTTTATAAATAACTTGAAGTGATGAATACCCATAATACTTTTTCTTTCTCCTATTTTCCCCACAATAATTATCCTGTAAGGTGAGTTGCGCTAAGAATGCATGACTGCCCCAAAATCATTTTGTTGCCTTTGTGCCTAAGGTTGGACTAAATTCACCATCTCCTAGCTTCTAGCCTGGTGCCTTAACAACTCGACCAAACTGGTAACAAAAAAAAACTTTAAGCAGCCAGATTACATTAAGGGTTATGTACATGATGCACAATGAAATCAATGCAGCTTCTTGTAAACCCTGTATAGGATCTTCCAAAAATAGAAGCAGTTCATCAACACCATATTCTATAATTTGTAAAATAAGATTAGATTATCATACCAGAGCACACTAATTTTGTGTCTATTATGTCTTTGGAAGGATATTATAATCACACATAATAAAAGCAGAAATAATTCCAAGGTTATTAAGAGATCATTACAAACTCAACAATAATAACAACTCCTAGCAGAAGCATACAAAAAAAAACCTTGAGAAAATAATACAAACTTCCTAATACATAATAAATTCAAGCCCACCACCTATGTGCAACTGTAAAATATGTTTTTATTTAGTCCGCACTCACAATGTAAACTACTTACATAAATGTAAATTGGTACTGCGTGAAACTGATGCTGCTGTGTGTCTCAAACCAGAGGTGGAATTCAGCAGGTTCTCACCAGTTCTGGAAAACCGGCAGCGGAAATTTTGAGTAGTTCAGAGAACCAGTAAATGCCACCTCTGACTGGCCCCACCCTCATCTATTCTCTGCCTCCTGAATCCCAGCTGATCAGGAGAGAATAGGGATTTTGCATTAAGGTTCCCCTGGAGTGGACTGGGAATGGAGATTTTACAGTATCCTTCCCCTGCCATGCCCACCAAGCCACACCCACCAAGCCATGCCCACAGAACTGATAGTAAAAAAAATTGAATCCCACCACTATCTCAAACAAGTCATATTCTAATACTTTTTTTACAGCCGTTTCTGTAGTGAATCCTAACCTGAAGAATTTTTTTCATTTCCAGAACTAACCTGGAATCATTTGGCCACCACCTGTCCAACTTTGATCAATTAGGAAAGTTGCAACATTTGCTCCCCAGCTGTCTTCTCACAGTTCCCTGCACCAGCCTTTGTACTTCTTTCTTTCTTGAAGTTGTTTTGCTTCTCATCCAAGAATTTTCTTCAGTTCTGACAGTCTTCAGTTCTTACAGTCAAAACTGAAGAATCTCCTTGGATGAGAAGTAAAACGTCTTCAAGGAAAAAGAAAGAAAGCCCAGTTGCCTCTTGAAAAAGCATATTTTGGGACAACCATGACCTGGATGACTGGAAAATCTCCGTAGACCAATGGCGATCACATGACCCTGGAATGCTGCAATCTCATAAATGCATTCCAGGTAAATTTTGGATCACCTGATCACGGGGATGCTGCAACAGTCATAAACATGAGGCCCTATTATAAGTCACTTTTTTCAGTGTCATTTAATTTTGAATGGTCACTAAATGAATGATTGAGATTTCTGGACTATCTGCTACCTGTAGTGAATTCTTAACACTGCCATGTCTTTGATAGACCCAATTTGCATTTTGCTTTCAGCCCATCTAAGAACGTGAACTGGTGCTGATAACCCCCGGATCATCTCCTTTGTCTTGCTTGGTAAAAGATTTTATGGAAGGAGTAAATTCCAACTGCTTCCAAGAATCTCTCAGTGCTGCTTTGATTCTTCAACATCCCACAACTATATCTGTTCTGAAAGCAGACACTGCTAAACCATTATCAACATTAACCTTTTTCTGAACCCTGAAAATATCATTATTATTCTACTGTGCCAAGGCCTTTCTCCTGCACTTGTACAGAAACACTGATTACAGTGTCAGAATAGGAGCATGGCATCTCCCAGCACAGGAAATCATACAACTCAGAATTGCTTCTGTCATTCTAGACAAGCTAAGGCACTCTGCCTCAGGGAAGGAGAGAGGGGTTATATTTTTCAGAAACAGGCTATGGGAGAGCCACAGTGTTGGCTAACCCCTGCCTTATCAGTACCTTACGGTTAGTTTTGAAAAAGCTAAATGAAACAGCAGCAAATTGCCACCAAGAAGCGGTTCCTGATTACTGCTTAGCCATTTATTATTTATAGCAAACTCACAGAGGAGATAACTTTCCCAAACATATTTCCTGCAGCTGTATGTTCTCTAGCAGCATCAGAGATTTCCATTCTGAATTACAGAGAAAGAATAAAACAACGGAGAATAGATTATCTGTAATTATGTTTAAGTTTAAGTTTTATTTTATTTATATGCCGCCCTATTCCCAAAAAGGGACTCAGGGCGGCGAACAACTTAAACGGGCAAGGGAAACATACAAGTACAAAATAGACATTTTGTACCTAACTCCTATGTTAGAGTTAGGGTCTACCATAGGATGCCTACCTTTTGGATGTTTGCATTTGGAAGGACAGGTGCAATTAATTATTGCCTTTTCTTTGCAAAATATCACTTTCAAGTATAAACTATAGGAACACAGAAAGTTTGCCCCTCAGAAAAAGTTGAGGTGTATTACTAAATCTGAAAAAAATTGCCAGAATTTACAGATTACAATAAAACTGTTTACAATTTTTTTTAAAAAAAACAATTCAGAATGTATTTCCACTTTTCAGCCTCATTTTGGTAACTGCTAAAGTGTGGTTTAAAATTGGAGAAAGAAACATCAATAATAACCTGGACTATGTTGATAACATTTCTCTGACAGCTAAAAATGTACAAGACATGCAAGCTCTAACATTAAAAGTCAGGGAGCACAGTGAAAAAAACTGGACAAAAATTAAATATAAAGGTGACAAAACTAATGACAAAAGGCACACAATCAACCTTATAGTTGACAGTGAAGATGTTGAAATGATGGATAGCATCTGTCTTTTAGCATCAAGCACTAGCCAGTATCAGTGGTGGGATTCAAAAAGTTTTTACTACTGGTTCTGTGGGCATAGCTTGGTGGGTGTGGCATGGCTTGGTGGGCGTGGCGTGGTAGACATGGCAGCGGAAGGATACTGTAAAATCTCCACTCACTCCTCACTCCAGGGGAAGGTTAGTGCAAAATCCCCATTTCCTCCTGATCAGCTGGGACTCAGGAAGCAGATAATAGATGGGGGCAGTGCCAGTCAGAGGTGGTATTTACCTTCAACAAACAAAAGGACAGTAATCTTCCTTTTCTATTATTTTGTGTGCTGGTTTCATCCTAATGCAGTGCATTAGAGTTTATTTCTGTGTCCCTTCTTTGTGCAGGCCATTCATTGGAGTCAGTGATATTGAAGACTGACAAGGACAGTCATCTTCCTTCTGTAAGTAGCTCTTTTATTGTTTTGTGTACTTATTTTAATCTTATTTAAGTAGTAAGTACAGAAAATAATAAATGTCCTTTTTTATATCTTTTTGTAGTTCATCCATTGGGGCAAAGAATTCAGTGACATCGTCTTGGCCACTCCCACCCAGTCACATGACTGCCCTGCCAATCCCACCTGGTCACATGACTGGCAAGCCACTCCCACCCAGTCACATGCCTGGCAAGCCACTCCCACAAAGCAGAAGAAGAGGTTCCAAATTTTTTTGAAACCCAGCACTGCCCCACAAGATTGTAAACTTTAAACATTAGAGAAAGAAAGAGAGAGAGAGAGAGAGAGAGAGAGAGAGAGAGAGAGAGAGAGAGAGAGAGAGAGAGAGAGAGATACAATGTGTATATAAAAATATACACATTAATTATAGAATATAGTTTATACAGTATGTGACCCAAGACAATTCCTCTTCAATGCTACAAACCACAATTGGGACCACAACTTTCATTGCTAAATGTGAGGTTGATAAATTGTTCACACCCTCCATTGATTTTGCTTGCCGGAAGCCCTCTGAGAAGGTTGCAAATGGTTGCAACCATCATAAATACATCTTGGTTGCCAAGCACCAAAATTTTGATGATGTAATCATGGGAATAAGTGTGAGGACCAGCCATAAGTCACTTTTTAAAGTGCCTTTGTAACTTTAAACAGTTGTTAAGCAAATGGTCATAAAGTCAAGGACTTACATCATATCACATACACTAAGCTCATATTCCCTACCTGTGTCCTGCTTTAATATATTGTAGTGTAGGAACTATAAATTCTTTTTGATAAGGCTGTGGTGGTTTGTTGGAGATGCAGTGAACCTTCAAAGCTTCTGTTGGCAGATTGGAACATACCACCATCTGTATCGTTTTTAAAATATATAGAACAAACTATAATTTCTTAATAAAATTCTCACAATTTGGTAGAGCCAATAGAACAGGGGTGTTGAAACTTGGGAACTTTAAGACCTGTTGATTTCAACTCCCAGAATTCCCCAGCCAGTTGGTCTCCACCCACCCGTACTAAGAAACCCTTTATGTTATTTCCTGTTTTGCAAAGTCTCTTACCTCTGTAAGAGAAGTGCAAAATGGCCACCTTTCTTATATTTATAGCAATTATAGCAATTAGACTTATATACCGCTTCATAGGGCTTTCAGCCCTCTCTAAGCGGTTTACAAAGTCAGCATATTGCCCCCAACAACAATCCGGGTCCTCATTTTACCCACCTCGGAAGGATGGAAGGCTGAGTCAACCCTGAGCCGGTGAGATTTGAACAGCCGAACTGCAGAACTGCAGTCAGCTGAAGTAGCCTGCAGTGCTACATTTAACCACTGCGCCACCCCGGCTCTTATATTTGACTAAGAGATGCAAGTCTTAGAAAGATACTCTGCCATTTCTTCATTGCACATCCTCTTCCTCAAGTAGCCCTAGAGTGCTTCAGCACTACCATGTTTCCCCGAAAATAAGAGTCTTATTTTCTTTTGACTCCCCCCCCCGAAATAAGCACTTGGCCTTATTTTCAGGGAGGTCTTATTATTTTTGTGGTGCAGGATGCAGTGAGCATGGTCACCTCATGGCTGCTGCTGTGTTGCAATATTTTTGTGGATGGCTTATTTTCCTGGGAGGGCTTATTTTAGCGCATGCACTTAAAAGCCCCATTGGGCTTATTATCTGGGGAGGTTTTATTTTCAGGGAAACAGAGTATTGCCTCCATCATGAGATGAAGTTTGTTGGCCTTGTTTCCTTGCATGTTTAGCTCGTTGAGGTTTTTCAGCAGCCTCCATTAGTACAAGTCCTGAGTCGCCCACTAAATTATATTTAAAAAAACACATAAGGGAAATACCAGATGTCTGTGGAGATTCTCAGTCATCCCGGTCATGGTTGTCCCAAATGTGCTTTTTCAAAAGACAACTTTTGAAAAAGTTTTTGCTTGAAGACATTTTGTCAGGCCTGCAGCTATGTCCCTTTTGGATCTTTGGCCTGCCACATTTCTATTCTACTATGTTGTTTCTATAGAAGGGGGGATAGTACAGAGTAGAATGTTACGTAGACAAAATAAAATTGCTTTGTAGGTTGCCAAGATCATCCTTTGTCTTGGCACCTCTGCACCTGACTGGAACTGTATGGGTGGAACTGACAGCATGGCAGTGGAAGATTGGACCATGTGATGGCCTTGTGGGTGTGGGGGCAAGATCATGAACTTTAACTTGGGTGGGGTAAACTGAGAAACTGCAGATTCAGGTTTTCCCAGATGTGCCAGCATGGCTCTCTTAATAAATTGGAACTTTGTGCAGTACTTTGCCTTGGACTCTGATTTAATTTTGGATGCTATCTGGAATGCTGACACATTTCACTTCTCATCCAAGAAGCTTCTTCAGTTCTGACTGAATGGATTCAGTCAGAACTGAAGAAACGTCTTGCGTAAAAAGCAAAATGTCTTCAAGCTAAAATAAAGAGAGTCCAGTTGCCTTTTGAAAAAGCACCTTTGGGACCAAGGAAATACTAGAGTTTCCTCTTCATTATATGGTGCAACTGTGATACAAAATATTATCTATGGAAAACATTAGTAATTTAATTTAAAAAGAAATTTAAAGTAGTTTAAAGGGAAAACTTAGTAATACTTCTTCACATTTAAGACCTGAGCTATCTTGACTATTTTTATCTATTGTTTCTAGTTGGAAAAAAAAAGTTTCAATGATTAAAGTAGAATTGTCTATTTTTGTTCCACTGAAAAGACCAGTTAAATTAGAATGAATCTTGTTGCTGCCTGAAAGTCTAAATGTGTGCCAGAACTATGTGATTAAGGTCCATATGTTTCCTAGGTGATAAGCTTTTTCATGTTTTTCTCCAGAAGGTATTTAAAAGAGAGGAAAATAAGATTAATCTTCGTCCTGAGAAAAGTTAAATGTACATTGCCTTTTTTTCTCCAGTAATTTTGTGTAATAATTCAGCATGTGGATTCATCCACTGTGTGTCTTCCCAATGTAATGAAAGAATTTTTAGAAAAAGTTTTGAAAATTGCTTTTTTATGATTCTATCAAAGGTATTCTAGTATATATCTATAATAGATCTATTTATCAGATTTTTTTAAAAAATTATATCCTGTTATTTGTCCAGAAAAAGAGTAGTGTTCTCATTCTTCACACCTACACATCAATAACTCTGGAAGAGTATTTGGCTAAGATAGAATTGAACCTGGATTTGTTCAGTCAGTGACAAGGACCTTAATCGGTATACCACACTGATTCTCCCATGTACAGGAAGTCTTCGATTTATGACTGTAGTTGGGACAAGAACTCCCATTGCTAAGCAATTGGTCATACCCAGCTTTATAACCATTCTTGCTGCACTCATTAAGCAAATCACTGCAGTCACTAAGAGAATCACATGATTATTAAACGAATCCAACTTCTCCCATTGATTTTGCTTGTTGGAAGTCCCCTGGGAAAGTTGCAAATGATGATCAGAGGACTCCAGGGTGGTGCAACTGTCTTAAACGCATCTGGGTTGCCAAGCAGCTAAACTTTGATTATGTAACTGTGGGGACATTGTGATGGTCGTAAGCATGAGGACTGGTCATAAGTCACTTTTTTCAATGCCGTGATAACTTTGAACAGTCATTCAACAAATGATTGTGAGTCAATTACTGCCCTATGTTGTATTTTTTTATAATCTGTGCAGCTAGATTATAATTTTGCTCCATTTTCTCCTGTTCATAGGATCGTTTTAATATAAAAGTGTGCTGGGATTGTACGTTTGATGGGCTGGTGGGGGAGTTATTTCAAAATTGTACAGACAAAGTTAATTAAAAAAAACACTACTGCAAAGGGGTAAATATGCGCCGATTTGCAAAAATCTACTTTTTTAATGTTTAGATATGGCCATTCCATTAAGCAGATGCTACCACCTGTTCTTGAATGGAGATGGCCTCCATTCTCACTTTTAAATAAATATTTTTTTAAAAAAATGTAAATAAAAGGCTGCAGTCTTCCCCTTTCAAACCAAAGCCCTAGAGAGTTTTGAAGTGTCATGCTGGTCTTAGAAATGTGACATGGAGTAATGAAGAGAAGACGACTTTAATATAAATTTTTGGATGACTTAGGACAGTGATGGTGAACCTTTTTCTTACGGCATGCCAAAGTTCATTCCCGAACTTCCCGTTGGGTGATTGGGGCTGTTTTTCGCCCTCCCCAGTCTCCGGAGGCTTTCCTGAAGCCCGGGGAGGGCAAAAATAGCCTCCTATGGCCCTCCGAAAGGGTGAAAAATCAGCGGGCCGATGCGCGCATGCGTGCCTGACCTGCCGGCTGGTGTGCCACCAAATATGGCTCCGTGTGCCACCTGTGCCAGGTGTGCCATAGGTTCGCCATCACGGGCTTAGGAGACCAAAGGCCAGGACTTGTACAAATGGAAGCTGCTGAAAGAACTCAATGATCTAAATGTGTCTTTAAAGGAAACAAAGGCCAACTAGCCTCATTTCATGATTGAGGCAATATGTACCAATAGTGCCAATAGTGTTGGAGAAGGGGAAGTCTTAGAAAGATATTATGCCATTTCTTCATTGCACATCCCCTTCCCCAAGACTTGCATTTCTTACTCAAATATAAGAAAAGTGGTCCTTTTTTTAGTTCTCCTAGAGCGCTAAGAGACTTTGCAAAATAGGTAATAACATAAAGGATTTTTTTGGGGGGGAAGACCAACTGAATGTTCTATTGCCATGATGGCAAATCTATGGCACACATACCAGAGGTGGCACTCTCTGTGGGCACACGCACCATCGGCAGCTCTTCTTATGGTTTCCGGCGTGTGCATGTATGTTGGCCAGCTGTTCTTTGCGCACGCTAGAGCGCTGGAAATCCAATGTTCAGTCTTCTGGCGCTCCACCTCGCACGAAGACCAGCACATGCGCAACGGCTAGCTGGTCTTTGGGTTTCCAGCACTCCGGCACTTGTGCACCTGCAGGCATGCACACACATTCGGTTTGGGCACTCAGTGCCGAAAAGGTTCGCCACCCCTGTTCTATTGAACTCTACCAAATTGTGAGAACTTTATTTAGAAATTACAGTTTATTCTATATGCTTTAAAACTGGTACAGATGTATGTGCCTAAATATATCGAAGTAGCAAATTGAAAGAGAGATGTAATGACCACAAGTTCCTCAGCTGGAAATAAACACAGCCACCTCCTTAATTTAAACACACAGCTTTGTTCAGTTTCCTTGAAAGTCAAGGAAAGATTCATGGCTTCTTTAAAAGAGCTGAAAACAGATACAGCAAATGGCCAGATCCAATGCATTTTTTCCTCCTCCTGATTCAAGGACTGCACAAGTTTACTGAATAGAAGTATTAAAATATGAAAAGTTTACAGATTTCTTACCAATTGTATCTTAATGGCTTTTATGCTGTTTAGGAAAAAAAATTAATTACCGGAGCTACCATGATGATTTTTTTTAACCTTCTGAATTCCTGCATGTCAAGAAGTTAATGTATAATAAAAGTTTATCATATAAAAGATTCCCAATAACTAGAAATGCTAGTTGCCTCTGATCCTATTGATGGAGTCTATAATAATTAGTAGCAAATTAATAGTCCAGTCCATTGTGAAAAAAACCATTTCATTTGGTAGCTGTCTCATGTCATTGTATCTAATTCCATGATATATTTCCTTAAATCTATCAATTAACAGGATTACCTTATGTCCAAGTCTCATGTTTGCTAGTGTAAGTGATAGAGTTTCTCTATACCTTCATAATTATATCAGCTTCTATCAATTCCCCCTTTATTCATTTTTGAAAAATAAGTCAAAACCTTGCTTTAACTGTTCCTCATCTGGTTATCCTTCCCCAACCCATCTCCAGATCTAAAATAACCTTTCTTTAGAATGAAGCAATCTAAACATTACACAATATTAAAAACGTTTCCCCTCAGCCCAATGCTTCTTAAACTTTTTGATCAAATTACTCATTTTTCCAGTCCTGAGTAACGTTATTATCCCTCACAAAAAAGTACACTATTTTGTTTTATCCAGGAATCTTGATAATTTGTATCAAATTGGTAGTCCCAAATTGGATCCTTGACTCACAAGCAAGCACTTTATTTAGTTATATTATTATAAAATTATACTTTAATAATATATTATTTATTTATCAATATTTTATTACACTGTATTATTTATTTATTTATTTATTACATTTATTTATTTATTACATTTATATGCCTCCCATCTTGCTCTTCAGTATGACTCTGGACAGCTATAAATAAATAAATATGGATATCAATTGGAGTTGCACATTCTACAAGCATATATTAGTTTTCACAACCAGACTTGTGTAATTGGGCACTGAAGAAATACAATTTTATGTAGAATGCAATCAATAGATGTACATGAAGTTTCAATAAGGATAATAGTTCCTTCTGTCAGACATGTACACTGTAAAATAAAATTGTTAGAAAAATTGTAACAGTAGATATTAATATGCTTATCCTTTTTCATAGATCTCTGGGTCTGTAACTATGCTGATCTCTCACTATAGATATGTGCTAGAATTCTTCCAAAACATAAACTAGAAATATTCTATCACTTCTACATTCCTAAGATAATATAGCAAGAATTCCTGGAAAATTTTTGATTGATTGATTGATTGATCACATTTATATAGCTTCCCATCTCACAAAAATCAACTCTGGCCAGAGTATTATTGCAACTAATTTTGTGAGTTTTAAATTGATTGGCAAAAGAAGATGATCTGATCGGGGAGGGATGTTACTAGCTGGGTTAAAAAAATATACAATTAGACAAAATGTAACACTTATTGGAAAGTGTCTTTTGTAGGATTCCCTAAATTCTTGAGCTAACCAGATATGTCCAGAGCAAGATCATGTCTCAGACTCAGTCATTTTGATTGGACCTTCCCAATCAGAACCTAATTCCAAGACAATCCACCCCATCTCCATGAGATGCCTAGAATATTTCACATAGTAGCCCTAAAGATATTCTTGTGCCCTTTTCTCCTATTTAATATAATTATTTAAGAGTTTTTAAAAGGAAGAGTAAAAACTAATACCAATAAATATAAAGTAAGAAAAAGAAATAAATAAAAGAAAAAGCTATAAGTGTAAGGAAGGAGAAAAAAGTAAAAGAAAAAAAGAATAGAAAAAAAGATACAAACTAGATTTCAATATTCTTTACAAGTTACAAGTACAATGATAAATTTACCTTTTACTCTCTTTTTTCTATCTATTCTGTCTAATCATCAAAATCATAAATTGTAAGTTCATTTTTTTCTGCTTTAGGCAAAAAACATCCATGAAAGGTTTCCAGACCTTTGTATTGTTATGTTCGTCTTTTTTATCCCCTGTCTGTACCCCCTTCCCTGACTTGAATTGTGAGCCGCCCTGAGTCCCCTTCGGGGAAAAGGGCGGCATATAAATATAATAAATCCAATCCAATCCAATCCAGACAGCAATAAATGTAGTTACTGTCTTTTCTCTGATCAACTAAGTCAATTTAGTCATTTTGAGAATGGTTTACTTATAACCTGAGTCATTGTGGAAGCCACAAACCAGGCTACTCCCAGGTGAGAGTTGTTATTGTAATGTAAAATTGATATTGAAATCATTGTATTAGTTATCAGAAGGTTTCAATATTTTGTAGCAATAGTAATCCCTTTTGTTGAAAGGAAACTGTCAAATTTCAGACAAATAGTGTATATTTTTGTGAAGAGAAGAACTATTGATATATATTCCTAAATAAAACTGATTTTCATAGATTGTGGGACATGAATATGTCATTCTTCATAAAATAAATCAGAAGCTATACTAGGTAAGGTATCTATCTCGGCTGAGAGCCGAGGTGGCGCAATGGTTAAATGCAGCACTGCAGGCTACTTCAGCTGATTGCAGTTCTGCAGTTTGGCTGTTCAAATCTCACCGGCTCAGGGTTGACTCAGCCTTCCATCCTTCCGAGGTGGGTAAAATGAGGACCCGGATTGTTGTTGGGGGCAATATGCTGACTCTGTAAACCGCTTAGAGAGGGCTGAAAGCCCTATGAAGCGGTATATAAGTCTAACTGCTATTGCTATTGCTATCTAACACAGCTCAGAAAAGAGGATTACACAATTTCTCACGCTGCAAGTGAAGCAACCAGTAAAAAGTTATTTTTCTATTTCCCAAGATACTATGTCTTAGAAACACTCCAGATCACAGATATATCTGGTCAACATCCAGTTTCTACTGTGTTAGTCAGCTTCACAATTTTCACGGGAGATATAAAAGCAATACTCCTGTTTCACTGCTGAGTAACTGGCACTCAGGGACTCCAGCATTAGATCTTTGGAACTAAATCAAAATCTAGGATTCACTGACAGCATCACATCTCTTTCAGGGGGGGGGGGAGAGCAAAAACTTGTTTAATTACTTTACAAATATTCTACGTGGGATTATAAGAGATAGAAAACATTGGTTTGAAGAGTATCAATCCCTAATTAAAAATATAGATCAAATGACAGTCGCTAGTTCTTTATGGAATTAAGAGTCAGTAAAAATATCTGTAATACACCAAAAGCCATATTATAGGTCAGGCTCCCTCCAGGTTTATTTGCTTACATGCAATCTTGGGTTTCATTCACATACATATGTTCAGTGAAGGTCAAATTCACTTAGGATTCTTGGTAGCACAGATTTCTTCCTCCTAGGAATATTATGTAGGTCACAATTATTTCTCCTCTGTTTCTTTCTCTGCTCTCTCACTTCAGGAATTTTGCCAAGCTTACAACATTTTGACATTGCCTACTGTGAACCATGTTGATTTTATGAATATAGGTAATGGTTTTAGTTCTTTTCAGGAGTTGTTGCTTTAATCTCTACTTTAACCTTTTCTCCAAATTTTCCACTAATCTGTCCTTGATAACTCTACCTTTATTTTTCTTCTTCAAATCAAATGATTGACAGTACAATATTGAGACACGGCTGTTTAAATGTCACTTATTTTAATAATTTCATTAATCTTTAAACTCACTAAATATCAAATACATAATATCTGTGCACTGGCTGAACATGATAAATGTTTAAATAATAGAGATTTTATGTATAAAAGGTTCAAAATCCTTCTAATACCACTAACACAATTTGCCTGGAGAACAATTCTGTTGAGTGGTATTTAGTGGCTAGCTGAATCTGTCTTATTTTCACAGGAAGGAACAAAAAGATTCTTAAAACATTAGCTTGATAAAAAATAGATGAAACAGAACATCACCACAAAAGCCAGTTAAGTTACTTTCTGTCTGATTTAATAACTTGACTAAAATATGTATGAAGAATGCTGAGAAGAAACTTTCTTCTTAGACCCCATAACATTTTTGGAAATGATTATAGCAATAGCAATAGCAATAGCAGTAGACTTATATACCGCTTCATAGGCCTTTCAGGCCTCTCTAAGCGGTTTACAGAGAGTCAGCATATTGCCCCCAACAATCTGGGTCCTCATTTTACCCACCTCGGAAGGATGGAAGGCTGAGTCAACCCTGAGCCGGTGAGATTTGAACCGCTGACCTGCTGATCTAGCAGTAGCCTGCAGTGCTGCATTTAACCACTGCGCCACCTTGGCTCTTAATGAGGGAAATCAAGGACAAAATATCCATTATAGTTCATAATAAAAGCACTAAAAGATTCATTTTGTCATGCCGTATTATTTATTTATTTATTTATTTATTTATTTATTTATTTATTTATTTATTTATTAGACTTATATACCGCTTCATAGGGATTTCAGCCCTCTCTAAGTGGTTTACAGATTTTTAGCAAATTGAGTTAGCAAATTGCCCCCACAGTCTGGGTCCTCATTTCACCCACCTCGGAAGGATGGAAGGCTGAGTCAACCTTGAGCCGGTGAGATTTGAATCACTGAACTGCAGATAACAGTCAGCTGAAGTGGCCTGCAGTACTGCACCCTAACCACTGCACCACCTTGGTTATGTAACAAGGCAACTGGGAAAAAAGTTGTTTATATACAATTCTCAACAAAAATCCAGCAATATCTTCAATAAATATTAAATTCAAAAATTTAATGGAGAGAAAATGATGAGACTGTCCTTTTCACCAAATGCCAGAAAATTTCACTTATTTACTTGAGTAATTCTACCTATTCAAGTACAATTCAGTTTTGACCATTTATATACCATGCTTAGCCAACAGTGTCTTAAAAATAAGGGTTTTTTCATTTTATTATTATTAGACTTTTGTCACACCTTTTTCATATAGAACTCAAAGCAATGAATATACCTAATAGTCTCCAATTTCTAGGCCAGAGCCTTAGTTGCTACCACAAAGGAATTCTCAACTAATACAGTCGAGCTTTCCAAGTTACGGAATATCCTCCTGAGAGGAAATTATCGGGAACCATCTCTCCTACCCCCTTTACTTCCACACCAGGAGTGCCATCGCCATGACAGCATCATGTGATATACCATGACTTTTTCTCCCTTCGTTAAACCGGGCATGGGAGTGACGCATCCAGCCCTTGGGCCGGGAGTTTGACAGCCCTGTTCTACACTCAGACTTTACTATTTCAATTTCTATTACATCTTTAATTCCTTATTTATTTCTTGGCAATACTGAACCTTGAACCTTGGATTTTTCTCCATAAAATATCAGTTTGTGAAATAAGCTTGTGAGGGTTTTTTCCCTTGAAAATACCAGTTCACAATGTGCACAGTCACTGCTAATTCAGATGTACGTAGAACTAGAGCTGAATGCAATTAGCATATTGATCCCATCTAGCCTAGAAATATCAGACTATTTCCTATACCTTCATTCAAATGCTAAGTAGTGCTGTATTGGGAACAAAACAGTGCCTCGCAGTATTCTGTGAGACAGCTGGTAGTATTCTGAGACTGGATCCAGAAGAGGAATAAAAGGATTGCACAATGTAATTCCTTCAGCTTCTCATTTGCAGAAATGTCCCAGGATGATATTTCTCTACAGAATTGAACAGTGGAGAAGCACTGAGGTTTTTTTTCCCTTCCAAAATGGAGTCAGTAATGAATTTATGATCAGAGTCAGTTTGGTTTAATAGTTCAGGCACCAGGCTAGAAACCAGGAGACCTTACGTTTTAGTCCAGCCTTAGGAAAGCTGGCTGGGATACTTTGGGACAGTCATTCTCCCTCAGCCCAATTCAGCTCACAGGTTTGTTGTTGTGGGAAAAATAGATGGAGGAAGACGTATTAGGCATGTTTGTCACCTTGAGTTATTTATAGAAATAATAATGGGGAAAATTAAATAAATAAATGAGTAAATAAGAGCCAAGGTGGCGCAGTGGTTAAATGCAGCACTGCAGGCTACTGCTAGATCAGCAGGTCAGCGGTTCAAATCTCACCGGCTCAGGGTTGACTCAGCCCTCCATCCTTCCGAGGTGGGTAAAATGAGGACCCAGATTGTTGGGGGCAATATGCTGACTCTCTGTAAACCGCTTAGAGAGGCCTGAAAGGCCTATGAAGCGGTATATAAGTCTACTGCTATTGCTATAATATTGCTAAATACGTAAATCAGTGAATGAATAAATTCTCTCTTCTGTTCGGTCAAAACCAAGATGTCCTTTCCTAAACTTGCATTTTAGTTTTCTCCTGACTTGTTTCATTGCCCTCAGCTGAGATGTATACCAAGGATGGGAATGGTTGTATTTTCCCACTTTCATTAATATCTCATTGGAAGAATTTTTTTTTCTTTTTACGACCCTGTAATCCCTTTCTACGGATGGAGTCAGGGCAACTGAATGGAGCTGAGCATTTACTGGCTGGATGCCCTTCCTGACGCCTATGTGGAGTTTGCAGCAGATATTTTCTCTCTGTGCCTCGGGGAGGAAAAGCCTCTGTCACTGCCTAGAATTGAATTCTTAACCTCGCAATTATGAGGTAGGCGACTTCGCTCTAGGCTACCATGCCACTCATACAATTGGAAGAATAAAATTAAATAATATGATTGAGGGATGGTGATAATAGTGTTATTGATTTTATCATTTTCACCATGGATTATATAAGCCATCTGTCTAAACTGGTGCTTTCTGGATGTAATGGAGTGCATTCCCCAAAATTCAGAGCTAGTATGACTCAGTCTAATAGACAAAGTCTATTAAGAATTGTAGGAGTTTGATCTAACTGATTCAGAATGGGATGGAAAACTTGAGATATATCTGTCTGACCCTTATAATAGATCAAGTGTGGATATTGTTAAGTATAAAAAGGTAAAGCTTCCCCTCGCACATATGTGCTAGTCATTCCCGACTCTAGGGGGTGATGCTCATCTCCATTTCAAAGCCGAAGAGCCAGCGCTGTCCAATGAGGGCTCCCTGGTCATGTGGCTGGCATGACTAACTACCAAAGGCGCACAGAATGCTGTTACCTTCCCACCAAAGGTGGCTCCTATTTTTCTACTTGCATTTTTACATACTTTCGAACTGCTAGGTTAGCAGAAGCTGGGACAAGTAACAGGAGCTCACTCCGTTACACAGTGCTAGGGATTTGAACTGCCAAACTGCCAACCTTCTGATCGACAAGCTCAGCGTCTTAGCCATCAAGCCACCGCACCCCTTAGATTGTTAAGTATACAAAGTTGTAAATTTGTCAACTTTAAATATATATGCATATAATATTTATTTAGAAAATTTATATTGCTACCAAGTATTTAATTCAGTAAGGACAAAGGAACACCAGTAATGAGAAAATTTAAACTTTGATCCCATTTGTTAAACGTTATTTTTAAATTATATATTTATTTTCTTCTTTACAAGTCAATTCAGCTAATGGTGATGAATTAAAATCTATATAAAATAACAAAAAACACACAAAAAATTATAGCAATATTGGGGCAGTGCATCCCCTTTCAATTTACAGAAGAGATTGTCACCAAACATTTCCTAACTGGTTGAAAAATCATATTTCTACTATGTGGAAAAAGAAAAGTATTTATAATACATTTTCTTTGAAGGACATTTCCAAATAAACATTTACCACTAAGGAAGGTTTGTCACTAGTTTCTACCATGGGACTTCAATTAGTGAAAACATGCATAGTAATATCTCTGATTTCAACCAGAGTAATATTTATAGGCAGACAAGTTACCTTGTTTTTTAAACTTAAGACTATTTTAAAGTACTATAGTGAATTTACTGTGAGTGCAATTAATAGAGTAGAATAGAATAGAATAGAATAGAATAAACAGAGTTGGAAGGGACCTTGGAGGTTGTCTAGTCCAACCCACTGCTTGGGCAGGAAACCCTATACCATTTCAAACAAATGATTGTCCAATCTCTTCTTAAAAGCTTCCAGTGTTGGAGCATTAACAATTTCTGGGGGCAAATAATTCCAGTAATTAATTGTTCTGTCAGGAAATTTCTTCTTAGATCTAGGTTGCTTCTCTCCTTGATTAGTTTCCACCCATTGTTTCTTGCCCTGCTCTCTGGTGCTTTGGAGAGTAGGTTGGCTCCCTTTTCTTTGTGGCAACCCCTGAGATATTGGAACACTGCTATCATGTCACCCCTAGTCCTTCTTTTCATTAAACTAGACATACCCAATTCCAGCAACTATTCTTTATACTGTATGTTTTAGCCTTTAGTCAACTAATCATCATCATTGCTCTCTCTGCACTCTTTCAAGAGTCTCAACATCTTTTTTACATTGTGGCAACCAAAATTGGATGCAGTATTCCAAGTGTGGCCTTACCGAGGCATTATAAGGTGGTATTAACACTTCAAGTGATCTTGATTCTATCCCTCTGCTTATGCAGCCTAGAACTGTGTTGCCTTTTTTGGCAGCTGCAACACACTGCTGGCTCATATTTAAATGATTGTCCAGTAGGACTCCAAGATCCCTCTCACAGTTACTATTATTGAGCAAGGTACCACCTATACTGTACCTGTGCATTTTGTTTGTTTTGTCTAAAGGTAGAACATTACTTTTTCACCATTGAATTTCCTTTTGTTAGATAGCACCCAAAGTTCAACTCTGTCAAGATCTTTCTCTATCTTAAGCCTATCTTCTGGAATGTTGGCTATTCCTACCAGCTTGGTGTCATCTGCAAATTTGATGAGTTCCCCATCTATCCCCTCGTCCAAATCATTGATAAAGATGTTGGAGAGTACTGGGCCTAATCATCCAATGGAAATGAAATAGGATTAAATGGAATGCTATGTTTTATCTGCTTGGGTTAAAAATCTAGCAGACATCTTTTGAACCAACTGTAGCCTCTGAATGCCTTTTCATTTTGATTAGTGTCTGATCATTTCTGGATATAGAAAAGGTCTTTGTAGAACTATGCAAAATGATGTTTTTTCTTCCTAGTATTTTCCTGCAAGTACAGGATCTGCTTTTTTTCAACTCAACTGAGTATTGATCCAGGCCCATGATGGGGAACCCATGGCATGTGTGCCACAGATGGCATGTGGAGGCAATTCTTAGGGCACACAAGGCATTGCCCTGTCAGCTCCGGTGCACATGCGTATACTGGCCAGCTGATTTTGGCCATCATTTTCAGTTGTTTTTCGCCCTCCGGAGAAGAAAAGCGGTCCAATGTGCAAACCGAAAGTTCAGGAACAAACTTCCCTGAAGCCTTCAGAGGGCGAAAAATGCGTCCACCATGCCATCGCGTGCCAAAAGCAGGAAGGAGGGCAGGATGGTCACGTGCAAATGCGCAGGGGGGATGCAAGACCCCCTGAGCTCCCCCTGCTGTTGACAAAAAGGTTAGCCATCACTGTCATAGGCTGTGAGACAGATTGAATGGCCCAAAGTCAAGCAGTCAGTTGTCATGCCTTAGGTGGAACTAGAACTCACATTCTCCTGATTTTTAGACTGGTGCCTTAACTACTAGACCAAGCTGGCTCTCATAACTGAACTAAATGATTGCCTTGCAGTAACATTTTTTTTAATCTAGAGTGTCTACTCTCAACAAGGTTCATTGAACTGAGATATTTGGGTTTCTTCAATACAATTTTGATCAAATACTCCCATCATTTTCTCTGAAGTATGCTGACAGTTGTTGCCTGTTGGGTTTGATTATCTGATGATTGCCATAATGTGATTCAAAATTTCAGCTATACAGGTGAAACTCGAAAAATTAGAATATCGTGCAAAAGTTCATTTATTTCAGTAATGCAATTTAAAAGGTGAAACTAATATATGAGATAGACTCATTACATGCAAAGCAAGATAGTTCAAGCCTTGATTTGTCACAATTGTGATGATTGTGGCTTACAGCTCATGAAAATCCCAAATCCACAATCTCAGAAAATTAGAATATTGTGAAAAGGTGCAATATTCTAGGCTCAAAGTGTCTCACTCTAACCAGCTAATTAAGCCATAACACCTGCAAAGGGTTCCTGAGCCTTTAAATGGTCTCTCAGTCTGGTTCAGTAGGAATCACAATCATGGGAAAGACTGCTGACCTGACAGTTGTGCAGAAAACCATCATTGACACCCTCCATAAGGAGGGAAAGCCTCAAAAGGTCATTCAAAAGAAGTTGGATGTTCCCAAAGTGCTGTATCAAAGCACATTAATAGAAAGTTATGTGGAAGGGAAAAGTGTGGAAGAAAAAGGTGCACAATCAGCAGGGATGACCGCAGTCTGGAGAGGATTGTCAGGAAAAGGCCATTCAAAAGTGTTGGGGACTTTCACAAGGAGTGGACTGAGGCTGGAGTCAGTGCATCAAGAGCCACCACACAAAGATGGATCCTGAACATGGGCTTCAAATGTCGCATTCCTCTTGTCAAGCTGCTCCTGAACAACAAACAATGTCAGAAACGTCTTACCTGGGCTAAAGAAAAACAGACCTGGCCTGTTGCTCACTGGTCCAAAGTCCTCTTTTCTGATGAGAGGAACTTTTGCATCTCACTTGGAAACCAAGGACCCAGAGTATGGAGGAAGAATGGAGAGGCACACACTGCAAGATGCTTGAAGTCCAGTGTGAAGTTTCCACAGTCTGTGTTGATTTGGGGAGCTGTGTCATCTGCTGGTGTTGGTCCACTATGCTTCATTAAGTCCAGGGTCAATGCAGCCATCTACCAGGAGATTTTGGAGCACTTCATGCTTCCTTCCGCAGACAAGCTTTATGGGGATGCTGACTTCATTTTCCAGCAGGACTTGGCACCTGCCCACACTGCCAAAAGCATCAAAACCTGGTTCAATGACTGTGGGATTACTGCGCTTGAATGGCCAGCTGACATGAACCCCATAGAGAATCTATGGGGCATTGCCAAGAGAAAGATGAGAGACATGAGACCGAACAGTGCAGAAGAGGTGAAGGCCACTATTGAAGCATCCTGGTCTTCCATAACACCTCAGCAGTGCCACAGGCTGATAGCTTCCATGCCACGCCGCATTGAGGCAGTAATTGCTGCAAAAGGGGCCCAAACCAAGTACAGAGTACATATGCATGCTTATACATTTCAGAGGTCTGATATTGTTCTATGTGCAAACCTTGTTTTATTGATCGCATGTAATATTCCAATTTTCTGAGATTGTGGATTTGGGGTTTTCGTGAGCTGTAAGCCATAATCATCACAATTATGACAAATCATGGCTTGAATTATCTTGCTTTGCATGTAATGAGTCTATCTCATATATTAGTTTCACCTTTTAAGTTGCATTACTGAAATAAATGAACTTTTGCACATATTCTAATTTTTCGAGTTTCACCTGTAGATGGAAAGAAATATAATATGATAACCTTATCTGTATATTAAAGAGTTTTTGGTTTTGCCTTGGGATAAATGGATATGCATATTAAACATGAATAAAGAAAAAAACAAAAAGAAAGAAAGAAGCAGATATTTTTAAAAAAAGAGCTTTCAGCTAGACTAAGAAAATCAAGGTACTATGTAACTTAGTGTCTTTTGTCATTTAATTTAATCTTTTCTTTCAAAGACAGATACTGAAATCTGAAGTTACATATCTGTCAGGCTTTGTTCAAATCATCAAAAACCATTCAAAAATTAGGAAAACTGGATTTTTAAGGGTCACTGTGAAACAATAATAAACGAATTCTACAGTTTGACACTTTTGAAGAATTAAATGTAATTGAATACAATGTGCCTTATTTTCTGGTAAACAAGTAGAGGAAGCCAGTTTTAATAGGCTGGAAGTCATGCCTATTACTTGGATACATTTCTGGCTTAATACTCATATTGTTTTGCTTTGTTCTGTCTTTGAACTTTGCTCTTCTGTTACACTGCATTTTCATTTAATAGGTTTTTTTTTTTAAAATTATAAGTTGCCCAGAGTTGTTTGGTACGCAGGCCTATAAATGAAATGAAATTTTAAAATATTTATTTGTTTATTTATATATTAATTTTTTATTCTGCCTTTACTAGTATTTACTAGTATTTAAAGGTGGCAAGCGTGCCTAATAAACCTTCCTCCTCTTATTTTCCCCATAACAATAACCCTGTAAAGTGGGATTGCATAAAGATAGAGTGACTGGCCCAACGAGTGACCCGACAATTGCGCGATAGACATATGCATGCCGACAAAATAGCGCCGATTAAAACGCGATGTCAAAATCGCGCCCACAAATTTGTGACATCAAAATTGCGCCCACAAAAGCACGATGACAAGCACAAGAAAATCGAAAAATTTTTAGGGTTAGGGTTAGGGTTATAACGTACGTATACGCGTCCCACTATGTTAAAGGCCCAGCACACTCACTGGGCTGTTGATGATGCCATTTTGTCAGCAAGCATTTGTCGGTGCGCTTTTGTCCAAAAAAATTTAGCGATTTTGATGGCGCGATTTTGACGTTGCGGTTTTGTCAGTGCGCATTTGTCTATCGCGCATTTGTCGGTGAACCAGCCCAACGTCCCGCAGCCAGCTTTCATGCCTAAAACAGGACTAGAACTCACTGTCTCCTGGTTTCTAGGCCAGGACCTTAACCACTACACCATTAATTGTCAATTGGAATAGTGAGGTAGAGGGACTATAACTAATCTGTAGTCAGCACAAAGCAGGATGGGATACATATATCAGTAAACAATTTATAAAAATGCAACCTTAATATGTGTGTATTTATAAACTGTATTCACTTACTTTATATAGTAATATATTATGTATATTATAAATAATTATTATTATGGTTGGTGGCAGAATCAGCCAGACGTTTAACCTGGGTTTGACATTTTATCTACCTATCAAGCCCTTCCAAGAACCTGGGAATAATAATAATAATACATTCCAAAGTATGTGATAAAGGAAATGGATTTAGGTAAGTTATAAGAAGGCAGATTTCTGTTGAGTGTTAAGAAAAACTTCATACATTAACAATAGCTAAACATAGAAACAAATACTGAAAAGAAGTGAATTTTCCTTTCCTGTAGATCAGGGGTTTCAAACTGGATTTCTTTGAGGGCCTGATCAGCATTGTAGTTCTCCTCCATGGGCCAGCAGGTGGGGAGAGATGGGATGGACACCTCCTGTAGCATTTTTCTGGCCAAAACCGGCGACAGGGAGTATGTGAGGGGCCCCTCCACACCTCATTTTGGCCGGTAGAGGCACCATGGGCTGGACCTTTGATATTTAAAAACCGGCCCTGAGGGCCAGATCTAAGCACCCTGTGGGCCAGATCTGGCCTGTGGGCCTTGAGTTTGACACCCCTGCTGTAGATGTTCAAGAAGAGGCTGGATAGCACCACCTCTCAAAGTATCTATTTGGATTCTGTTGCTAAGTAGAAATAGTTTGAAATCATCCTTTCCACTATTTGTGATCTTAATTTTCTATGGACAATTACAAGAGTAGTGCATTGGGGCAGCAGTAGAAGGGGCGTTAGTGAATTGCAGTTCCAGCACATCCCCAAAAACACCAGGTTGGGGAAAATGGGGGAAAAACATAAAGTTACAGATGAGCCCCAAGGTAATCAGTACAGAGTTGACTATCATTGTTATTCCAAATGTTTCTCCTATGATTAAAGCCCTTTGCCTAATTGGCACCTTTAATAGTCGCTTTTTCTATTTTTAGGTTGCTTGTTCAGTTGCTTTTCAGAGATTTGTGTGATTTATTTATTTATTTTTAGCTCATGCTATACATAGCTAGGGAAGTCTACAATACGCTTTTACCAAAAAGTAGTTCTGGCAGCCTAAAATTGCTAGCTCATTTTGTTCACACATATATGCTATTCACGATGCCCCACAGGGGGTGAACTAGATTTGCACCAGCCGGCTAGCAGGTAGATCTGGTGCCTGCTCCCGCTTCTGCTCGTAACTCAACTAGCTGTCCCACTGGAGCGATATCTATTTATTGTATTCATTCATATCTTATTCATGTGATGGGAGACCACTGGCACACCATGACATTCCTGGTTGAATTATCATATGGGTGACTTTGATAAGCACTTGCATAAACATAACCAGGGGTTGGCTGCTATTGGTTCTCCCAGGTTCGGGAGAACCTGTAGCTAATGTTCTGGCCAGTTTGGAGAACCTCCAAATCTCACCCATGGCTGGCCCCCTCCCACCACACCCTGCCCTTCCCAGGAGTCTCCACATGGCCCATTTTGGATGCAGGGCCCACACAGAGGCTCAGGGAGGGGAGAAATGGGCCTCCTAGAAGTTCTGGGAGACCAGAAACTCCAGAGGACCTCCAGAGCCTGGGGGAGGAGGTTTTCGCCCTCCCAGAGGCTTCAGGAAAGCCTCCGGAGCCTGGGGAAGGCAAACACACACACACACACACACACACACACACACACACACACACGCCATGGTGTAGGAGGCTGACTAGGCCACGCCCACCATGGCCATGCCCACCCAGCAACCAGGCAGAGAACATGTGGCTGAAATTTTTGAAGCCTATCCCTGAACATAACTATGGGAAAAATCTTGTCCCAAATTATCTACATATTTATTTGTCAAATTTAGAAACCACCCACCTCCCTCACAGAGGGACTCTGTGTGCTGTGTACAAATAAAATGTTAAAAACATAAAAAACTGAATATAAAATATTAAAATGGAGGCAATGATAATTAAAATGCAATGTTAAAAATTAATTAAAGAGCAGGGGAAGGGCCTTGAGGGCACTATCCAGCCTCATGGCTGCATGCTCCTCTGTGAACTGAAAGCTAGATAGTAGGCCAGGTCTGTAAACACCTCTGAAAGGCCAGAGAGTGGGGATCTGCCTCACATCTCAGGGGACAATCTCCAAAGGATGAGGACAATGGTAGAAAAGGCTCCCTTCCTGGACCCGATAAGACAGGATTCTTTTCCTGAGGGGGCCTGCAGCATATCCTCTCTGCCAGACAAGGTGGGATGGCTTGATGGGATGGGATGAAGACAGTTCTGTAGGTAATCTGGCTCCATGCCATAATGTGCCACTCACTACTCAACTCAGAATGTTTAGCCTTGGTTAAGGCCAAGAATAAATCCATATCAAAATTTCTTAAAGTTAAACATAATTAATTTTAATCATTTTAGCAAGAATGTTCATGAAAAACCCAATAGTTTTGGTGGTTTATACATGGCTATAATAATTTCATAAGTTCCCCAAATTCTAACCCATTTTGCTTTATGTCTCTCCCTAAAATATTTTTAAACTATTCACCATTAAAATAGTAGCCAAGCAGTAACTTGTAATAGTCAGATGTTGACCATTTGACTCAAGAATTAAATATTTGTTCTATCTGGACTATAAACAGAAGGAACACTGAATAAGCATGTTGACATTGCACTTAGTACATTAGTAAATGCATATGGAATAGTAGGCTTTTAGGCAGAAACAAGTAGAAACAAATAACTGTATTAGTGTAAATAGCTGTTGGATGTATTTTCAGGCAGCATGGCCATTGCGGGGATAGGGACTCTAATCTTCAAACACACACACACACACAATCCAATAGGCATTACATTTAAACGTCAGCCTAAATGTGCTGCAAAATCTAGGAAAAGTTCTACCATAATTTATATTGAAATACTGTTTAGAACCATTCTATGCAAACCTTTATTTGATATATATATTGCTGCCCATCGCAAATACAAGGAATAATAACAAGATAAAACATCATATAAAGCAACTATAATTTTTTAAAAAACAACCAGGGAACAATAAGCACAATCATGATGATGTAGGAGATGCCAAGGCTAAGCCCATGGGAGGGGGTCCAATGCATCAGCAGTATCGAGTCCCTTCCCACCCACAAGAGATTTAAGTCCAGCCCACCTTGAATTCTGTTGACTTTTATCTACCACCAATTTGCTTTGACCATTAGTTCAGATTCTTATAGAGTGTTATCATGCAATAGACCTACCTTTACTTGAACCTGTGCTTGATTTCCTGTGCTTGACAGATACTGTACATGTTCAACCACGCGATAAGGCCCCAGACTTGGTATAAACAAAACCAGGTCTTCAAGCCCTCATAAAAAAAAAGCCAGCAGAGTCAGGGCAAGTCTAATCTCTGAGAGAAATGATGCTTTAGAGCAGGGGTCTCCAACCTTGGCAACTTTAAGACTTGTAGACTTCAACTCCCAGAATTCTTCAGCAGCTGAAGTCTTAGTTGCCAAGGTTGGAGAGCCCTGCTTTAAGAGGATGGGTGCCATGACAGAAAACACTTCCTTCCTGGATCCTGCCAGATGAGAACCTGTAATACAGCAGCCCCCAACCTTTTGGGCATCAGTGACCAGTTCTGTGGAAGGCAGTTGTTTTGAAAATTGGGAGACATAGTTTCACATGCTGTCTGGATCCTGCATGTACATGGATGATGCTTCGTTTGCTTGCATAGCCTAATTTCTTGTGCCCATTGGGGGTGCCTGCTGTAATAGATGGGATCCAGTGCATATGTATCAGGTCTAACACAATAGATAGATAAAACTTGGTTTTCTGGATTGAAGCCTGCAAAAACAATTGCACAATTATTTGTGAAAGATCTTTTGGCCCACTTTTCTACTTATTTTTCTTATTCTTCCAGCTGAACCTTCTGAAATCTTTTTAAAAAAAGATTTTGAGTAGAAACAAGTCAACAACCTCTCAGACTTTGTAGTATCCTTGAAACAGAGGTAATTACTACTATGTGGGATGCCAGTGTTTAGATTAATTCATCTTGAAGCAGCAATGTATATATCCTTCAAAGGGTATTTCAGTTCAATTCATCCCTCAAGAGGTTCCCAGCAAGTGGCAAATTGCTATCATGGAGCCTTTCATTCGAAGACACAACTTACTCAAATACCTTTTTAATGAAATCCACCACCACCATAAATATTGAAGCAAGAAGTACAATTCTTTTGGAGGGGATCAAAGGAATAGAAAAAGTCAAGTCAAAACAGTTGCTAATACATTTTCGTTGATTTTAGAAATCTTGGGAAAATTGGTCCAAATATACATTTTTTCCCCAATGTGTTAGGAGTAAAAGGTAGGAGTAAAAAAAAGTTGTCTCTTTAAAGATAGCTAGCCTCATAAGTTTCTAGTGAACCAGTCAACACACAAACTGTGTATATTATATAATTTCCTAGCTCAATGTGAAAAGGAATGTGATTAATCCTTTCTGACATGCTCTGAACTTTCCGTGCAGATAGGTTCTTCCTCCTCCTTCAGACATGCTGCAACTGATGTCATTTGACCTGCAGATACCTTCCTGAAAGCACTGACATTATTGTACTAATTATCCACCTTAATTTACAGCTGAAGCCCAGAGACTACTTTGCTAAATAAAAGAGGATAGTGAAGAGGAACATCGCAGGGAAATATTTCCGTTTGCATTTAAATTGCTGCATTCTCTGATAAAGTGAGAAAATATATCAAATCAACACAGAGAAGCGAGGATATAAAATGCTATTCAGCTAGTTGAGGCAAATGAGGAATTCACAGTAGACAGTCTCTTCCCCATTTGTTTTATAGGCTGCCAGGGGAAGACATTAAACCAATTCAGAGTGGTAAATAGGTCTCTAGGAAGGGATAATTGTGGTAAATTATAGGGACATAGCAGGATGCCTGAACCTGTTTTGCTCGGTTATTGTTTTGCCCTGTTCCTCCTCCTTTTGAAAGCCAGTTGCTAAGAAGAGCATGTGCCCTATCAGGTGTTTAGAAAAGTCACACACACACACACACACACACACACACACACACACACACACACTCTCCAAATTCTTATCTGGGGAAAAAAAACCATTGCCATTTTGCTTCTCTCCACTTTCTGTCTCTCTGCAAATGCTACCCACAGAAACCAACCTCACTCCTACACAGGTAGTCCTCGACTTATAACAGTTTATTTAGCGACCATTCGAAGTTACAGTGACTCATTACCATTTCTCGCACTTACGACCATTTTTCACACTTAATGATCACTGCTGCATCTCCGTAGTCCCCCAATCCAAATTCAGACAGCAACAGACTCATGTAGATGATTGGTCACAGTGTCCCGGGGTTACGGGATTACCTTTTGCGACCTTTCAACAAGGAAAGTCAATGGGGAAGCCCAATTCACTTAACAACGGTGCTATTAACTTACAACCGCAACTATTCACTCCACGCGCTATGGCAAGAAAGGTGGGTAAAATGGGACAAGATTCACTTCACAAGTGTCTCACTTAGCAACAGAAATGTGGGACTCAAATTGCGGTCGTAAACCAAGGACTCCCTGTAACTCCTTTAAGAGAGGCTCGAAGCAACACCCCCACAATCGCCCAAAGGGCCACTGCCCACTATGAGCACCTCACATAGCGCCATCACAGCCGATGGTCCCGGCTTCACCAGGGACCCTTTCTCCATAACTGGGAATAAAAAGGCAAAGGCAAAAAAACCACTGAACGGCGACCAGCTTTACTCTGCTCAGTTACTCTGGGATGCCCAGGAAAGACGGATCCACGTCGCGCCATCTCTCCAAACGCCCCCTCCCTCCCTCCCCCTCCTCTCTCTCTCACACACACCTCGCCTCTCTTGAGGCTCCCCCTATGACCAAGCTGTCCGACTTACCCACTCCAGCACCCTCAGGAAAGCCAGGGGCTCCTTCACCGCCCGAAAACTGCCCTTGGAGGCCAGCTGTGAGGAAAGGAAGGGGAAAAAATAACCAGGGCAAAGTCAGAGGATGCCCAGAGCCCGGGGGGTGGGGGGGGAGAGGGAGGGGGAACCCAACCTTCGCGCGCCTGTGGCTAAGCCTTCCCGCGCGCGCGCCTCCTCCTCCTCCTCTTCCTCCTCCTCGGGCTCCTTTACCTGGTCGACGGTTTCCATGCCTGCTCGGCTCTCGGCGCGCAAACTTCAGCTCCCTCCGCTCCAAGGCACAGGTGACTGTGGCTGCGGCGCCCGGCTGCGAAAAGCGTCCGGAAAGAAGGCGATAAAGCGCGTCGCCTGAGGCGAAAAGCCTCGGCTGGTTGGCGAGGCTGAGTTGCCGGAGAATTATCCACCGCTCGAGCCGAGCCGAGCGCGCTGGGCGGAGGGAAAGAGAGGAGGGGGCGGGCTGCCCGCCTTTCGCGCCTTCGCCTTTGCTGCCTTCGTGTCAGCAGTGTGAGGGAGTCGGTCGAGCTGAGGGGCAGGCGCGGGTAACGTCGGGGCCTTAAGACGGCTTCTGCCCGGGCAACTCCAGCGCGTTCCCTCCGCTTTCCCCCCCGAATGGAGCCGACTACCTTGGGAAGTCCGAGGTTTTGAATAGGCAGAAAGGGAGAAAGAAGCAGGCGGTCCTGGACACGACCACGCCGTAACAATCTCCGCGCAACGCCCCTGCCTGTGGCTATCACCAGTGGGTGGCGGGCCTGGCGCTGCCCCTGTTTAATGCATCCCCCAAATTTACCCCCACTTTCCTCGTGAACTTTGAGAAGCCTAGAGATTATTCACTTTTATATGGTTACTTAGAAATCAGCCCTAGTTTGCTTTTGGGGACCGATGTGGATGCTTTCTTCCAACTGAACATCTGTGGAGATTCTCAGTCATCCAGGTCATGGGCTGTCCCAAAGGTGAAAAAAGGTATTTTTTTTTCAAGAGGCAACTGGACTTTCTGGGTTTTCTTTGAAGATGTTTTGCTTCTTATCTCTTCAGAGCTGAAGCAGCTTCTTGAATGAGAAGCAAAATGTCTTCAAAGAAAACCAGAAAGTCCAGTTGCCTCTTGAAAAAAATACCTTTGGGAAAAACCACTGAGTAGTTAGCCAAGTCTGCCTCAGGAAAGACTTGAATAGCCCTCCCATACAAGCATAGACAAAAACAACAAACACCACTTCTGCTCGGTAATACAGTGAGAATGCAATGATGGTGAAGAAATCAGTCTTTTTGCTGTCATTGGAACACAACCAGTCATTCAGATTTCTACTGGTTCAAATTCACATCAGATTTGTATCTTTACTGATTTGCTTGGTCATCTAGAATTGCTTAGTCAAGCAAGGAATGTTCAGGGCTCTTCGCAACTGGGAAGAATGTGCTAGATTGACAGTGTCAACAGCCCTTATTACTTTACAATTCTACAGCAACATTTTACTGTAGCTTAATAGAATAGGTGCTTAATAGGTGCTATTGCACCTGGAAAGCTTTCTAGAGATTTGTAGGAATACCTTAGATTCCATAGCTTTGAGGATGGACAATCTTAATTGAGGCTTTGTCTTTATAGCTCAGATATAACCAGATATAACCTTATCAGGAAGGAATTGTCCATGATAATGAATTGATTCTACCTCTGCCAAACTATCATACCTTTAAGCAAGCATAGAATATTTGTAGACAGGCTTATCATGGATTACAAAACCTGAGTCAGACTTGAATGGACAATCTTTCCAGAGCAGATAAATAACCTCTGTCAGCTAAGGCAAGAAAATGAGCAGCAGTATGAGTGTTAGACCAACAAGTTTTTGCTTCTGCTTCTGTTCAAAATCCAACATAATTTCCAGGAAGAATTAATGAGACCTTTGGTGAGACTTAAAATCTGATGGATATCTGCAACATCATCCACGTTCTGTCCATATATCCATCCAGTCACACCTGGTCAACCCTTATTCATGTATCCTCAGCACAAAATTACTCTAACCTTTAGAAAGCATTTACTGAAGAGCTATTGTAAGACACAATTTGGAATACACCATTTCCTTTTTCCAGCATTTCTCTGAGCAATAGTTTTGATGGTTGTCAGTCTTTCTATATGCTCTGGTTTGCTGGTCTATTCTAATTGTTCCTTGAGATTTTTCCATGGTGTGTTGATATTTATTTAGTCTGAGATGTGTATCTGTGATCACAAGCCCTATAGTTGTATTGATGAACTTATCTAATTTGGTGTGTTTCCATACATTGATGATATTATCTATTTTGGTGATGAAATGTCTGCAAGAAAACAACCAAGCTCAGAGAACACTAAGAAGCCCACAGAGATAAGTACTTTCAGACCTGCAAGATTCTGTTAATGTAACCTTACAATGAAGTAGAATTGTTCACCTGGCTGCATTTTCTATCTGGTCTATCTTGCAAGGCTGATATAAAGGCATGAGTGAAAATGGACAGAGCTCCCCAATCCAGAACAATAACCTGAAGTTGTACAAAGGCTTTCCTTGCTACAGCTTTCACCTGCTTTTAGTATAAAAGACTTGGGGGAATTTTGAAGGTTTAAAGGAGCATTTTTAAAATATGTTTTCAGAATTAGTTTTTAAGAAGATAATGAAATTCCTCAACTAAAGTTCCACATCTAAGCCCCCCAAAAAACTACTTAGCAGCAAGGAAGTACCATTTACTATAATAAGTAACTATTTACAGTGGGTAGTCATTCATGAAATGTGTCGAAATTATCAAATGTTTTCTGGTCTATTTAAAAATAGCACCATTGATCATATAATTTGCTAATCTGTTACCATTTATTTTTACATTCCTTGACTTAATAATATATAAGTTCAATATTTCTTCATAGGAATAAAGCATGAAGAATAACATTATGTTCAGAATTGTTCAGAACTTCACTGTGCCAATAATTCTTCTAGCTCACTTATATTTGTTTATATAGGAAAAGATGGGTCATACATATTCACATGGATTTTTAAGTGGAAAGAATCAAGCATTGTAAAACTTGCAGTTTACCATGAATTAGTACATGTAGCTGAAATTCTTGTTGAGAAAGAATGGAACATACAATGGCCATTTTTATTTGACCTGTATTTCCTGATCTATATGACATGGCTCTGATTTGTGCTGCTGAATATTTCAGCAGGAATTCTGTCAAATGATTTCTCTGCTATATTGCTTTGCAATGAAGGAAATGGGCAAATTATATTTCATTTGGTAAATAAAAGATCACTTGAGGGATTTGTCTAATCATATCATCCATAGAAGTTCGTACCACATGAAATTTCATTAGAACAGATCATCTTCAACAAAATAATACCCCCTCAGATGAATTAGTGATAAAAAAAACTTTGGATTGTGCAGAGATGGACAAATTAACACTGAAATTAAAAGATAAAGAAGAGTCAGGATATTATGAAATTTGGAACAATTGGTACAAATGACTGCAAAACAAGAATAAAATTAATTAAGCCGAAAAACAATATATCTAAATATATATAGAACTGTGTATAAAGGTGTGTAAATGTAGAAGCGAAATATTATATACAGGTACAGGTATGATGACATAACAATGTTGATATAATGACTGTAAGGTGTTGTAGAAGGGGAAAATAAAAAAAATCTGCTAAAAGAACAGATCATCTTCAAATTTATTTTTTTAAGTCTCAGCTGTTGTCTTCCAAGGGATACAAAACTAAAATGTTTTAATGGTGCTGAATTTTGCTTTGATTGCTTGTTCTGATTAGAAAAGTATATATTTCCATATGGGTTATTTTCTTTTTAAAATTATTTCACTCTTCTGCAACTACTTTTGAGCTGTAGATGGGCCACACAAATATTAATCAAAGTATATGTGTTTTTTTGTATGCTTGTTTTTTTTTAAAGTAAAGAAATACAATAATTTCTGTAAAGAAAGCCTAAATGTGATAGAATACCAGGTAAAAAATTCAACTTGATCTGAATTTCTACATTAATCCAGGATAGCTTCCCAAAATAACTGGTGCTTTCCAGTGCTCTTAAGAAAGAGCTCCCTATGTAAATTCTTTGTATGAAAGTTTAGGGTTAAGTCAAGTCAGTGGGATTAGTATTATTGTGGAAAAGCACAATAATAAGATGATTCCATTTTTATGTCACTTGCGTCCTAGGATCTCTTCCTCCTCCTCCTCCTTTCTCAGCCCTTTCCAGCATTGATGCATAATGTAGACCACTGAGACTTTAATCACCTATATTAGAATTTCTTCCTTTATCATGTCTATATACCCCTTGTTTAGTAATGCACAAATCACACCAAGCATGAATCAAACACAGTGCCACATCTACAGCATCAGAAAGAGGTGACGCCAAAACCAGAGTTGCAAATTTTAGTTATTTGTGTTCTGTTATTTGACAAGCATTGATTTGTCTCTCAGGTTTTGTTTTGGGTCACAACTTTACACATAGGACAGTCAATTATGGGACAGAATTGCTACCAGGCCAAATTGATGTAACAGCACAAATACAACGGAAATAAAACAAATGTTGATTATAATAAAGAAAACTTTGTCAAGATAATAACTGTGATTTTGATTTATGAAAAGAATGCTCCAAAATTGGACTTTGTCACTCACTGAAACCCTGCTTCGAAATTTTCCCATCAAACCAAGTAAAATGCATGCATTAAATTGCAAAGTAAATGCTTTTTAAGGGTCTCAGAGAGGATAAATAGTTGTCAATTCTTAGCCTTAGGTGAGTGTCTAGTTAAGGAAACTATGCTAAAGAATAATTATTCAAAATTGATCAAGTGATTTCATCTCATTATTTTTCTGCCTTGTTCCTTATTGCGTTTTATTGCATTCTTTATTGTATTCCTAGTGAAATTTAATTCTGTTTGAGATGCAAACCATAAACTAATATAAGGCTTAATACATAGAAAAAAAGTGGAAAAAATGGCTCTACATCCATTTTTTACAGTAATTCTTGTTATAAATGGGTGTGTAATGATAATCATAGGGAGTTGAAAATACAGTGTGCCCTCCAAGTGAGTAGCTAGAAGACTTGTCACAACTCTGTAGTCATTGGGGAAATTGGAAAAAATCATTTTTTGGGTAAAGCAAATTTTGTTGCAGCTAGTATTTATTTTTATGCCTTATGGAATTATTAAAGAGAAAGCAAGACAGAAAAAATGTTTTCCAGCGGCACAGTTCTTTGCATTTTGTTAATCTTTTGGGGAACTTAAATGGTGATAGTGCTTACAATAGTACAACAGCAGAGTTGGAAGGGACCTTGGAGGTCTTCTAGTCCAACCCCAACATCTTCTTAAAGACTTCCAGTGTTGGGGCGTTCACAAATTCTGGAGGCAAGCTGTTCCACTGATTAATTGTTCTAACTGTCAGGAAATTTCTCCTCAGTTCTAGGTTGCTTCTCTCCTTTATTAGTTTCCACCCATTGCTTCTTGTTCTACCCACAGGTGCCTTGGAGAATAGTTTGACTCCCTCTTCTTTGTGGCAACCCCTGAGATATTGGAACACTGCTATCATGTCTCCCCTAGTCCTTCTTTCCATTAAACTAGACATACCCAGTTCCTGCAACCGTTCTTCATATGTTTTAGTCTCCAGTCCCCTAATCATCTTTGTTGCTGTTCTCTGCACTCTTTCTAGAGTCTCCACATCTTTTCTACATCGTGGTGACCAGAACTGAATGCAGTATTCCAAGTGTGGCCTTACCAAGGCATTATAAACACTTCATGTGATCTTGATTCTATCCCTCAGTTTATACAGCCTAGAACTGTGTTGGCTTTTTTGGCAGCTGCTACACACTGCTGGCTCATATTTAAATAAAGATCTTCTGATTTTTTGGGGAGTGCATAAATAGCACCTTTCAAAGTATATTAAGTTGTAGAGTAGTTAAAAAATGAAATGCTTGAAAGAAATGTTGAGTGAAGAGGAAGAAATACTGAAATGATTTTTTTAAATTAAAAACTCATGGCAAAGATAGAAATAATTGTGCTTTTGGCTGAAATTTGCTATATATTAAATATTTGAGTCAAAACTATTAGAAGAAGCAGATTGAAATTATCATATTTTCTTGGCACATATATAAAAGATACCATATTGATATGTTTTAATCAGCAATAACTAATAGTGGAATAATGTTGTGTGGCAAAAATCAACTATAGCCAGCTATATAGCAATCAACTAAAAATAATTGCTATTTGTTTTCCAAGCTTGTTGATTTTTTCACCTCTGTGATCATTAAACACAAGCCAGAAGCTGCCCCACTATTACTGTAGATACAGATATGCATAGAGAAAGTTAATCAATGGTATCTATTTCTCTTATTTTCAGCAATGTAAGCAGAATCAGCAGAACTGGAGAACTATTTTATTTTGTCAGTTTTTCCTACTATTTTCACTTTTATTTCCATTTTGCCTCTCATATTGCATGCAAGCTGTACTACTGTGCCCATTATGATGAATGACAGAAAACCGTATGGCTCTTCCATAGTGACTCAAACTTATACCAATTTTAATAAAACACTTTGGCTTATCTTACACCATATTTTATTTTCAAGCAGTTTGCTTAAAGTCTGGCTATAAGTATGTCAACACCATGTGCTATAGAAGAAGAGAGAGGGAGAGAGAGGGGTGGGAGGGAGGGAGGGAGGGAGGGAGGGAGAGAGAGAGAGAGAGAGAGAGAGAGAGAGAGAGACTTTTTTTTCTGCCTCCAGCTAAATATCAACAGTAAGGTAAGTGGGCAGATAGAAAGGTACTGGAAGTAGGATTCATATGTGAGATGTACAGTACTCACCTTATGTTTGGATGTGCTGCCAAATTGAAGCACATTGTGGTTGTGATTAGTTGAATTTTATTTTCATCAACTAGTATTATATAATATGCACCTTGTTTAGTTTATCAGTGGCAGAAGATCAAATGAAAACTAGGTGCATTTATTAGTATATTATCAGCATTAATACAGATAAATACCTCAACATTTTAGTAGCATATATTTCCCTCAAATATGCATCCATACCTGCCCCACATGACATTCATTGACTCAGTCCCAGGGGTGGGATCCTACCAGTGTAACAACCGGTTCGCTGCGCATGCGTGTGCATACACAATTACCCATTACTCAGACAAATAGCTGATTACATAGCAGGTATGGCAGCAATCGTGTGTGTGCATGTTGCATTTGTATGCCGCAGTTTTCTGTTTTCCAAAAAAACAGGTATGTAGCAGGGGCAGCAGCGGTGGATTGTAGGCGGTACACCCCGGTACGGGCGTACCGGTGTCTGCCTGGAGCACTGGGTACCTTTCTGGTATGGTGCTCTGGAGGGCCCACCTGCCTGCCCGTCGTCCTTACCTCTCTTTAAACTCTCTGGTGCTTCCACGCACATGCATGGCGCGTATAGCACCTGCGCGATGGTCCACCGAGCAGCTGGAGCATTGCGGAGGCTCATGGAGGCATCACTGGAGAGTAGAATGCATGTGCATGCTGTGCATGTGTGTGCACGCACTGTGCACATTCATGTGGAGGACGTTGGATATAGAATCCAACACTGGGGGGCAGGCAGGTGGGCTGAAACTGGTTCACTCTCCGCTGCTTACCAGAACTACCAGTTCACCTGAACTGGTCCAAACTGGTAGAATCCCACCCTGGACCAAGATGCTTCTTGCACTACTGTGATTTCTAAACGTCCTTTGCCTCTTTCATGATTTAGTTCAACCTCAGTCAAACATTGGAAATCCAATTTGAATCCAACATGGTGATACTTTTGTTGCAGTTGTAAGCACACATTTTATGTTGATTTTGAGAAAGCCCATTAATCCATTTTGTCCAATATCAAAAGGAGCCCCAGGGACTCCTAGGTACTGCCAGATCCTTCATGAGTTGTGACAAGGATTGGAGATGGTCCTTTCCTTCAAGTTAAAGAAAGGCAAGATCAAAGCCAAAGTCTCTGGGGTCTTATGAGATGAATTGTTTGGGCCCTAGTAATTAAGCTATCATTCATTCTACAGCATTTGAAGTATTTAGGTTTAAACTGATCTGTCAGTTTAAAAAATACATTTAAAAGATCAAAACAGATCACTCTTGCTTTGCTTGACAATTTCTTCCTGCTCAAATAAACACATTTGTCAATACTTTGACACTGTTATAATAACAAACAGCAATACACCTTGCTGATAACTACAATTTGCTTTATTTTAGTTTGGATGAAATATTATATTCCAACCATTCACCACTGTTCTTGCCCCAATTAATTTTCACAGGTAAATATGGCAGGTAGCTGAAGCCAACTCTTATTGGAAGGATCAGGACCTCAGAAGGATCTTTCCATTTAAGGATACTAGAAATATCCTCTTATATTTTCCCACTATTCCTTTCCTTTACTCTACAGTACTTCCTAGTTTTTCCACTTCTCCTCATTGGCATGAATTTTAGATTGTAAATCCCAGTGTACTGATTTTCCCCAAGTAGAAAAATGGACAGAATAATGCCATAAAAATGATTCTTCTGAAAGGAGCACTAAAACAAAAACTCACAGACAAAAAGAAGGAAGTAAGCTGATAAATATGCATTGAGTGTGAATGTCTTAAAGGCAGATGATTTGTGTGAACTCATATATAGCCTCATGCATTCATATGTTGCTAATCTGAAAGATATTTAGATAAACAGATCTAGCAAAAACAGGAAATGGATGGATATCATGGAACTGATTGAAAAATCAATCTCTTTATGATTGATTTATAAACATAAAGACTTTGATTTTATGAAGAAGTCTTTTATGAAGAAAAAGACTTTTATGAAGTCTTTTATGAAGTCTTTCTTGGTGTCTGTTATTGATTATGTATCAATTATGTATAATGAAATAATTGATTTCATTTCATAATGATTCTCATGACAGGCAAACTACGGACAGATTGTTGTTAAAACATCAGTCTAGCTATTTTGAGACTCTTAGAATAAACCTTTCTTAAGAAATAACGTCTCATGTTCAGCACCATAGACAGTTCTCTTCAGTATTCACATACACAAAGTATTCCCATTTTTTCCTATGCTGGTTGCAAGTTCAGAAAAGGGGAACAAGAAATAAGCTAAATTTAGGTTATAAGTGAAAGTAGATTTCACTGATATGTTATGGCTTGAAAATTGTTGTTTTACATTATTATGAACAAAATTATGACCAATTCAGAAAAAAAAAACAATTTTAAAACTTCAGCATTGTAATATTATAGGTCAGGGGTGTTAAACTCGATTTCATTGAAAGTTTCATCAGGGTTGTGTTTGATCTCGGGGACAGAGAGGGCGTTGGGGGTATCTGTGGTGGCCTGAGTGCTCCTGCCAGTGAAAATGGGCTCCCAAGCTCCATTTTCAGCCGTGACTGCCTCCTGCTGCCCTCCTAAGTTCCATTTTCGCTGGCAGAGGCATTTTGGGCTGGTCCTTTGCTGTTTCTAGAGCAGCCCCGCAGGCCAGATCCTTTCCCTCAGGCCTTGAATTTGACACCCCCTGTAATAGATAATATATTGAATTATTAAATAGTTAATATAAGTATTCCAATTTTCTTCACCAAGTGCTCCACCATTTTTTTCGTTTCCTGTTCTAGAGAGAGAAGCCTGGCAAATGACATTGAAAACTCTAAGAGTCTTGAAAAAGTTCAGCATCCTCACTCAAGGCAAAATAGTTGGACAAGAGGCTGCTAACTTTCAGTGACTGAGTTTAATTGTGACAATTCAAGAGTCTTCTAGATTGTTTCTCTGTGCATCCCTTACACCATGTTAATTGAGCTTCAGATTCAGATTACTTTGAAGGAACATCACTTTGATTCAGGTTTCACCTAAACCTGACAAAAGCAGATTAATTGAATTTGTGGCTTGGCTGACTGTCCAATGTAGAGTCATCTATTTTCTTTTTTTCTTTTCTTTTTTAAAAAAGATTTGATTTTGTTTTATTGCCTATGTAATTTTCACAGAGATTAACAATGCAACCCAGTGGCTATTTACTAAGCAATACATTAAAAAAGGAAGGTCTTCATATCCAGGAGTTGGCAATAATGTTAATGTGAAAACAAAATTGGGCAGTGAAATCCCTGCCTCCATTGGCATTTATCATATGCATCACACAAACAAATAAAAAAGGTTGGATCAACCATTTTAAAAAAAAACTTGTTGACTTATCTACCTACCCATGCATCCCCCACATGCATCTTGATAAAGAGGTTGAGACAAAGTAGATGTTGGCACATCAGCTGACTTTGGTGATTTTGAAAAAGGTAAGTATGGCCAGTCTGTATTAGAGACCATCCAAAAGGTCCACGTTTATAAATTACAGTGGGAAATAAAACAGAAACATGGATATATTAAGAGTCAATATCAACTTAGGAAATCTTTAAAGTTACATAAAATATTAGATGACTAATTAGTTTCAGATATGAATAACCTAAATAAATTTTATTTTATTTGTATCCCATTCTTTCTCCAGGAGCTCAAGAGAGTGCACATAGCAAGTGGGTTCAGAATATACCACAATTGCAAGGCCACAACACTACGGAGCTTAAAATTAGGTCATGTTTCTCTCCTATACTAAGACAGTTTCACTGAAAATCCAATAAGCATCAAACTGCAATCTGTTACTTGTATGAAATTAATTTGTTATGGAGTACTTTTTCTAATATTACATGATTGTATTTTGCTCTTGTTACTTTTACAAGCATTGGAATAAACAAGCAACTAAATAATTCAGGGTCATCAGGTACTGGTAAGTGGTTGTGCTCAAATTAACTTATCATAAAACTAACAGAGATAATTGGCCTGCTTACCTAAATCTTTAAAATTCTAAAGACTGCAATAATTGCAGTACTGTGGAATTATTAATTCCTAAAAAGGATTAGAGGGGAGTAAGAGATATGGCTGCAAACTAATTTTACAGAAATTAATTTGAGCATACCCTTGCTGAAATTACCCCAGAATCAGCAATAAAGCTGTAAATTGACTATGAATATAGAGATTATAAAGCTACCATGCAGAAGATGTCACCCACCCTTTCTCAAGATCTTTTGACTTCCACAGATCACTTTTTTTGCTGATTTTTTTTTACTTAATTTTTAATTTTTTCCTCATCTTATCTCCAAACTTTGCTTTAATAGTCTTTCAGCCCATATAACCTTTCTTCAATGTTTGCACCTGGTGTGTGATTCTGCTATCACTACTCTTTATTTCTTGTTGTTTTTATTGTCTAGTATTTACATTTTAGATAGCTATATAGCTATATAGCTAGCTAGCTAGCTAGGCAGGCAGGCAGGCAGGCAGGCAATAAATAGATGGGGCACATGAATGGTGCAGTGGCCTAGAAGTGGAACTCTCGCTTCACAGTCAGGAAGTTGTGAATTCGATCCTAGGTAGAGGCAGATATTTCTCTCTCTGGGCACACTGAGAATATATTTGCTGGGAAAAAAAAACCTCTGCATTGGCGACAAGAAGGCCATCCAGTCATTAAACACTCTGCTTCATTCAGTTGCCTAGATTCCACCATGCAAGGGATTAGGAGTTGTTAAAATGAAGATAATGATGGTGATAAAATGGGGTACAATGGCTCAGAGATTTAAAATGCTGGAAAGCTGGCAGTCTAGATTCAAAGCCTGAGTGCATTCTGTTTAGACAACACTGGCTCCCTTGGCTAAGACACTGAGATGAGCACTGCCCCCTAGAGTCAGACACAACTAGGCAGGGGGAACTTTTACTTTTTTTATGTACCTGGGATAGGCAGATGTTCTTTAATAATATTAAAGGTATTGTCACAGAATGTAAGTTGCTGCAAGAACATGTCAGATAGGAGGAAATTTCCTCAGGCATGAGGAAATGACTGAGATGATGGAATTGTTTGAGTTCAGGATGATGACTGGAGAAACACGAGTTCAAGTCACCACATAACTTTGAACTTTACTGGGCCAATTTTTCAGCCCCTTTGACTGAAATGTGTTGAGGGTTAACTTAGAAAGGAACTGTTACAAATATTTCCATGAATTCTGGGATGAAACGTACAACAAATGCAATAAATAAACAAGCTAGGTTTTTTTTCAAATATGAAGAAATCACTGGCACCTTCTGTATGTAGTATTATATATCATTTAATACTTTCCTCTATAGGCTTTTTGGAACTGCAGTTGAGAGGAAGGAAACATTTAATTCTCCCATTCCTGGTTATAAGTCTGACAAAATTTGGACCCTCTGTGAAGTCATTAGCCTCTATTTTTGTTTAGGAAAAAGCCATTAATCATACCTTTTGCAGGATTTGTTTTAATGAGAATATCATCTGGAAAGTGAATAATTATAATTTTTTATCCCTGTCCCAGAGTCTTGTAACTAGGAGAGAAGTGAGAGAAATTGCTTACCTAAAATATTAAAGCCAGATAAGATTGCTTGATTGATTGATTGATTGATTGATTGACTGATTGATTTGGTGGCTCTATTTACTATTAGGCCTGTTTTGCTCACAGCAATCCTGATGAAAATTAAATCTCTCTAGGTACTATTAAATTGTTTTAAGTCTGTTAACCTAATTGCTAACAACCTATTTAGGATAGTATCTAAATTGATCTAAAGTACTTCTAAAGTGACTACTGTACAGGTACGGATATTGGCAGGGGGGGGGAGATCCAATTTGAGATTATCCAAAGCTTTAATTGCAGATTAAGAGATCCATCTTAATGGTCTAGTAGAAGAATAATTCCAAAAAGGAAAGGACAACACAATAAAAGCTAAAATAAATAAATAATAAATAAATCCAGCTATGACCTTGATAGGTCCCCGAGATCGTGCTTTCTCATTATGTTTTTCCTGTTAAAAATACTGTTAGATAATTTTATTTAAATAACTGTTAAAAATTCAGATGAAATATTCAAGGGGCTTATGAGAAGTGTCTCCTGGGATTAAAGATTATACAGCACAATGTAGAATGTAGAAGAGTTTCTTGTTGCAAAAATATACCGAGTAAATATATTTCCCAAGAAACCACTACCTTCAAGACATGATTTAGCAATCAAGTGTTTTGACTGTAGCTCTTATCAGTGTTTCCAAAATGGAATTGCATAATTAAATTATTATTGGCACTGTAATCAGAGGTACACATTTAATGAATATTCAAGGTTGCAATAAAGTGTTAAGGAATGAAAAGGAAGTATGCTTTCTGTAGATGCTGCTGCTGTTCTCCCATCTTTTTTTTTTATTATGTAAAGCAGGGATGTCAAACTCGGTTTCATTGAGGGTCACATCAGGATTGTGTTTGACCTCTGGGGGCCATGGTGGGCATGGCCAGAGTGTGCATGGCCAGCTAAATGTTCACACATGTTGGGGGCATATTTGGTGCCTCGAATGCTCTGCCAGCGAAAACAGGCTCCCAAGCTCCATTTCCAGCTGTGATGGCCTCCTGCAACATCTGCCACTGGAAACAGAGCCTGGGAGGGCAGCATTCAGCCTTCACAAGCTCTGCTTTCAACCTCAATGGCCTCAATTTTTGCTGGCAGAGATATTTATTTATTTATTTATTAGACTTATATACCACTTCATAGGGCTTTCAGCCCTCTCTAAGCGGTTTACAATTTTTTTTTAGCAAATTGAATCAGCAACTTGTCCCTACAGTCCGGGTCTTCATTTCACCCACCTCGGAAGGATGGAAGGCTGAGTCGACCTTGAGCTGGTGAGATTTGAACCGCTGAACTGCAGATAGCAGTCAGCTGAAGTGGCCTGCAGTACTGCACCCTAACCACTGCACCACCTCGGCTCCTCAGATACTGCGGGCCTGTCCTTTGCTGTTTCCAGGGTGGCCCCGTGGGCCAGATCTAAGCACCCCATGGGCTGGAACTGGCCCCCAGGCCTTGAGTCTGACATCCCTGATGTAAAGGGATACCCAGGAGATGGAGCCACAGATTTGCCTCTAATCTAATTCAGTAAGTCAAGCAGTGTTTCTCACGATATGGGGAAAATAGACACATATAGAAATTAAAGTGAACATTTATATACCGAGGCATCTGAAATTATTGTTTGAGCCAGAATACGCTTCTCAGCAATAAATTCAAGTTTGCAGAATTGATGCCCTGTATCTCTAGGGCCTTAGTTCAGTTATCACTCGAGGCAAGGTCAGCCTGTATGACAAGGATCCTGCTTGCTTTAATTCCATAGCATGGAATACAGAGCTTTATAATAAACCGAATGAAAATTGTTGATCTTGAAAATGATTGCTGCAAATTTTGAAAGTCAGATGAACGAAGGACAAATTAGATCTTTATAGGATAGTGGAAGAATGCATTATGCAAGCAATAGCACATTCTTTTTTTAAATTTTGATCTGGGGAAATATTTTTTAAAAACTCTCTCTTCCAGCCTTTAGATGAAACAGCTCCATTCCACGCGAGGAAAGTGGTTGTGTTGCAGTGTTCACAGTGTTCAATTACTTCAACAGTGGAGGGGGGAAAAACATTTTCTTTAAGAAAACGTACACAAGCATGATATGAAAGCAGTAATGAAACTGAATATTATTATTATTTAACAAATTCTGACTTAAAATAGGGCTTTGGTAGATCCATCTTGCCACGTTTCTCTCTTTTTTGAAGTCTCTTCGATGTAGTTCAAACAATTTGTTATCTGATTAGCTTGATGAAGCCTGGCAAAGTTATTTGAACTGTAAATTTTCCACAGGCGAAACAAAATACAAACACAGGAGCAGCTTCCTGTGCCTGCCAAAACAATGATCCTTGGAATACAAATAAGAGAAAGTCATGCTGACAGCAAGGGCTATTTTTAATATCCCAGTGCTGGCTTACAGGCAACATGCCTTCAAATGGAATACATCTGTATTCAGTAAAAAAAACCTCCCCTCTCCCAAAATGGACTTCTTGTCTTTAAGAAAGGCTGATAATTCCAACAAAGCAGGAACATGTATGGAAATGATATGTGTCTATAGCCAGTTCAGCCTCGGGCTGGTTGTTTACTTGACTGATAAACTAGAAAGGACAAAATCCCAACCAATTCAGAAACTGAAAAGATGCCGAAGAGAAGGAAGTATCTCTCCTGGCAACATCCAATAATCTTAATGCCTTCTAGGTCCAACTAGTGGGAAGTTTTCTAGCATTTAAGCAAATCTGTGTGATTTGCATCATAACACACATCATTTCTCCCTTAAGGGTAGAAATAACGCTTGGACAACCCAAACCAGAGATCCATGTTAATGTTGATAGTGTTAAGCTATCCATAAAGAGGGAAAATTTTTGCCCAATCTTATTTTCATCAGCAATTGCATAGCTTCTCGGTTGATTTCAGGCAATATTTAACAAGAAGCACATACCAGGGACTGTTATTTAAATATTCTCGTGCTGTAGCATCGGTGCATTGGGAAATTATTTTAGGAGTGTGCTTTAATATCATGGTACCAGGCCTGCAAATATTTTGCAATGTAGCCTTTTAGGGAAAAAAATGATTTCTGCTGCACTTTCTAAGGGCCAGGACTGCCTCAGTACTCCAAAGAGAGGTGCTTTGGGTTCATGTACTTTGCAAAACCTGCCTATAAATAAAACAGAGCTCTAAATATTACTTACAACAATTATGGCTAACCTTTTTGTTGCCATGTGCTGAAATTGTGCGTGTGCAAATCCATAATGCAATGCACGTGCAACCCCCTGTATGCACCGTGACCATGCACAGGTGTGCATTTCCCCCATGCTTCCCTACCCCGCACATGCACACGTGACCCCCATGCATGTCCCCATGCATGCACATGCCCCATCTCCGCACATGCACAGCAGAGACCTGAAAACCAGCTAGCTGGCAGGAGGCATGCGTGCATGCGCAGTGGAACTGAGCTGGGGTGATGGCTCGCGTGCCCGCAGAGAGGGCTCTGCTTGCCACCTGTGGTATGCATGCCACAGATTTGCCATCATGGACCTAAAATGTTACTGTGTAAGGAAGATGTATGAATGTATACACAGGGAAGTCATGTGTAGGCTTTATAGGAAATTATATGGAGGAATTGTGAGTGGGTGTTGCTTGTGCATATACTTGGACTGACAAGTGTATTTCTATAACCTGAACCTGGAACTGGATGTACTTTAGGATCCAAGGAGCTGGACATTGCTAGGAATAAACATTTTTGCCTTTGCAGCAAAACATCTGAAACTAATAACGAAAATTAGTCCAACTGCCATGATTCAACCTTCAAACATATTTGCCTGGATAACTGAGAATCTACATTGACACAATGCAACATATTTTTAGGGGGGAAACCCCTGAGGTTGGTGGGTTAGGAGTCGGTACATTCCAATGATTCTTTGCCTAACTAGCTTGCTCTGAATGATGAAGCTGTGATGAGCAACGAACCTTCTCAAACTAACAACAAAAAGTAGTTCAGTTGCCATGATTCAACCTCCAAACACCTTTGTCTGTTTGACTGAGAATCTACATTGACATTTTGCTAGGAGTAACTACTCAGTGATGCATAAATATCTGAAAGGGCTGAAAGCTTAAATATTAGGGGAAAAGTAGATCAGCATAGTCCTAATCTGTTTAGTCAGAAATGAGTGCTAGTGTATTTTTTGCATACTTATTGTGTTTTGAGTTGCATCTGTTATTTTTTCATCTATACATTAAGACAAATAGAAATTCTTGTGAAATTTTATTTCTTACTTGTTGATAACCTGATGTTGCCCATGTATTTATTTATAGGGGGAAAATCTCTGGATCAAATGTAATTTCTAATGTTGGATTTTCCCCCTTACCAGAGGGAGCCCCCTTGTGGAGCACTGTGAAGCTGTTACTATGGCAACTCCACAGCGCTACACAGTAGAATCCATTTTACGGAAGTACAGTAGAAGCCATCTTAAGGCACAACAGGCTGAATCTTAGCAGAACACCCCCCCCCCAAGGATATTAGGGGTGTCTTACCCTCACAGTTTTTGTTTCCAGAGAGTAAGTCATCTGTGTTCCAAGTTTGGTTGAAATTGCTATGCTGGAACACATACACATACACACATAGCAATAGCAGTTAGACTTGTATACTGCTTTATAGGGCTTTCAGCCCTCTCTAAGCATTTTACAGAGTCAGCATTTTGCCCCCACAGTCTGGGTCCTCATTTTACCCACCTCGGAAGGCTGGAAGGCTGAGTCAACCCTGAGCCTGTGAGATTTGAACCGCTGAACTGCAGATAGCAGTCAGCTGAAGTGGCCTGCAGTACTGCACTCTACCCACTGCGCCACCTCGGCTCTACATACACACACAGCCATTTATTTTATATATATAGATGCTGAAGGAAAACCTCAAGAATGATTTCAGTACAGGATATTCTATCTTAGAGATCAAAATAACTTTGTAAAAAAATAGTTAAATATTTCCTCATGAACCAGATTTCTTGAAATATCAATGTTGACTTTGAGTTGTCTGGTGTCGCATTCTGTAGAAATATAATCTCACAATTGCTTTCTGGCCTTTTAGAAACAGCTGGCATTTAATCAAATGTCAAAACTTTCTGGACATTATTATTATATTCAGGATTTTCTCTAGTATTGGAGGGAGGGGAATATCAAATTCAGATGCCATGAAAAGGGATAGATTTGGATGTCCTAATGATATTAAATTATATTTAATCTAATATGTGTATTAGATTTAATTTAATATATGTATTTCATTGTAGAAAGGGAAGTAGGGTATTCCTAAGATATTCTACTTCACTTGTCAATTATCTTTATTTTAGTTGAGTTTAAGTTATTTAAAATTGAGGGGTTTTTATTTCACTTTAATAATAACTCCAGATTGTGACTTGAGTTAACAGGATTGTGGGGAAATTTACTTGTATTTCTTTGACTGCATTGTCCTTTTCTAATATCTAATGTTTAGATCCTTCATTTACTATCATCCATTTTGCATTAATGAAATTAGTTGCAATATTCTTGAACTCTTTCCTTCAACTGAATATGTTTTGAAGTATTGGGATAACTATTGACAACTTTCCAGATCTTTAGTACAGAGTAAATAAAGAGATATTACAGATTTTTTTTGAAGATTACCAATTTCACATCTGAGGTCTTATGTACAAAAATTGGGTGTCATTTGGAACCTGTGACTTTTTAGTTTTAAAACGATCAGAATGGTATAGTACAGAGCTGGCGAACCACTGAAAAGGGAGCGCACACATCAGTGGTGGGATTCAAATAATTTAACAACCGGTTCTCTGCCCTAATGACCAGTTGGGTATGCATGGCTCGGTGGTCATGTGACTGGGTGGGTGTGGCCAACTCAATGTCACTCACGTCAATGGGCGCTTCGCATCAATTGTTACAATGTAATAAGGGTTAACCGGAGGCAGTTTCTGTAAGCAGGGCAATAAAGATTAGGCTAGAAACAACACCAGAATGTTTCCTTCTTGCCTTCCTTACAGGATTAGCCCTGTGAAGTGGAAGAAAAACAAAATGAGATTTCTTCCATCAACCGGTTCTCCGAACTGCTTAGAAAGTTAACAACTGGTTCTCCCGAATAGGTGTGAACTGGCTGAATCCCACCAGTGGCGCACATGCTCGTCTGGGCTGCAACCCAGAAGAGGAGCTGCCCAGGAGGCATGCATGTGCCTGAAAATGAACTTCCAGTTTCCAAAGTCTTCTGGTTACTGGCACACCTGCGCCGATCAGCTGGCCAGTGTGCATGGTCATGCCTGAAAACGGAAGACCAGCTCCTCCAGTTTCTGGCAACTTCAGCATGCGCAAAGGTCAGCTGATCGTCACATGTGTGTGAGTGCCAGAAACCCAGAAGATGAATGGACGATGCCATGAGTGCCATGCGAACATGACTCCATGTGCCACTTTGGGCACATGTGCCATAGGTTCGCCATCACGGGTTTAGTAGATATGAGGTTTTGTAAGGCAAGGACCTTTGAATAACATGACATAGAATCATTCTACAAAAGACAGCAGGGCTAAGACAGAAAAATGCAATTTGATTTAATTCAACTTAAATGAAAACATGATTAAAATTTAATTAAGCAAAATAGTACGGTAACATTTCATGCATTTAATAGCTTTCCCCTTTTGTCACATAAACCCATTCCAATTTGTTGGTAAATTTTAGAGAGATTCTGAGGGTTATATGCAATTTTACTCTTGACAGTTCTACTTTCTCAGGTAAATACAGGTGCTAAGAATTAATTTATTTTTCTCAGCAATATCTTTATGCCTCCTTTTAATATTCCTTTAACTGTTTGTTATCCAATTATTTGCTAACTCCTTTGCTGCTGCTGATATATTCTTCAGATGAAAGAAGAGCACATTATTTGAGAGAAGGTCCATTCCAAATCTTTTGATTTAAAGCTACAGGACAAGAAAAAGTAAGAACAAAGTTTGTGAAGCTGCCCACTGAGCAATGTGTTATCCAGATTACAATGTGATATTATGAATAATAGTTTAATATAATGATTAACTGAAATTTACATCACACGGTATTTAGAATAGAATAGAATAGAATAGCAAAGTTGGAAGGGACCTTGGAAGTCTTCTGGTCCAACCCCCAGCTTAGGCAGGAAACCCCACAGCACTTCAGACAAATGGCTATCCAACATCTTCTTAAAGACTTCCAGTGTTGGGGCATTCACAACTTCTGGAGGCAACTTGTTCCACTGATTAATTGTTCTAACTGTCAGGAAATTTCTCCTAAGTTCTAAGTTGCTACTCTCCTTGATTAGTTTCCACCCATTGCTTCTTGTTCTACCCTCAGGTGCTTTGGAGAACAGCTTGACTCCCTCTTCTTGGTGGCAGCCCCTGAGATATCAGAACACTGCTATCATGTCACATCAATCTAGATCTATTTACCCATGCTTATTTCACATGCATTCCATGTGATCTAGTTGGGAATCTGTTGGGAATACCCGTCTCTCCTGGTCAGATCACACCTTTGGTGATGAAATGCCATGCTGATGATACTCACATTTACCTCTTCTTGCTGGGTGACCCAAGTGATGTTGTCACTCCCTTCTTGAGATAGGGGGGTCTGGATGGGAGATAACAGACTTTAACTGAAATCTGGCAAGACAGAATGGGTGCAGGGACCTCCGGATTCTGGAAGCTTAACATATTTAGTTAAATAGAGCCAGTATGCAATTCAGAGATTCTTCAGAGACTCAGGTAGCAGTCATGAATAGGAGACCCTTTGTATAACTTTGTGTTGTGTACCAGTTCCATACTTTCCTGGATCGGGAGTCCCTGCACTCAGTCACTCAAGACCTGGTCATCTCACAGCTGAACCCCAATGGAGGACTGGCATCTTAGAGGTGGTTAATTAGGTAGACCCCACCCTATGTACACTTGGCTCTCTTCCTCTCCATCTTGGTCAATGGTCCGTATTTATTGCGTTATTGTTTTATACATTATTTTTTATTGAATGACTATGTTGTGGTAAGGGAGATTTAACAGCTGACCAGCTGTAAACTGGCTGTAAACTGAGATGATGACCCGAGGAGGAGTCAGCAGGGTTACGGCCACTTTAAGAAGCTGTATTTACAAGGAAGGCCATGTGTGGGTCTCTCTCTCTCTCTCTCCTTGGGTGTCTCCAACTCATGTATTATGTTCATAGTAGTTCTCTGTGTAGAGCTGGAGATGGATTGCAAGCCACCTAGAGTCTCCTTGGTGAGGTGGGTTGCAAATAAGTTAAATAAACAAATCTGCAAAAGTTAAGGATGTTCTGGCTTGGTCTATCCTGTCATTTAGTCATGAAAAGCAAAGAAGTGAGCTGTTGATGCTGCTAATAATTGGCTGATGAGATTTTGATAGGTTATTCTTTTCAGTCTGAATGCATAAATTTATTTCTATGTTTGACCAACACACCTTGCCTAACCTGATAGAAATGTTCAAGCAAGCTGTGGATAGTGAAAATTTCAACCCAATTATTACCAGTGACTTTTTCTTTTATAATGATGATTTTTCCCTGCAGGGAAAAGCAGAGTCAATGTCATGGATAAAATTCAAGCCCAAACTTAATTTTTATGCTCTATTTATTTGACTGGTTCAGAGATTTTGATGAAACTCCTCGAGAAGGTGGATGAAGTAATAAAATAATGAGGTTGAGGGAAGCAAGAAGAGTGGTATGTATTCAAACTGTATTCCCCTCCAGCAATTTTACGTTTTTATTTATTACAAATCAGATGTGAAGAAATTGAAGGTTTATTTATAATGAGCCAGGTGGTTAGAAGTACTGCAGGCTAACTCTGCCCACTGCTACCAGTTTGATCCTGACCAGCTCAAGCCTTCCATCCTTCTGACTCAGCCTTCCATCCTTCTGAGGTCAGTAAAATGGGGATCCAGATTGTTGGGGGAAATATGCTGACTCTGTAAACTGCTTAGAGAGGGCTGTAAAAGCACTGTCAAGCAGTATATAAGTCTAAGTGCTATTGTTATTTATCATTCAGTCATTCAATTTCTATAGCCACCCATCTCCAGCAAGTGAGACTCTATGTAATGACATGGGGCGTGGCACGAAAGTAACACAACCAGAGAACAGGTCTAACTTCCCTTTATTGCTGCACCTTTGCCCCCAAACGTCCCTATGTTTATTACAAGTCCTGGAGCAAAGCTCTCACATGCACCTTCAGAGGCCTCTGGCTGCGAGTAGTCCAGTAAGCCAGGTTAGCCAAACAGTAACCAGAGCAAGAAGTTCAATAAAGCAGGCAAACTTGGCAAGGCCCATGAGAGGAAGCACAGTAATCTCCAGGCGTTGGCAAGTGCACACGAGGCTCCACAGAGTCAACGCTTGTTCCCGACAAATGCCCCTCCACACATCTCAGCCCCCAGGCATGCGTTGTGAAGGGGGGGCACCCTTGTAGCTGGCTCAGTCTGCGTTGGTCTCGTCTTCTCTCTTCTCTCGGTGTTCTAGGATACTGTGGAGTAATCACACCATTCCCCAAGGCTTGCATGCCTTGGAGAACAGTGTGAGGCAGACTTTCATTGTGGCGACAGTGGCTTTAGGTTGAAGTTGGGGGCCCAGCTTCAGGGCCGCCATGAAGTATTGCTTTTCTGGGTGGTCTATGTGTGTGTGTGTGTTGGTCAGGGGACTGTTTCTCTTTTGTTTGGGGGTGGAGACATACCAGCAGAGTCAAATTAGGCTTTTTCCTATTGTTTGACACACTGAGTTCAAACGGTTCTCCATCACTGCCCTAGGTTGTTAGCTGGATTCTATCCTTGGGTCAGTGGTGGGATTCAAATAATTTAACAACCGGTTCTCTGCCCTAATGACCATCTGGATAGGTGGGGCTCAGTGGTCATGTGACTCGGTGGGCGTATCCAACTCAAGGTCACTCAGTCAATGGACGCTTCGCCTTAGCTGTTACAGTGTAATAAGGGTTAACCGGAGAGGCAGTTTCTGTAAGCAGGGCAATAAAAGATTAGGCTAGAAACAACACCAGAATGTTTCCTTCTTGCCTTCCTTATGGGATTAGCCTTGTAAAGTGGAAAAAAAACAAAATGAGATTTCTTCCAACAATTGGTTCTCTGAACTACTTAGAAAGTTACCAACCGGTTCTTCCGAATAGGTGCAAACTGGCTGAATCCCACCACTGCCTTAGGTCCTACTTATCTAACACACAAATTCATTGTCTTCCATACCAAGAAAAAAAGATAAATGTTGAATATTTCACCCCACAAGACTCTTAGCCATTGATAGCAGAGTCCGTCATACATTTGTCAAAACTGGAGAAGCAGCTTAAATAGAGAAAAGTAAAGCAATAGAGTATGATCCCCATAGTATCTATGGCCATGATGGCGAACCTATGGCACACGTGCCAGAGGTGGCACGCAGAGCCTTCTCTGTGGGCATGCATTCCATTGCCAGCTATCTTCAAGGGCGCAGGAGCACTGGAAAACAGCTCAAAAAGTGGCCAAAAGAAGACCGTTTTCTGGGCCATTTGTGGGCGTTTTGGGGGCCATTTTCAGGCCATATTTGGGGCCAAAAACAGCCCCCAAAGCAGCCTGAAAAATGGCCTGAAAATGCCCCCAAAATGGGCAAAAAGCTGGCATGCAGGCACTGGCCTGCTGGTGTTTCTGTTTCTGGTACTCCGGTACATGCACATGCATGGACGTGCGTTCTGGTTTGGGCACTCGGTGCTGAAAAGGTTCACCATCACTGATCTATGGTATACGAAGTTTAACTTACACCTGTCATTTTAATTTCTTTAAACAATATTTCAAACTGCCTGGTGTAACACCAATGTACTGTAGGACATTAAAATAGTAGTTAACGATCCACTGTATTTTTCGGACTATAAGATGCTCCGGACTATAAAACGCACCTAGCTTTTGGGGAGGAAAACAAGAAAAAAAATCTACCTCTGCCCCCCAGCAATTCGCTTCCTTGCAGCAAAAACAAACAGCCTGGTCAGCTTCAGCACAGCCTAATTTAGCACGAGCAGCTGATTGGCGGTTGAATCTGTCTCCCGGAATATCACTTATTAGCTGTTCCAGGCTGCAGGGATCACCACCGCTCATCGCCACCATTGGCACCCATCGTCGCTGCTGCCTATTGCCACTTCCATGTGCCCCATTTTCAGCCTCTGCACATTCTGTTTTTGGCCTGTTCCAGGTAGCAGGGATCACTGCCACTGCCACCGATCCCTGCCACCTGGAAAGGGTTGAAAATGGGGTGCGTGGAGGCCAATAATGGAATTTGTGAAGGCCCAAAATGGTGTGCATGGAGTTGGCGATAGGTGGCAGCGGCAATGGGCAGTGCCGATCCCTGCAGCCTGGAACACTGATAGGTGCTATTCTGGGAGGCAGATGCAACCGCCAATCAGCTGCTGGTGTTAAATCAGGCTGTGCTGAAGCTGACCAGGCTGTTTGCTGTTCTCTGCAAGGAGGCAAATTGCTGGGAGGGGGCTGGCAGGTATGTTATGGCTCTATAAGCCATTTCCACCCACTTTTGGGTGGGTGGAGAATGCATTTTATACACCAAAAAATACAGTAGTTGTTTTATGAAAACACTGGATCCAAATTTTTTCAGGCTTTCTCAAGAAAAGAGAAAATGTTTCATTCAAAATAAAATAACTAGTCTGCAAATAAAATATTAAGAAATAGAAATGGAAGTTGTTAAATTTCATAGAAGACCTTATTTTATGTTTATAGTGGAACCCATCTAGAATGTCCTTCAACAAGTTGTCTTTTTTCTTGTTTAAGCTGACCCTTGATTGTAGGGTTGATTTCTGATGATTCAAATCAAGGCCCAGCAATTGATTTAAGATACCACGTTTCTTATGTCAAGTATGGGCTTTTTGCTCATCTCTGATTTACCAATCTCATTTTAAAACTTACAGGTTTCAGAATTGTTCTTTATTGTCCAATTTCGTAACTTCTTTTTTTTCTCCCTTAAGCAACACCACTCCTCCCACTCCAAAATTATGTGGAAGATGCAATCAGCAAGGTGCCAGCTAATCACATTTCAGATGGGCTGCTACATTTGCTTGAAATAGCAGCATCTATTTTGGGGTAGATTCTTTTTTTTCTTACAGGTACATAACAAAGAGTACACCAGGGAGAAGCTAATTAACTTATTCTAATCATTAGAAAGGTGTCACAAAGGTCAAACTATTCTCATGTCTATGGCAGCAAAAATAGCTGTAAATATTTTTATCACATTGTTACAAATCACATTGAATTTCTTTTTCAATGTCTCCAAGGTCTAGATGAACCTGAAGGTCTAGATATACGTTTGTAAGCCTTTTTATGTTTTGACATTCCTGGAACAATATATATTTTAAAATTGTTTTTATTGTTTTAAAATGCTTTTATTGTTTTATTTGTAGCATAGTTTTTTAATTGTAAGAGTTATTGATTGAGATGAGCTGCTGTAGAAATTGACTAAATAAATATTCTTTCCATCTATAAAATTATGTTTTGTTGTTATGATCCCAGGGTTACCCTGAATCAGTTACAAACATCTGACAAGGCCTTAGCCAGGTCAAAGTTTGCCTAATTAATCAACTTTTAAAATGTGCAGTAATCTTTCTGTCTCTGGTGAACTGTAGAACAAAAGTTCAAGGTTTTAGAGCTAATTTAATTTCTAGAAATTTCTGCTTCTAAATAGTTGCAGAGAAGACCAAAGTTGATGGAATCTGGACACCATAGCAGAGGACTCTTTAATCATTCCATGTCCATCTCCATGGATAAGATTCTAAAAAGTGGACACTATATGCTGCAGATCACCAAATAGCTATATGAGGGTGTATCTTTGTTCCAGCACTATATTAGTCACTAGCTGAATATCCGTGCTTCGTGACAAAACTATCTGATCAGGCAATGCTGGAAAAATCTGGTTCACTCCAGTTCAATCCGTTGGCTCAGTGGTGGCCAGTGATTGAAACACATAAGGGAATATCACTCCCACTGTCTTGAGTCCAGAAGCAGTTCCATAAGTGGAAGGTGTAGACATTTTGGTGAAATACTGACGTTTAGTACTGTAAGGAGCTCCAGACCACTCCTGAGTGAAGGAGTGGAACATCTGCCAGTTTGAACAGAGGTAACAGAATGGGAGGCAACTGGCAGTTGGAACAGAGTTCTTTTTAAGTGGGGAGGGGGAGTAGAATTTCTAAGCAATAGCAATAGCAATAGCAGTAGACTTATATACCGCTTCATAGGCCTTTCAGGCCTCTCTAAGTGGTTTACAGAGAGTCAGCATATTGCCCCCAACAATCTGGGTCCTCATTTTACCCACCTCGGAAGGATGGAAGGCTGAGTCAACCCTGAGTCAACCCTGAGCCGGTGAGCTGGTGAGATTTGAACCGCTGACCTGCTGATCTAGCAGTAGCCTGCAGTGCTGCATTTAACCACTGCGCCACCTTGGCTCTAAGCATCAGAGCGTGTTAATATAAGGCAACTGGCAGTTGGAATGGAGTTCTTTTCAAGTGGGGAGGGGGAGTAGAATTCCTTATAATCAGAGTGTGTTAATTACTGTATAAGAAATACTAGTGATCATTTCAAAAAATCCCATCTTAGTGAGCACCTAGAAGCCAAGAGGAACATACATGCCAAATTTCAAGTTTATAGACTTTACGGTTCTGGAGATTTCATGATGAGTGAGTGGTATTTGGTTTTTATATGTATAGATTAGTCATGATAGATATGTATTACTTCTGGTCATAGAGCAATGGACCTTTTAAGATCAACTCTTGGAGACTATGAATGTCTTGGATGCCACAAGGTTGGTTCATGTAATACTTCTACTGTCAACTCGCGAAGCATTCCTGACCTGCTCTTGAATTGTCATAGGCAGGGAGATGGAGAACTGAGCCTCGCAGCTGCAGTGAGGAAATTGCACTCCAGTCAAAACAAAAGCACATTCCATCCATCTCCACATCAAGGCCATCTCCATGGAGACCCACAGTGGCCGGAGGAAGGGACTTCTACAACCCAAGAAATTGCTTCGTTGGAGAATGTGATTGATGACACACCTTGGGGGAGGGGGAAAACAGGGTCAGAGTTGAGGTGTGAATCAAGTGAGGTCAGAGTTGGCTTCATTTTGTCCTTGCCAACATGAAGTTCCTAATAAATAACTGGATTTCTTTTGAAGCTTGGCTCAAGACTCATGATTTAATTAGGGCATTGGTCAGAACCCTGACATCTGCTGTATGAGCTCATTGGTTGCTAGTTTGCTTCTGGGTCCAGTTCAAGGTGTTGGTTATGACATTTAAAGTCCTACATGGCCTTTAAAGGTTATCTGCAGAACCATTTTTGCCATATCACGTGACTACTTTATTTTAAGACTACATTAACAGAATCTTGTAAATCTGAAAATACAAATTTCCTGCCATCTCCTTTGTAGCCTGAGAATTTAAGGGTGTTCCTTCTGAGTTTATTTCTCCACCCACTTTCCAGCTGTGGGCTATGGCCTTTCTTATCTGACCATTCCTAGGCAGCATCTCCCACCCCCACCTGCACCAAAGTCATTCCTACATGTCATTACCATAGACAGTCCACCAGTTCTGACAGTGGATTCTTCTCTTAAATTAAACTGCTGAAATCAGCTGATAGTTTGGGATGGGATGGGATGGGAAGGTAAGAGGAGGAATAGTTGTTTTGCATGTGAAAATATTTAATGATGAGTTCTGCTACTGAAAAGCAATTCCTGGGGTGAACAAAGCTAGCTAGCTTTGTTCTTCAATTCTTCATCAATCTTTCTGACCTACTCTTTTGTCCTTGGGATCTAATTGGTGGACTTAATAAATAATTAGGTAGAGGTAGATGGATAGTTCAGAAATGTGAATAAACAAACAAACAAATAACTATAACAAGTCTCATATCTCTGCATATTGTAATAAGAGAGGCAAAAGGGAAGATACACATATTTGTTTTTATTTATTTTAAGAGAATTTTTAAAACTGTGTTCTAGGATGAATTATGAAGAAACTGAATGACATTTAGAATATATTAAGTATCTATCCTGTTGTCTCAAAGATGTTTTCCTTCTATAAATGGCAATTTCCAGTATTTTGTTCCTTTGTAAATCTCATTTTACTTTACGAGGTCCCCCCCCCCCCTGCCTGCTTGCTTTCAGTCATGATGTGCAGTCACACAATGTCTTGGTCTACAAAATTGATGTATAATGCCACTGAATAGAGTTGTCTCTTCCCACTGCCTCTCTAGAAAAGCATTAAACAATCAAAAGCTGCGCTCCAGGTAGTCATTTCCGTTTTCTACCTGTCTATCCTTATTGTCTCCTACCTTGCTGCATTCTGTGTTGTGACCACTTGGTGGGGCTAAATGGCTTATTCTTAGACTGGAAAAGGAAAACCGCATTTAGTTTTATGCCAAAACACAGCATTACATATCTTGAGCCAAGCAGAGAACTATAAACCGAATATAAATACAAACCATACATTCCAAGACCAAACTAAACACCACATAAAATCACAGAGATTATCATTTTAAATAAAATAAAAACCTCTTTAGGTCAATATTTCTCAAACTTGGCAACTTTTTAAAATACGTGGATTTCAACCTCCAGACTTCCCCAGCTGGCTTGCTGATATCGATATAGGTTCACTTTTTGCAAACAAGTGTTCATTTGTTTTAGAAACATTTCTTATTTGAATTAGTAAAACAATCAGGCGTGGGCTGCTACAGGTTCGCTCGGGTTTGTGAGAACCTGTAGCTAACATTATGGCCTGTTTGGAGAACTTCCAAATCCCACCTCTGGATGGCCCCTCCCACCCTGCCCCACCCCTCCCAGGAGTCTCCACACACGGCCGGTTTTGGATTCAAGGAAAGTGCTGGGCCTGTGTGGAGGCTTGGGAAGAGGAAAAAACTGCCTCCTGGAAGCTCCAGGCCTGGGGAAGCAGTTTATGCCCTCCCAGAGGTTCGAGGAAAGCCTCCAGAGCCTGGGGAAGGCAAAAACACCCACCTCCCATCATGGTGCAGGAGGCCAACTAGGCCATGCCCACCATGGCCACCCAGCAACAGGGCAGAGAACCTGTTGCTAAAGTTTTTGAAGCCCACCCGTGAAAACAATCCCATGTAATAGATGGCAACATAGAAATGAAAATGTGCATTGAAAAATGTACACCATTTCAACTTATGAAATTAGGGCAGAGGAGAACATTTTTTAAAAAGTGGGGTGGTTGGGTGGGTAAGTTTCAATTTATGTCAGAGAGATGTCAAAAGAAGAAAAAAACTTAATGCTTTAAGGAATCTTTTTATTAGCTCTTAGATAGGTGAAAAATACATTTTTTTTAAATTTGGGCATATTGAGCATATTGCTAACCAAAGCTTTGTTCACACAGTGTGTTATTTCAGGGGTAAATAGGCCATGGATTTTTGCAGTACAATTTGCTGGCTTCACATGACATATTGAACCTTAAACTGACTAAAGGTAACCCTCAATTTACAACCAGCTGCTTAGCATTTGAAGTTAGGACAGACACCTCCCAAAAAGGGACTTGCAACCCAGATTCAAAGTTCACATGTCTGGGTCCCCCTTGATCACGTGACTTCATTTTAGGCACTTGGCTCATGGTCATGTGACTGCCATTTACGATGTCTTTTTCCAGAAACCAGTGTTCTGTTTTTGTAGCAAACAATGCCCCATAGCAAACAATGATATTGTGTAATGACCAGGGCTTAATGATCATCACATTCACTTTACAACGCCTGCATTTGCTTAATGAATGGTCACTATGATGACCCATTTTATTACCATCATGACTTAAGACCAAAATTAGCAATAGCAGTTAGACTTATATACCGCTTCATAGGGCTTTCAGCCCTCTCTAAGCGGTTTACAGAGTCAGCATATTGCCCCCAACAATCTGGTTCTTCATTTCACCCACCTCGGAAGGATGGAAGGCTGAGTCAACCTTGAGCCGGTGAGATTAGAACCGCTGAACTGCAGATAACAGTCAGCTGAAGTGGCCTGCAGTACTGCACCCTAACCACTGCGCCACCTTGGCTCTTTTGCAGGATCAGTTACGGTCATAAGCCAAAGACCACCTATATACAAGCTGGCTTCACATGTTATGTTCACATTGCCATTTCAAAGTGTGGTCTGCATGAAACAATATCTCACTCATCTGCATCCTTTCTGTTCTCCCCGTTGAAACCAATGGAGATTTGGTAATATAGGAAGCCATGCATTTAAAACTCCAGTAATACTCTGTTTACTCCAACAGAGTAAATATGCCCTTATTGACAACTGACAAAAGTGCCTAGCTACGCTTTGTTAATTGAATTCCAACTAAAAGGTATTTCTGGGTTTTGATCATGGAATAAAGGCCTTCCTTTTGGAAAGCGGGGATTAATCGTCTTCTTATTTTCTCATCTTCAGAGACCTCTAGGAATTGAAAAACCTCTTAGTCTTGCTGATCTTGCTTTTTTATTTTTCTAAGCTTACAGTACCAGGATGAATGGTTTGAAGATTTTTTTTTGCTGACATGATTGTTCAAGAATATATAATGATCAAAGTCCCTTAAACCAATTGTATCTACTGGATTCCTTTTAGCTAGTGTAGCTAAATATGGTCAGGTTGCTCTTCTGTCTTGGAAAGGAGAGGACAGGAGGGGAGAGGTGAGGAAGGGAGGAAGAGGAGAGGTGAAGAAGGGAGAGAAGAGGAGGGCAGGGAAGAGGATAGATGAATAAAGGAGGGAAGAGGAGAGGTGAGGAAGAGAGGGGAGAGGTAAGGAAGGGAGAGGAGAGGTGAGAAGGGAGGGGAGAGGAGGGGAGAAGGGAGGAAGGGAGGGAAGAGGAGAGCAGGGGAGAGGAGAGGGGAGGAAGGGAGGGGAGAGGAGAGGGGGAGAGGAGGGAAGAGGAGAGGTGAGGAAGAAAGAGAGGGGAGAGGAGAGGGGGAGGGCAAAGGAGAGGGGAGGGGAAGGGAGGAATTACTGAGGTGCTATGTGCCAGGGAGGGGAAGGGAGATGGGACAGGTGAGGTAAGGTGAGGTGAGGAGAGGAGAGACAAGGAGAAGCAAGGAATTACTAGGATGCTATTTGACATTGAAGGGAGGAGGGAGGGAGAGGGAGGGAAGTGGAGAGGACAGGAGAGGTATCACTCAGAGGATATGCAATGGGGTGAGCTCCCATTCTCTCTCCCCTCTCCTGCCAACCTAGTAGTTCGAAAGCATACAAATGCAAGTAGATAAATAGATACCACTTTGATGGGAAGGTCTGCCTTGGCATATAGTCATGCTGTCACATAACCATAGAAGTGTCTTCAGAAATGCTGTCTCCATCCGCTAGGAAAGAGAGATGACCACAGACATGACTGGACAGGGGAAAACCTTTAAAACAAGTAATTCCTTGTTTTATATTCTAAAAATGAAAGGATCATAGCTTTTCAACCATGGAATAAAAAGTGAAATAGTGGCATTCTTCCTTGTCTTCTCTTTCTACCCATCTACTGTATGAAGCTCTCATCTCCCAAAATGCTTCTGATTATAAGAACTAGTTGTAAATAACACATCTTCGGATTTAAATCATCCATTCCCACAATCTATGTGGTGATGAATATCATGTTAAGTTTTATAAAAGAAAATGAGACATCCCTAAATTTCAAGAGGAATGAACGAAAACCTCTTTGTAGTAGCAGCAACTGAGAACTACTGCAACTGACATGTCTAGAAACACAAGTTTTAGAAATCCAATAAGTTAAATGTAAAGGTTCCCTTCGCACAGATGTGCTGGTCATTTCCAACTCTAGGCGGCGGTGCTCATCTTCATTTCAAAGCCAAAGAGCCAGCATTGTCTGAAGATGTTCTCCGTGTGGCTGGCATGACTAAATGCTGAAGGCACACAGAATGGTGTTACCTTCCCACTAAAGATGGTTCCTATTTTTCTAGTTGCATTTTTATGTGGTTTAGAACTGCTAGCTTGGCAGAAGCTGGGACAAGTAACGGGAGCTCACTCCATTATGCAGTGTCAGGGATTCGAACCTTTCTGATCAACAAGCTCAGCATCTGAACCACTGAGCCACCGAGCCACTGTATCCCTTAGAAATCCAATAAAGCATCATAAATCTGTGTGACCATAACCTGATGCAATCTAGAAAGAAAGAAAAACCCTGGATGGATATATGACTAAATTCTGGAGTAAACTCCGCTCCCTTCTAGATTGAGATTCACTAACCGGAAAAGAAATTATCAGAGGTTTTTGAATTACAATATTCCCAGGCAAATGAAATAAAAAGGTAAGGCAACTCTGAGTTAAACAGAATGACAAATTTACAACATTATTTTGGGGGGAGGGAATCACATCCAAACTTTCAAGATCAGTAAATAATCAGACTGCTCGGAGTCCTTGATCTTACATTAGATACGCTCAAAGCCTCTCTAAGTTCTTTCGCCACAATTTTTCCACAAGGCTAAATCCCATTTTTGTTGAATCTTATTGTTGTTGTTTTTATTTGTTCATACTTGAATGCAATCCATTGCCTCTCCAATATCCACCTGTATTGGTGCATTCTTTTATTTGAAACAGACTTTTGCGGTGAAATAATTTCCAAAGATTTCAAAAAGCTGTTTGCATGCAAGTCTGGCAACGACCCTGTTCAGATCATAAGTTACAATCAAGTTATTTCCAATTAAGTATACACGACTCCCCACTGCTTATAAAGTTTCACTCCGCACCTCATTTGTTTAGTTCGAATGGGTATTCTGATTTATGAACCATGATGCCAGGCTCTTACTGCATCTTTCTGATTAAAAGGAACTAATTTAAAAGAAATTAAAATACTGCATGTCTCCTGCCATAATTATTCACTATTGGGTTGTCTAATATGCACATACAGCCCAGGGGTGGGCTGCTACGGGTTCAGACAGGTTCGGGAGAAGCCATAGCTAACTGTTGTGGCCCGGCAGGAGCCGTTGGAGCTGCCACCAGACTCCGACAGCGAGGGGCCCTATGAGTTGGCCCTGGAGGATGTGGAGGACCCTGGACAGGGTTCCGACTCCAAGCAGGGCGCAGAGAGACTGGTTGGCTACCAGGTGGCGCCTGAGCCTTGGATCAGTGGGGAGAAGACAAGAGAGAGTGATCCAGAAATCAACAGTGAGTTGTTCCGGGATGCACGCCGTCGAAGGGCTATTCGGCGTCAAGAACAACTACGTAATTACAGGAGGTAATTACGCTCAGCTGATGGTCATTAAGCTCCTCTCCAGACTATAAAAGAGACTGTTTGTGCCACGCCCTTCTTGCAGAAGTCAACGCTTAGACTAAAGAGAAATGAACTTGGCAGGCTGGATTGCTGGCAGAGTTTGTTTGCATTGCTGCCAAGGTTTGTCGGACTTGCTGCCAAAGTCCTTATCTGTTTGTTTATTTGGCTTTCAGCCACCAAGAGTCTGGTCTTGTTATTAAAGGACATTCCATTTTACGCTTGTCTCGGCTTTTGTTACTGGATGGAGAAGGGGGTCAGAACAGCTAACATTATGGCTGGTTTGGAGAACCTCCAAATCCCACCCCTGGCCGGCCTCGCCCACCCTGCCCCACCCCTCCCACACCACCCCTGCCCTCCCAGGAGTCTCCACACAGTTCATTTTGGATGTGAGGTAAGTGTAGGTCCTGTGTGGAGGCTCGAGGAGGGGAAAAATGGGCCTCCGGAGAGCCTCTGGAGCCCAGGGGAGGAAGTTTTTCCCTCCCAGAGACTTGAGGAAAGCCTCCGGAGCCTGGGAAAAGGCAAAAGCGCCACCTCCTGCCATAGTGCAGTAGGCCAACTAGGCCACGCCCACCCCACAACCAGGCAGAGAGCCCGTTGGTGAAATTTTTGAAGCCCACCCCTGCATGCAGCTATAAAAATGCCTAACATGCAAGATCATCTTTAAAAAGAAGTCAAAGTAGAAAGTCTTGGCATCAGGACCAAGGAGAACTGGATTGCTATCAATGCTATTTAAAAAATATGGCTGGCCATGCCAGTCTGTGTGAGACGTATAATAGTGCCATTTTGCAGAACAGAAACTTGTCATTAAAACACGGTCCGCTGGATAAATCTCATATTGATATGCTTGTCTTCACTGTAGCCTGTATTCTAAACTGATAGATGGAGACTAATCAAGGAGAGAAGCAACCTAGAACTAAGGAAAAAAATCCTAACAGTGAGAGCAATCAACCAGTGGAACGGCTTGCCTTCAGAAGGTGTGGAATGTCAGGCCTGCAGTTATATCCCTTTTAGGACCTTTGGCCTGCCACACTATCTCTTATTTCATTATGCTGTTTCATTAGTGTAGTAGTTGGGAGGGGGGAATAGAAAGGAGTAGAATTGTGGAATGTGTTATTGTCATTCTTTTCTAGAAGCCCAAGGTCATCTTTTGTCTCTGCACCTCTGCATATGACCAGAACCAGCTGGGTGGAGATGCCAGTGTGGAAGAAGAAGATTGGACCATGTGATGGATTTGTGGGTGTGCGGACAAGATCATGAACTTTCAACTGGGTGGGAATCTGATGTAAATTCCAGAATTGGGATTTCACAGATGTGCTAAGATGTCTGATTTATTAAATTGGAACTTTAAGAATCGTTTTGCCTTGGACTCTGATAGTCCTGTAAGTGTTTCAAAGACAAGAGGGAGTTTAATTTGGAGTGCTACTCAAAGAAGGGAGATAATTTCACTGAAAATGTAGCAAATTGAAGTACTTTAAGAGTTTTGTACAGCTACCTTCTGTTTTGATGGCCTCTAAATAGCTCATTGGGTTCACATATTAAGCTAAGCCAAGCCATAAGTCATAGCCCACAAACCTCAATATGTGGAATCATTCATAGAACTAAACTAAAACTGAATTACATTATAATGCAATATAAGAAAGGAACTCCAAATAAGAAGTGAGAAAAGTACCAGAGGTGGGGTACTGCTGGTTCGGGCCGGTTTGGGCGAACCAGTAATTCCGACCAGCAGCCGGGCCCACCCACCCGCCCCGGCACTATCCTGTCCTATATAATCACTGTGTTTGATGCCGTGCGCATGCACGGAAGGCACACACTCACATTTTCGGTTCTGGATGAACTGGTTGTTACATTATGTGATGCCCACCTCTGAAAAGCACCCCTTCTTTCTTCAGCAGCATTTGGTCTTTCTGACATTCTCTTCTTTCTAAAGTGTTAACAATTTGCATCTGGCCCAAAGGTGGAACAGATAAACTAATCTTGTACTGAGAGTGAATTATTTTGTTTGTGTTCTTACTTCACTGCTTGTACCTATTCCAGAGTAATGATGACGTCCATTTACAGATGCTCATCCATTTCTTTTTTCTTCTTTTCCATGCATAGACCACTGTATGGCCAAAAACCAGGAGAGAATGTGCAGATAAAAGTAACCTGACAGTGAAATGGGGGCATATTAATTAGATAGATAGATAGATAGATAGATAGATAGATAGATAGATAGATAGATAGATAGATAGATAGATAGATAGATACAGCATAATTCTGGAACGCCTTGAGCAATTTCAACCAAGCATGGTACACAGATGACTTACAGTATGGAAACAAATACTGTGGGGGTAAGACATACCTAACACCTCTTGGGTGTGTGTGTATGTTCTGTTAAGATATAGCCTGTTGTGCCGTAAAATGACTTCTACTGTGCAGTGCAGTAGAATTGCCATGGTAATGGCTTCACAGTACTCCACAAAGGCGGGGGGGTCCCTCTGGTATGGGGGAAAATCTAACATTAGAAACTACATTTGGTCCGGACATTTTCCCCCTATAAATGAATACCAGGGCAATGCGGGGTTATCATCTGGTAAATAAATAAAAAATATCAACAAAAATAGCCTGACTTACAAGTATATGGTAAAAGCATTTACCTACTATTTAGGAAGGCATCAAGGATAGATTATATTTGAGTATCAAAAAACTTTTTAAAACAATTGGAGTAAATAGAAATAGCATCCCTTCACATTTCATGGTCTAGTAATATTGGGGGTCAATCTTGAAGAAAAGGTTCTGTATTCTTTCTTCTGGTGCTTTAATGATAAATTGACCTACAACCCAAAGTGAAGCAACATTTAGATCAGACGTTGTGAGGTTCCTTCCTGAAAAAACTGCTGCAGAGCAAATATCTTTAATAATAAGTTGGAACATTATGAAAGCTGTAAGCAGGAATGAGTATATGAACACAGCTAAAGGGGACAAACTGCAATACATTTAGAGATTAAACATTTATGGACAAAATATAATAGTACAGGATCAATTAATACATATAGGCAGTCAGAAAAAAATTAACTTAAAAGTATTATTAAAAATCAATGAGACTGAAAAAAAACAATGTTTTGATTTTAATATTTTTAATTATTGATAATTTGTTTTTAAAAGAAAATATTACAAATTTAATAATACCAATTACATGGCTACTTGAAAAAAAGAAAGATATATATTCAATTTTCAAATGTTTAGGAGTTAATGCTATTAAAATATTAATACATCACAGTTTGTAGTGATCCAGCCAACACACAAGCAAATAATTCAGCAGGATTCATTATACAGAAAAAAAAACTTCTTTATTTGCAATAATATAAATCATGATGCATGTATACAATACCCATGCAGCTCTTGCAACGTGGTAGAGAAGAGAAGTAGCAAATACACCAGGGGTGGGTTCCTATACCAGTCGGTACCTGTTCACTGCGTGCGCGCTTTTGAATTTGAGCTTGTATTCTGATTGGTTGTCAGACTCCCATGGAGCCATGCAGGGGCAACTCTGTTGAGTTCCAGGCTTGGTTGAGCCTTTGCTGGGTGATGATGTAATGAAAGGGCTTTGGGATTCCTATTATGGATCTGCCTGAAGGAGGTAGATCTTTGTTATAAAGAATAGACTGGCCATTGACAAAGGTGGGGTCTGAGTTTCTGCCTCCCTTTTAGGGGAGATATTCTGTCCTTTTAATATTTCCTAAAATATTTCATTTTTCTAGGAGAGGGGTGGGTGCTAACATCCTATACTACCTTTTGCTATCAGAAGCAAATCACCCTCCTACTGTTCCTGCTTGCCCTTTATTTTTCATTGGGGGGGGGGGGGCTGGAAAACGAGGTGAGGAAGATTTCAGAGAGGAGTGCAGGCTGGCAGAAACTTTTGCCTCCTTTAAGCCGGGCTGGCTTTGGAAACCAGAGCAAAAGATCCAGGCTCGTGGTGAATTGTCCCTGTGATGAGTCAGCCGTGGTGAGGTTTTCTGCAGCTAGGTGGCAGCAGCGAGTTGTCCCATTCACAGTTTTTACAATTCCCTATAGATGACAATTTCTGAGAAAGGGATTCAAAACGAGATCATCCTACTTGATCTTTCAGTGTAAGCAAATATCTTATACTATTCAACAGGATAACCATCAAGACTGAAATGATTTTATAGATTCAACAGATTTCATGATTCTCTGAAATAACAGTGTAACTAAATAGAGGTGCTTTATACCATGATTCAATTCTGCACCTGTATAGCTGAATTATTGAGAAGATGGGTGCAGAGTTACAGCTTAATTATGTTATGTCTCTATAAGTGTTCATCACAGCCTCCTCCGCTGCTTCTCAATTTTGAACCACTTTTGATCTTTGATGATTACATTAGATTGTTTTGTCTCTATGCTTCCTCTGTCTTTCTAATTTTCATGCTTTCTCATGGCAATGATATAGTTTTCTTCTTCATTAAAGATATCATTCAAAACTTCTATTTTCTTCTATCCTCTCCTCACCTCATAATTTATAAATTTCGTTTTTCATATCTTTTATACTTTCAAAATATTTCTCATCATTTCCCCTAACCTGAATTTTCACTTTTCTCTGTAATTCTCTTCTATTTTTGTTGTTTGTTTCAAATGTCAATCTAAGAGCAAAGACATGTGGTTTTCTGTACTTCAGTGCCTGGCACTTACTTCTTAGACTGTTTTATTGGAAGGAACTATTTCATTCAATATAGCAATACTTTTTTAAAATTTTAGAGAAAAGTTCTCTCAAATTATACTTAAGAAATCACTTTTTGCTTCTGTAAAATACCGGTACATATATTGCAAGAAAAGCTATATATGGTTTGTATATACTATAATTCAAATGGAAGTTTCTTTCTCTAGGGAAGAATTAAAGACTCATATTATATGCACAATCTTGACACAGGTCTCTTTGTCAAAAGAGAAAATCCATGAACAACATTAAAGCATTTGTATAAATTCCTGATCTGCTTTCACTGAACTTCTTTAATGATTTAGGGCTTTACAAGAACTTCAGATTCTCAAACGGTGGCTGAATAAATTGTTCCTTCCTTGCTAAACACTACAGAAATTAAACAGCAGGGCATAATGGGTTGATCAAAAACTAGGGGTGATTATGACAACTGTGTTCCAGTGCTTGAGGGGCTATCACAGTAAAGGGTCAACCTATTGTCCCAAACACTTGAGGGCAGGACAACAAGTGTAACACATGGATGATAATTGAAAAGATAGATTTAGCATAAAACTAAGGAGAAATTTCCTAATAGTGAGAACAACTAATCAGTGGAATGATTTGCCTCCAGAAATTGTGGTTGCTCCATCAATGGAGGTCTTCAAGAATAGATTGGATAGACACTTGTGTGGAATGGAATTAGATCCATGTATTGAACAGGGAGTAGGACTAGAAGACCTCCAATGTCAACTCCAATTCCATTATTCTATATTCTATGCAGGAGACAACTGCTAAGAAAGAAAATATTTGGAAGGTGAAGTGTCAAAGGTTATTTGAACAACCCTGTTATAACCTAACTCAGTGGTCCCTAATCTTTGTGGCTTGGTGGCCCAGCTGGGGTGGGGGGGAGAGGGGGAACTGGGCTGCATGACTAGGAGGCCAGCATGTGTGTACACAGACACAACTCTTGCACGAGTGGCACGCCGAGTGCCCACTAGCCTGCTGCTTGCACAAGTTGAGCTGCACACATGGCCAGCAACTCGCATGGCCCAACAACTCGCATGGCCCAAGTTTTAATAGGCCACAGCTTGGCAATGTGCCACGGCCCGGGGGTTGGGGACCCCTGCCCTAGCTGATATATATGTTCCAAGAAAAAAAAGGCAAGCATCATAGCTAAGTGGTGCAAAGATATTATAAAAACACTCCAAATAGTAAGCTAATTACTGAGATTAAAACTCATCTGGCTGATTTATATAGAAAGGAACACTTATATCTGCAGAATTTGCGCTGCTTTTCATTAAAAGAGCTCTATTAAGAAACGGGGGAGAACTACTATAATAGTGAGTAGAAAGGAATTTACACCGAGGAAAATAAATAAAAACCACCCAAGAGCAGAAGCTCCCTGAGCAGTTGACAAAAAGCATAAGTTCAAATAAAAACAATGAAAGCAAATGAAAGGCAAAATAAAATGAATTGGGAAGCTTCAAGACTAAAGCATTATGAATTAAAATACAATTAGGAGACCATTTAAAAGTCTAGGAAACTGGGGGGGAAAATCTTCATCATTGCCAAAATGGTGCTAAAGTGTGGGCCGGCCCAACTTCTTTGGGAAAAGAATTCCATGAATAGGATGTTTCTGCAGGAAAAGCCCTCCTTTGTAGAGGCCCACCTCATCTCCCTTAGGTGAGCTTGACGCTGAAAGCGTATGAAGATACCATGTCATCAAAGGGAGGGCCTCACTCCATGGCTTGCATGGTAAATGATCACCTTGTCATAAAGAATGAACATTACTGACAATAATCCAGTACTACAAATCAGGCATTGCACATTCTTCCCATGTGGTCATTTTCAAGCCTTTCCTTCATTTGCTTGCCTGATTCCAAAAACTGGTAATAAATTGGTCCAGAGGAGGCAGAGTAAGATAGCTTTTTTGGGGGTGGGGGGGAATGAATATGAACTAGCAGAAGTGGTGCACTCTGTGTTCCTTGGATTAATCAGTGCCATCTGTCAGGAACCAGGAAGCATGCTTTCTCTGCTATGGCAGAATCTCTTGGTAGGAGAGTCTTCCCAACATGTATGAGGCCCTCACCCTGTTGGCATTCTGAAAAGCCCTACAATGGGTGTGTTTTAATCTATGTTTTTGTATAGAGCAAGGGTATCAAACTCAATTTCATTGAAGGTTGTGTTTTACCTCAGGGGGCATGTGGGGCAAGGGTGGGTTTCAGCTGCCATTACTACCATTTTCTTAATATTTTTTTTGCAATTTTTAGTAAATCAGTAGTAAAATAGTATTAGTATTAGTATTAGTATTAGTATTAGTATTAGTATTAGTATTAGTATTAGTATTAGTATTAGTATTAGTATTAGTATTAGTATTAGTATTAGTATTAGTAGTAGTAGTAGTAGTAGTAGTAGTAGTAGTAGTAGTAGTAGTAAAAAAAGTACATTTTTTAATGAAGATTGTTCTGCGCATGTGCATAACACAAAATCACAATGGCGCCGCCGATCATGTGTCTGCCAGATTTACTACCTATTCGGCCAAACTGGACCAAATAGGTAGGAACCCACCTCTGGTATGGGGGCACGGCCAGCTCAATGTCTTTCATCAAGGCTCTATTTTCGGCCATAACAGGTTCCTGCAGCCCTCTGCCAGCAAAAATGGAGCTCGGGGGTGGGGATGCACGCGGCCTCCCTGAGCTCTGTTTTCACTGGCAGAGGCACCACGGGCTGGTCCTTTGCTGTTTCTAGGGCTGTTCCGCGGGACAGATCTAAGCACCCCATGGGCTGGATCCTGTCTGTGCACCTTGAGTTTGACACCCCTGATATAGAGCAACTGGATGCGGTCTAGTTTTGTTTCTATATTGTGTTTGTACTGTATTATATTGTGAGGCGCCCCAGATTTGGTCTGGAATTGGACAGTGCCTAAACTGAATTAAATCAATAGACAAGCAGACAGGCAATGACAATAAAGAAACAGTTTAGGCAAAAAGAAAAGTCAGGCAAAGCTGATCTGTTCCAATAGAATTTTTTTTCATAATTTTTGTAATGTACGAATGTATGAATTAAGCTGACAGCCATGTAAACAAAAGAAAATCAGAGAGAAAATTAAGGAACCAAACTTTTAATTCTTTGTCCTTCCCGCTACATGTTTTTGTCTTTACTGGTATTGCTGTTGTTATTTTAATTGATGTCCTCCTGCCTACATTCCAATGGGTGTAAGAAAAAATGGTTAAAAAAGGAGGAAAATAATTCAGATGCTGCTAGAGTTTATTAATAACTCTGCAGCTAATACTTCTTTTCTCAAATGCCCTTTAAAACCCCCGTGTATTTTAGATGATTAATTGAGCTGACATTTGTCATTAACTTTACAATTGCTTTCCTTGGTTATTAACGCCAATATAGAGACATCATTTATGAATTGCTTATGATCAATTTGAATTGTTTTTGTTGTTATTGTTTAGAAGCAGAATTTAACCTGAAAAACAACCTGGAACACAGCTCCAACTTTTTAAAAAAAAATTCTAAAACTGCAGCAGCTAAGTTATCTGTTGTTGCCATAATATGATAGCAATAGCACTTATATACCACTTCACAGTACTTTACAGCCCTCTCTAAGTGGTTTACAGAGTCAGCATATTGCCCCCAATAATCCACATTTTACCAAACTTGGAATGAGGGAAGGCTGAGTCAACTTTGAGCCTGGTGAGATTTGAACTGCCAAATTGCAGGCAGCCGGCAGTCAATGATACTCAAAGCTACACAACTTCAGGAAAGGTTGAGGTCTCCAATCATTTTCACAGGGTAACCAGAGAGTCTGTTATGGTGAGTGGAACCCTTATTTCTACTCTTTCTCTCTAGAATGTGTTAATTTACATACCAGTTATCATTTCCTATATTTTGTTTCCTTAGAGAGGCTTTCAAAAATGTTCTGTTTGTAAGATCTATGTCAACATGAGAAAATATTGTATATATTTGTAAATATTGCTATAACTTAAATGAGTATATAATTCACACAATAGCAATCTATATAATTAGAAACTGTGTTAATATGAGTGGTATTGATACGGAAACACTGTAACAAGTGGAAATGTGTGTTTTAATGTTGAAATATGTTTAATAAAATTATTTTTTAAAAAAAACAAAAATTTTCTGTTTCTACTGCATTGTTGCAAGTAACCCTTGTTAATTCCATTTTGTATCACAGTTATTATCTCTCTTCCTTTCCCTTATTATATCCCTTCCAACTCTGTTATTCTGCTATTCTCTTATTTCATACTTCCTTCAATCCCTAACAAGAATGGTGGGTGCATGTGTGTGCACGCCAGGGGTGAGTTTCAATTTTTTTTACTACCTAATCTGTGGGTGTGGCCTATTTTGTGGGCATGGCTTGGCAGTCATGTGACTGGATGAGCATGGCCAACTTGATGTCACTCACCAGGAGATGTCATGGATTGGGTAAAATGTGGTGAAGCTCACTTAACAATGCTCCTGGTTAGCAACCAAAATTTTGGGCTCAATTGTAGTCATAAGTCAAGGACTACCTCTGCCTTCCTCTGCATAGCAGCCTTGTCCTAGTAAACTCCTCCTCCTTTCTGGCAATTTTTCTCTCTTTTAGAGGCACCAAAATAATCCAGACAATGTAAGGTTTCCTGCTGCAGCAGGGGTTGGACTAGATGACCTTTTCTTTCTTTCTTTCTTTCTTTCTTTCTTTCTTTCTTTCTTTCTTTCTTTCTTTCTTTCTTTCTTTCTTTCTCCCTTTCCTCTAGGAGAAGCAATCACCCCCCCCCCCGATAAAATATTACTCCCAGAAAGGTTCATTCCATATTCCTGCCAGATAGAGATAATGAGATAATGAGCATATAGAAGGTTTGGCTCCATTCACAAGCAGAGAATCATCCCAAACCTTTTAGAAGCACAAAACCCATATTGCACAAACCCTAAAACTTCAAAAACATAGAACCATATAAGAAGAATCCTGCCTTTTATCCAGTTTGTTGTTTAGCTGACCTAGAAACAAACTGCTGAATATCATTATGCAAACCTCCTTCTGAGCAGCTTTTCAATTTAAAGCAGGTTTCAAGTTTGCAGCATTAAGACTTGTGGACTACAACTCCCAGAATTCCACAGCCAGGCATGCTCACTTCCGATCTAAAGCAACAGCATTTGTTTTTCTCCTTTGCTGAATCTCCTGGCTGCAAAGTAAGTTATTTCTCTTTCTTCCTGCCTTCCCTTCCCTTTCTTCCTTTCCCCCTCTGTTTTATTTTTAAAGCTTTTTTTCCCTTGCCTGAACCGGCAGGGGGAAAAAGCTTTAAAAAAAAAGCTCTGATGATGTTTGGGGGCGTGGCCAAGCCATCATTACTTCCGGTCCTATCCAGTACGCCAGTACCGGAGGTACATCCAATACCTCTTCTAGCGTACTGGACCGTACCGGGAGGAACGTACCTCTGGTGCATGCCTTCCTAGTTTTACTTGAATCCAAATTAGCCAAAGATTTTTCCAATATGACTGGAAATTCTAATTGTGGTTTTGTAACAAATCCACATACATCTTGTGGAGCACTGATTATCTAGCTCCTCCACCCCACCCTGCCCCAATCTACCATCAGTTTTGGTGCTGCTCTTTGTGATTGATATTTTGCTAATTAAGAACTGGCATGCCTTCCTCCTGTGATGTGCTGTTTTCCGTTTGGATCAATATGTTGGTTAGCTTTATATCGAAAAGTTAATTCTTGAACATTTGTGGCAATGAACTCAAGTGTCTTCACGGGATATTTGGCAGCAGCAAAGGCAATATAACTTTATCTGACATACTGGAGTTAAAATGAAGAGCTTATTGAGAAGTTCAGTGTCAAAACTGTCAATTTGGTGCCCACTACAGCTGTCGGTAGAAACTCCGGGCTGTGATTATGTCTGTGGATAGAATCTCTGGCCATGGTCCAATATAGAAGAAGGCAATGGCATACTAATAGCCATCAAAATTGATGGACACAATATTTTCTTGGATTATTGATGGTTGGTCTCTGTTTCTCTGCATTGCTTTAGAGCTAGCCCGGGCTGTTGGTTTTCTGTCTGCTAGATATAGTTAGACAGACTTGATTACTCCATCAAGAGTATCTTTCTAAGTTTTTTATATATCAAAATAAGCAGCAGTAACTGTCAGACAGATGAGTTTAAAAATAAACTTCTTAGGAGAATGCTTTGATTTGTAAAGTTTGAGCATTAGCTTCTCGTTTAAAACTTTGCAAAAGATTCTCTTCGTTTAATTCAGAGCAAAATTATTCGGTCAGCATATTTGCCAAACAAATGTAGATTAGTTAATGCAATATTTTTTTTCCAATTGCTACTTAAGGCAGTGAAACCTGAACTCTGAAAAAGGCAGATGGGAGAAAGTGGGACACCTTTGAACTGTACTGCTGGAGGTGACTATTATGCATCTCACAGATTGCAAAAATAACAAATCCTAGACTGAACCTTAACCAAAAATATCACTTGAAGCCAAGACCGCCAAACAAAAGGTATCATATTTTGGCCATGTCATGCAAGCTGACTCACTTGAAAAGTCAATCATGCTGGGAGTGATCAACGGGAAAAGGAGAAGAGGTCACCCTAGTACCTATTGGCTGGACACTATAAAGCAGGGGTTGCCCTCCCTTGGGCTTTGACCCACTACTGAGCCATGACCTATTCAGAACCGGGACATAGAAACTGTGAGCAAGTGCGCATACACATACAGCTTCACTCACACAGAACTAATCCCCCCACCCGCCGCACTAGCCCACAAAAGTTGGAGAGCACTGTTATAAAAGGTTGACAGTGGTGGAGGTGTTGAAAGACAGAGTGACATGGAGAGTGTTGATTCATAGAGTCGCCAAGGGTCAGGCATGAATGAATGGCTGACGATGACGATGATGATAATTACTCACTTGGAAATCTTGAAATTTCTTTGAGAGGTTATAGCCCTCTCTAAGTGGTTTTACAGAGTCACCATATTGCCCCTAACAATTTGGGTCCTCATTTTACCCACCTTGGAAGGATGGAAGGTTGAGTCAACCTTGAGCCTGGTGAGATTCGATCTGCCAAACTGCTGGCAGCCGGTGATCAGCAGAAGCAGCCCGCAGTACTGCATTCTAACCACTGTGCCACCGCAGCTCTTTAACCAATTTCCTTAGACTTACTCTATCAGCACTGTTGACCCAACACCAGAAAGGCAGGTGACTTCTTCTGGACAGCAGAAATGGATAATAACATCTCCACTTAACTTCAAAGTAACAAGGCATATTTTTTCTGTCTGGATTTTGAGCATTATACAATGCAATTTGTGGTCCTGTTACCTAAATTGATTGAATCTTGGGATTTTGCTGAAACGAAGAGACCATTTTTTTTTTGAATCCTCAGAAAATAGGTTTGGCTATAATCTAACCAGGATTTAATATTCTTTCTTACATTGTCTGTAGCAAGCAGTGATTGTTGGGTCCTCTACAGTTTTGTTTTTGTATAAGCCTCACCTTTCCATGCTTAAATCGTTAATAACTTTCTCCAGGGAAAAGCACATCTGTCATATTGTCTTAGCAAGTTCTGGCTTGCTCCTTTCTTCAGTGTTTCATCATCTGCTAATAAGGGAAACTGTCTTTCTGTTGTAACATTTGTGGTATAGATTATCAACAGTCTATTAAAAATAAAATACTTTGTAGGTAGTAAGAAACAGCATTCTTCTCCCTCCTCATTTATCTTTACTGACGACCTTCAAAAGGAAGGAAGGAAAAGAATCAATATTTAGTAATGACATAATTATCAATTATATGTAGGTGACATGATGAGGTGGCAATTCATGAGGCTGTTTCCTTGGGAGCACCATCTGATCATTTAAAATCTTATACCTGAATACTGAGGTTGCAGCTTTGAAAATGCAGCATTAGCATTAGTTTCGGTTTGTCCTGCATAAGCTGAGTTGTTGCAGAAGTATGGCATTCTGATAGAAAATAATATATAGCTATGCTAAGAAGACTTAGCTGGTGGTGAAAGTATTGGGTTCAACAGAATATCTGGATAAAGTTCCTGAATTCACACATACTATTCTATATCTTTACATTGGATTGTAAAAAGGCAGTGGGGAAGTTGAATTAAATGTTAAAGTTTTAAAAAATTAGAAAAATGGAATGGAATGGAGTGGAGTGGAATAGAATAGAAATAGAATAGAAATAGAAGAATAGAAATAGAATAGAAATAGAATAGAAATAGAATAGAAATAGAATAGAAGTAGAATAGAAGTAGAATAGAAATAGAATAGAAATAGAATAGAAATAGAATAGAAATAGAATAGAAATAGAATAGAAATAGAATAGAAATAGAATAGAAATAGAATAGAAATAGAATAGAATCAGTGGTGGGATTCAACTGGTGTAACAACTGGTTATTTGAGCGCGCATTTCTTAAAAACTTCCAGTGTTGGAGCATTCACAACTTCTGAAGGCAAGCTGTTCCATTGGTTAATTGGTCTCACTGTTAGGAAGTTTCTCCTTAATTCCAGATTGCTTCTCTCCTTGATTGGTTTCCATCCATTGTTTCTCATCCTGTCTTCTAATGCTTCGGAGAATAGCTCGATTCTCTCTTCTCTGTGGCAGCCTCTGAGATATTGAAACACTTCTATCATGTCACCCCTAAAGAGAAACACTCCTGTGAATCAAGGTCATCTCCTGGTGATTGACATGTATTGGATGGAGTTTCCCTTGTCTTCATTATATACTTCAAAAGATTAAAATAAAGGAGAATATTTGTAGCTTAAGACTGAAATGAGGGGCCCTTGGTGATCTGTGAGGTTGGCTGTTTTCTTGCATCTTTCTTAGTTGTTTTCTTGGTGATGAAACATCTGCCTGATATGTTTAATGTAAAAATACATTTCAGACATCATGTCAGGGCTTCAATTGGCATCCAATATAAAATCAGAGTCTGAGGCAAGAGATTCCTCAAAGTTTCAATTTATTAAAAGAGCCATGTTGCAACGTCTGGAAAAACCTGAATCTGAAAGCTTCCAGGTTTTCCTACCCAGTTGAAAGTTCAAGATTCTGACCCAACACCTACAAGTTCATTACATGGTCCAATATTCCACTGCCACCAAGACAGATTCCTCCCATCCAGTTCCTGCCAGGTGCACATACAAAGATGACCTTGGCTTTCTAAGAAAGAATATTATTATGGCTACACATCACCCAACTCCATATAATTCCCCCTCTCCCATTTTCCCACAATAGAAAGTGTGGCAGGCCTGAAGTCCGAAAAGAAAAGATGGCTTGCAGGCATGACACATCATCCCTTTTAAGAAAGAGACAAAACTTCCACCAGGACAAAACATGAGTCAAACATGACTCTCCAAAGTACTTGAGGACAGGACAAGAAGTAAGGGATGGAAAATTATCAAAGAATGATTCAGCCTAGAATGAAGAAAAACCAGACACTGAAAACAATTAATCAATGGGGTGACTTATCTCTTGAAGTAGGGGGTTGTTTATCACTGGAGATTTTTACAAAAAGATTGGACAGCCACTTCTCTGAAATGATAGAGGGGGTTACTTAAACAGGGGGTTGAACTAGAAGACCATCAAGGTCTCATCCAACTCTGTTATTCTGATGTATTTTGAAAAAATCCTCTAAATGTTAGAATGGAAGAAGCTTCTTGGATGAGAAGCAAAACATTTTCAAATAATAATAAAAAAGACTCCAAGAAATCAAGTTGCATTTTGGAAAAATGCACCTTTGGGGCAATCGTGACTTGATTGATTTGAGAATCTTCACGGACTCTTTTACCGTAAAAGGGCAGGAGGGGGCGCCCTAGGAATAATAAAATACTTGGGCAGCATCTTGCAGAAAAGGAAGGAAATTGCTGTTTAACCAAATCTTTACATAAAAACAATGACAAAAGCAGACTCTTTTCCAATGGAATGTTTCTTCCCTCTATCTCTCCCACACAATCAAGCTACAATTTAATCCCAAACAGCCTAGCAAATACATGCAGGAAGCCTTCTGTTTTAAAATGAGATGCTATAGGTGACAACGCTGATTAACACACTTGTTCATCTTCAAAGTTCACCTAGGTTGCATAAAGACAACAGGCTGCTATAAATAAGGTTTGGGCATCTAAGCATAATTTCGGTAATCAGAAATAAAATCAGAATAATTGAATCAAATGTCTGAATGGATCTACAGTAGCCACTAAATTAAAACCATCACCTCTGTGGATAATTACTTTTATCGTTAAACTACCTCATTACTGGAATTGTTTTTCAAGCATTGTTTTCAATTGGAAGCTGCCTTCCGGTAACTTACATCCATTATTCCATATTTTATACTCTGGAAGGAGCTTCTATGTCCATTCCCTTATTTGAATAGCACTATTACAGGTATGTCCTCACTTAATGACTAAAATTGGATCTAAAATTTTGGTTATAAGTCATAGTGGTCATTAAATGGGTCGCCATATCACCTAACTTGATTTTGGGGATGTCTTTTTTTTCCATTTATGGGAGGCCCACTTCTTCTGCTTGCTAGCGGCCACAATGGGGCAGAAGGCCATGCAAGGCAGTGGGAGTGGAGCTACCCCGCATGCCCCGTACTGGCTTACCTCAGGGCCCCTGCAGCCGGGCTATCCATGGTCTGACAACTGCCTCATGATGGCAGCACCATCAGCCATGTCCAGCAGAGCCCCATGTGGCTTCCACCAACTTCTTGTGCTTGTTCACAGCTGCAACAGAGCAGGAGGCCGAGCAACGTGCCAGTGCCACAGCCACAAGGTGTGGTGGGGTGGAGCAGTGATGGGTTTCAAAATTTTTTATAACCTTTTCTGTAGGTGTGGCTTGCTTTGTGGGAGTGGCTTGCCGGCCATGTGACAAAATAGGAGTGGCTTGCCAGCCATGTGACTGGATGGGAGTGGATTGCCAGCCATGGGACCGGATGGGAGTGACTTGCCAGCCATGTGACCAGGTGGGAGTGGCTTTGCAGTCATGTGACTGGGTGGGCATGGCCAACTTGTAAAATGTGGTGAAACTCACTTAACAATGCTCTTGCTTAGCAACAAAAATGTTGGCTCAGAAACTCTGGCATTTGAAGCAAGCAAGTCTTAAAGCTGTCAAGTTACAAGTCCCTCGCACCCCTAACCCTTTAGGGAAAAAAAACCCAGGATGTTCAAACTTGACAGCTTTAAAACTTTAAGGTTTAGATAGGACTCTTAGAGGCGGACATAGCGATTGGTGAGCCAATGAGCGGCAGGTGGGGCAAGCATGGTGCGGACGGACAGGGGGAGGGAGCTGGAACCGGTTCTAAATGGCACGGTAGATTTATGGAACTTCTTCTATAGAAGAGGTTAGAACTGGCAGGAACCCACTCCTGGGGTAGAGCTGCCACATATGCCCTGCATTGGTTTACCTCAGAGCCCCTGCAGCCAGGCCATCCATGCCCCAACATCTACATCACCTTGTGGCACCAGGGTGTGGCTCTCCTTCTGTTTGTTACGGCCACGAGCAAATACAAGATGTGGGCTGGCGACCACGTGGGACACTGATGGACACGGCTGTTGGTGCTGCTGCCACAAAGCAGTTGTTGGGGCGTGGATGGCCTGGCTGCAGAGGGCCTGACGTAAGCCCTGTGGGGCACGTGGGGCAGCTTTTCACAACATATGGACAAACTATAGTTACAACTGGGAAATGGTGACCATCCCAGTCCATGCAAAGTCCAAAAGCACTAGAGAATTCCTGGAAGCCTTGCACTCTGAAAATTGGCCATCAGTAGACACATAGACATAAATGACACCTGCATACTCTGAAAAAGAGACAATCAACAAGCCAAAAAAGGGAAATTAAAACAAAAACAACAACAACACCAAAACACCTTCCTACAAGCAATCAACACCCATATGAGCAGAGATCAACATCAAGATTATCACCAGACCAGAGGTGGTATTCAGTCAGACTCGGACCGGTTCGAGTGAACCAGTAGCTCCAACCATCAGCTGGCCCCACCCACCCACCCACCTGTGCTCTATCTTGTCCTTTATTTTCTGCTTTCTACTCATCTCAATAGCGCGGCACAGCTGATTCCCCCCCCCCACAGCTGTTTTACTTACCATTGCTGACTTGGAATATAAGCAGCTGAGATTCTAAATGCTTCATTTTCAGCACTGTTAAGTTAGTCAGTTAAGTTAAGTGAATCTGGTTTCCCCATTATCTTTGCTTGTCAGAAAGCCAGAAAAGGTGATCACATGACCCTGGGACCCTGCAACCATCATAAATATAATTCAATTGCCAAGCCTCTGAATTCTGATCACGTGACCATGGGGATGCCACAGTGGTTGTAAGTGTGGGAAACGGTCACAAGCCACTTTTTTCAATGCTGTTGTAACTTCAGACAGTCACTAATTGAATTGTTGTAAGTGAACAACTACGTGTAGCCAGTAACAGTCAGTTTCATTGTTAATTTTCATTAGGAAAAAGCTCTCTGTATTTGCTCCATACTATTTATAATTTAGAGACTGCCGTTGTGTTTTCACACATGCACACACAAACAGAGAGACATACACACATGGGTGGACTAGATTCATACATAGTGCTTTTTAAACAGTTTGCTTAACCATGATTTATTGACTAATCCACAATTGATTAGATTTGTACAACACCATCCATCATGGTTAACAAACCACCGAAGCTGAGTTCACACAGCACATTAAATCATAATGTGGTTTGCTTGGTTCTGGCTTAGCAATAGTATGCTGCTACCCACAGGCATATCTTTCCAAAAGCTGACATCCAAAATGCACGTACTGGGAGTAAGATTTAATTTTACATAGACGGAAGATAGGATTATGCAATAAACATTCTGGAAGCAGAGGAATATTTAATCAGATATATATTTAGCAGGAGTTGTTCATGCTGTTCATAGTTTTCTTGCCTTTAGTGAGATGCGTATATTGTCCCTATGATAAACTTCAGCATAGAAAAAAACAAAGTCGAAATCTTCTGAAATAAATAAGATTCTGGTTGCTTTGGTTATTATCTTATATGTTCTCTTTTGGCAGTAAAACATTTCTGAACTCTGTTTGATTTATTTCTGAGTAGGCAAGCAAAAGGAATGTATGCACTGTTAGTTTTATTGCCATGTGCCAAATAATCCAGGATATGTATAAATTAATCCAAACGTCATATCAATGACTTTGCGGGCTACAAATTCTGGAAGCTGTAATCTGAACATCTGAAAGGCTCAGGATTGGCTGGTGACACTTAAATTTCCATTGATCCTATAATTCTGTCTCCTGCATTTTAACAGAACATTTTGAGATTTAAGCAAAACATGAGTAGTGGCTGTGTAAATAGTATACTGAGGGATGTTTTTTTAAAAAAACAAACAAACAAACAAATTGGTATTTTAAATTTTTTATCACCATACTATAAATTAGATGTTAGGACTCTGGAAAGAGTGCAGAGAAAAGCAATAAAGAAAATTAGGGCCCTGGAGGCTAAAATTTATCAGGAATGGTTGCAGGAACTGGGCATAGCTCATCTGGAACGATCTCCCCGTGGAGATTCGGACCCTCGCCACCCTTCAGGCTTTCCGTAAAGCCGTTAAGACCTGGCTGTCCCAGCAGGCCTGGGACTGTTGAGTTCCACCCCCACTCGAATTGGTTGTGCTTGTTGTGATTTTTAAATTGTTTGTATTGTTGTCTTGTTTTTTGTCTTACTTTTTTGTATTTGTTCCCCTCCCCTTGGCTTTTGTTCAGCCGCCCTGAGTCCCTTTGGGAATAGGGCAGCATACAAGTCGAATAAATCCAAATCCAATCCAAATCCATCTAGTGAAGAGAAGAACCAGGGGTGACATAATAATGGTGTTCCAATATTTGAGGGGTTGTCACAGAGAGGAGGGGACAACCTATTTACTAAAGCACCTGAAGACCAGACAAGGAACAAGGGATGGAAACTAATCAAGGAGAGAAGCAACCTGGAATTAAAGAGAAACTTCCTAACAGTGAGAACGATTAAGTAGTGGAACAACTTGCCTTCAGAGGCTGTAGGTGCTTCGTCACTGTAGGTTTTAAATAAAAGACTGGGTCTCCTGCTTGAGCAGGGGGTTGGACTAGAAGACCTCCAAGGTCATTTCCAACTCTGTTATTCCATTTATTCAGTACACCTGGCATCTCTGAATATAGATTACCCTATTTTATAATCATACAGACCCAGCAAAGAAACCTTAGCTTGGTCAAACTATAATTTTTAAAAATATATCATTGTTGTACGATACAAAAGGAGAAGAAAAAAGTACAAAGAAACACATTAAAATAGAGAAAAATATACAGTACAGAGACATGGTATCAGTAAATGCAAATATTAGCCTCCTTTTTAAATAAAGTATTAAATGACCAATTAGATGGTTTTTTTTTATTATATCAGTAGAGAGCTGATTCATAAGCAAACAGCAAACACATGTCATCAGGATATATTATCTTTCCATTATAATAAAATTGTTTTTGCTAAATACTACACTTCATAAATCCAAGCACAGGTAGTGCTTGATTTATGACTGGTTGTTTAAAGACTGTTCAAAGCTATGATGGACTTTAAAACAAATATTTATGACCTGTTCACAAAATTACGACTGCTGCCTCATGTCCCTCTACAATCATGTAATTGTATTTTGGTTGCTTGGCAACCAGCTGGTATTTATGATTAGTTTCAGGGACCCAGCAAAAACCACCAGTTTGGAAGAAGGGTTTTGCTTAACGATCATGCAATTTGCTTAATGACCATAAGATTCACTTTACAACTGCATTGATTCACTTTATGACCATGATAAAATGGTTTTATAGAACTTGACTTCAGTTATGTGGTGCCTTGAATTGTAACTGCAACAACTAAGATCAAAATTCCAGGCTTCATTGTAGTTGTTAAGTCAAGGACTATCTGAATTCCAGATTTTTTGAAATTTGAAAAATAATTTGACATCACATTAAAATCTTCATACCTTATTTCTTTCTTAAAATACAAATGAACACACATGTGAACATTAAACCGAAATGAGCATTAGTGAAACAAAACCATATCACACAGTATGGGAAAGTATGTTTTCTGTAATTTTCTATTTACAGAATAGTGATGATTATAACCAGCCTTTTCTAAACATTAGCTGAGGTGTTCAACAAATATGAAAGAAAATCTACTGACTGATTAGTCTTATCTTTAGATAATGTGGAACTTAATGTTTTAAAAATTCTAATGACTGATTCTGTAATTTAGATATAGGAGCCTTGGCTGCAATCTGAAAATAATTGGAGCACCATTTTGAATACTGAAAAATTCCCTATCAATCAATTGCAAAAGTTGCTTTACTTGGAATAGATTATATCTTACACAATATCAGTAGCACCATCCAATATCCACACCTGTCTGTCCCAGCTCCTGGGAAGGATTTGATAGGCAGACAAACATTCCAAATCCAGTCAGAACATCTGGTTGACTATGTGATGAACCATGTATTTACAGGGTTTAGAATAATTTAGTAATACAAAATATTCCAGTTCTTTATTCCAATGTTCTTAAAGGCTAAACAGGCCTGACCTCCTTCCAGAGTTGGTTCAGATCACACTGGGGATTTTGTGCAGACATAGATGTTGTATCAAGCCACAGGGCTGCTGTCAAGCTTCAAGCTTCAAGCAGTGTTTTAAGCAGGGTTGCTGTTAGGTGTCAAGCTGAGCTGCAGGCAAGGATCAAACAGAGTTCTGCTTGCCCACTGTGGCTTTTGGTCCTGACGGCTGGATGTCAGTGTTCTTTATTGCTATTGCTGTAGAAGAACCATTGCAGTCCCATTTCTTCATTCAAGGGTAGTTTTCCCCCCCCATATTTCTCATTCTCCAAATCCCTGAAACACTCCCCCCCCCCATAAGCTTTCCACTTTGATGCCAAGTTACGAAGTGGGCAAGGCTGGACTTTGGAAGTTTTTCCTAAATATCTGAAATGATCTTCCCAATTTGGGCTCTATACCAGTGTATCATCTGAGTAAGGTTAATTCAGTTTTCTTTTCCAGGCAGTATCTTGTCCCTAAACCTCTGAACAGTGATAATATGTACAGTCCAAGAAGCATCATATCCCTTGGGGTGTGACAAATGCTACTGTGGATCGAATAGAATAGAATAGAATAGACTTTATTGTCACTTTAAATGTACACTAATCAAAATACATTAAAATGAAATTTCAATGCATACAGCTCTCAAAGGGTCACCACCTCCAATATACACTACATAAACATAAACAAACAAATAAATAAATAAATAAATAAATACATACATACATACATACATACATACATACATACATACATACCAGGGGTGGGTTCCTACTGGTTTGGACTGGTTCGGCTGAATAGGTAGTAACTAGGCCAGACACGTGACTGAACTGCTTCTATCTTCGGTGGCACCATCTTGATTTTCTGTTCTGCACATGCGCAGAACAATCTTCATTGAAAAAATGTATTTTTTTCCTTTTTAAACATTGTGCGCATGCGCAGACTTTTTGAAGTGCCGAACTGGGAATAATGCCAGCAGGAACCCACCACTGATACTTACATACATACATATAAAATTATGCATATACCCACATATGTTATATAACATGGAGAAACAACACAGTATAGTTCGGATGTATACATGTACATTGCCAGAAAAACGAATCTTGTGAGTTTACCAGATGGATGGCATAGAGAAGAAAGCTGCTACAGAATCTAGTGGTCCTGCTAGAAATATTCTGAAACTTCCTCCCAAAGGGGAGCAACAGAAACAGAACATAGAGTGGATGTGTGGGGTCTCTAACAATGCTTGCTTTATCCATGATGTCTTCTCTGACGATGTTTCCCCATAACATTAGAGAGATATTGGATCTTATCCAAGTTAACTTTAAAGTTGACTATACAGCTGGCCTTTGTCTCATGCCCATAACTGAGCCTAAAAAGAAAGGCATTTATTCAATGAGTTTTCCCCCATTTTAGGACCTTTCTCATCACAGTTGTTAAGTGGATCACTGCAGTTGTTAAGTTAGCAGTAGTTCAATTAACATGGTTGTTAAGTGAATCTGGCTTCCCCATTGATTTTGCTTGTCAGAAGACCCTGGGATACTGCAAGCATCATAAAAACATAACAGTTGCCAAGCATCTGAATTTTGAATATGGGACCATGGGGATGCTGCAATGGTGGTAAGTGTGAAAAATGTTCATAAGTCACTTTTTTCAGTGCTTCAACTTCAATTTCACTAAACGAGGACTACCTGTTGGAGCATTGGACAGCTTTCAAATGGTGAGGTCCTCAAAGCGGGATCGCACCATTTGATAATAGTACCACTGGAGAGGAATCATTCACTCCTAATGTCAACATTTTATCCACATTTCTTTCTAATACGCCCTGCAGTCTCTCTGAAACATAATGAAATTTGCTCTGATAAACACTGTTTTGGCATTCTCTGTGTCAATATGCAACACCAATGTGGCTGTTTTAGACACTTTGGTAAATTGGGTATAGAAGATCTAATTCAGGGGTCTTCAACCTTGGCAATTTTATGACTTGTGGACTTCAACTACCAGAATTTCCATAATCCCCAGAATTCCCATTCCTTCTGAGAATTCTGGAAGTTGAAGTCCACAAGTCATAAAGTTGTGAAGATTGGAGACCTGGTGGTCCGCAGAATATTTTTGTTTTTGCATTTTTTATATTGCAGTAAATTAGGGGTTCTCAAACTACACCCCCTGGGCCAGATACGTGTAATGAACACTTGTGTTGCTTCAGAGAGTCTCCCCCTTTGGCATCTTTTTGTGTGGGTCAGAGGTGGGGGGGAGAAATTCCGACTTGGTGTCTGCTTCAGCCTCCTGGTACGGGGCTTTGGGCGAAGGCTGGAGGGAAGCACCACTGGTGGCAAAGAGCCGGAGGGCCTTGTTCCAGTGGGATTGCATCAAAACCTGGAACTGGCTGCCCATTTCAGCCCTCTTAGCCTCTAGGTGCCGGTACCTGGCCTTGCACTCCTGCAAGTCTTCCCTCTGCTTGAAAAGCCTATGCTCATAGTCTTCAGCGAGGTGCTTCAGCTGAGCCTCCTTCTCAATCAGATCCAATTTGTACTGAGCCAGCTATTTTGCCCACTCTTTGTCATGGTGGCTGCTTAGCTCCAACAACTGCTTCCTATTGGGGCCCTAAGGAGCCTGAGCGGGCAGGCAAGGAGTGGCTGGGAGGGGAGAGATGAGTAGAGGCTGGCGAGGTGCCTCTCGATGTGAGTGACATCAAGTTGGCCACAACCATCTAGTCACATGACCACCTAGCCATGCCCACACTTCCAGTCATTATGCAGATCATATTAGTGGTCCCCGGGATTTAAAAGTATGAATTTAGTGGTCCCTGAGGTCCAAATGGTTGGAGACCCCTGATCTAGATAACAGGCACTCACCCATACTTCATCTTTGCCACCACAATCAAAGTATGTTTTATTTGAAACAAGCACTCACTATTCTACAGTTTTAGATAATCCAGAGTCCTCTGATACTATATCAACTTTTTAAATATTTATTGATTAATGGTAAATGGGTCTAAGTTCTAATACATTTATTTGCCGATGAGCTACAAAAATTACATATAATTTTCAAACAAGCAGTATATCACAAAATACATTTATCGCCAGAATAGGTTCAAAATTCTATTTCTCTTCCAATTTCTTCCAAATGTCTTATAATATTTACAGTTACTTTCCCCCCTCGGAATAATGGTACCAAAATAATGAAAATAAAATTGCAAAACTGAAGAGAGTAAAGAGGAATGCTTTGATGGAGAGAAGAGACATCCGTTACCAAAGCAACGGGAAGGGAAACAATGCTTAAACCCAAAACAATGTAAAAGATAAGGCTAAATGTTTCAGACAGAAACCCCCTTATTCACATGAATGTAAGAAAGGAGTAGGTAAAGCATGATTAGAGTTGCAAAATTGTATGACCATAGTCCATCTGAATAAAAAAAAGTTTTAATCTTAATATGAAGTTGGTTTCTTGGTCTGATCTACACCTTGGGGCTGACAGGTAGGAGATAAAACTTCAGTTTATACTAATTTCCATTTGATCCATGGAAATTTAGTAAAGGTAAAAGTTTCCCTGTCCAGTTGTGTCCAACTCTAGGGCCAAGAGTCCAATTCATGTGTCCTTTTCTTGGCCAATAGAGAGTCAGTGTTGTCCAAAGACGAGTTTCATGGTCCTGTGGCCACCACGGCTGTACACAGAAAAACTTTTAGCAAGGGATTCTCTGCCCGGTTGCTAGGTGGGCGTGACCCTGGTGGGTGTGGCCTAGTCAGCCTCCTGCACCATGGTGGGGTGGGAGTTGCCCTCCCGGGGCTCCTGGAGGCTTTCCTCAAGCCTCCTGGAGGGTGAGAACAGCCTTCCCAGGCTGCGGAGGCCCTCAAGAAGCTGGAAACTGGCCCATTTATGGCCTTTCCAAACTTTTGGTAGGCCTATTTTTCACCCTCCCCAAGCCTCCATGTGCACCATGTACTTACCTGCATCCAAAACAGGCCACAGGGGGATTCCTGGGAGGGATGGGGTGGGGTGGGTGAGGCCAGCCAGGAGTGGGGTTCTCCGAACTGCACAGAATCTTAGTTAGAGGTTCTCCTGAACCCCTGCAAACTCCCAGCAGCCCACCCCTGGCTATTCACTAAAGGTGTACAGAAAGCTGCTACATTTCTACTGAAGTGGTACCTATTAATCTACTTGCATTTGCATGCTTTCCAACTGCTAGATGGACAGAAGCTGAGACAAGTAACAGGAACTCACCTCATTTCATGGAGCTCCGGTCTCAAACCTGGGCCTCAATCACCTCTCCAACTGACAAGCTCAGTGTCTTTAACCACTGAGCCATTGTGCCACCCAAAAAATAGCACACTTTTTGAATAATATGATAGTTTGTCAAAGAGTTTTCACGAGTCATTAAATTTGGTCAGAACATACACAATTATTAATGAGATATAGTATATCATCAGCATATAAAGGCATACTGCTGGTACCATCAGCTAGGGAACTACATTTGGTGAAACCCGGGAGATGTCCCTTCTCAGCTGTAGCATCCATCTTCTTCCCCCTAAAGTTAGATGGGTTCCATCCTCTTTTGATTAATGCAAGTAAACAAATAAACAATTTGGGATCAACTCTATCACTTTTATATCCAAATTCTTTTTATTGCTTAATAAAATAGCCAAGTATTCTAATATTAAGAGCCATGGTGGTTCAGTGGTTAGAATGTAGTATTGCAAGCTAACTCTACCCATTGCCAAAAGTTCGATCCTGACTGACTCAAGGTTGACTCAACCTTCCATCGTTCTGAGGTTGATAAAATGAGGACCCAGATTGTTGGGGGGAAATATGCTGACTCTGTAAACTGCTTAGAGAGGGCTGTGAAGCACTATAAAATGGTATATAGGTGTGAGTGCTATTGCTAAGCATAACAAGAGATAAAGATATAAAGGATAAATGAGAACCAGTTTGGTGAGGTGGTTAAGGCATCAAGCTAGAATCAGGCTAGAATACAGCAGGTCATGAATTTTAGTCCTGTTTTATAAAGCCAGTTGGGTTTTTACACACATACATACATACATACATACATACATACATACATACATACATACATACATACCAGTAGAACGTCTTCTGTAGGTTTGGCCTGCTTTGTGGGAGTGGCTTGCCAGCCATGTGACTGGGTGGGCGTGGCAAACTTGTAAAATGTGGTGACACTCACTTAACAACGCTCTTGCTTAGCAACCAAAATGTTGGCATTTGAAGCACGCAAGTCTTAAAGCTGTCAAGTTACAAGACCCTTGCACCCATAACCTTTTAGAAAGAAACCTGCCAGGGATGTTCAAACTTGACAGCTTTAAGACTTGTGGAGTCTCCCAGAATTCCTTCTCTAGTCATATTGGCTCAAGAACTCTGGCATTTGAAGCACGCAATTCTTAAAGCTGTCAAGTTACAAGACCCTTGCACCCCTAAACGTTTAGGAAAAAAAACCCAGGGGTGTTCAAACTTGACAGCTTTAAGACTTGTGGACTTCAATTCCCAGAATTCCTCCTCTTGCTCTTCATCTTGATGATGTGTGGACGGACGGGGGGGAGGGATCTGGAACCGGTTTTAAACGGCTAGATTTGTGGAACCTCTTCTATAGAAGAGGTTAGAACTGGCAGGAACCCACCCCTGCTACATGCATGCATGCATGCATGCATGCATACAGGGCGGGGCATAACCTTTTCCTAGGGGGTCACAGCAACACTTGTAATAACAACACAAATAATTCATACACCATTCGAAAGCCCATCAAAAACTGAGTTTATTGACACGATTTAATAGTCAGTATGACCACCATTAGCCCTTCGAACAGCATTCAAACGAGGTGGATAAGAACACAACAAATCTTCAAACAGTTCCGTTCGATTTTCCAGATTTTTCAACACAGTTTCCAAATTCATTCTCAAAGTTTCAACCAAATATCGATTTTGACCTTGCTCCTGAATCATCAGAGCTTCCACTTCATCCTTAATTATGGCCCCAATGTTCTCTGCCGGATTGAGATCTGGCGAATTTCCCGGCCAGACGTCATTGCCCCAAAATTCGACATTGTTTTCCTTTAACAATTGCTGAGTTGCATTTGCACGCATGCAAGGAGCTTTGTCATGAAGAAAGACAGCCTCACCAACCACCAAGACATTGTCTGGATCACTGAGAAATGGAATGACATTCTCCAATAAAATTTTCTCACGGAAATAACTGCCATCCCAGGATTCCCCTTTATCCTTCAAAACCCAATGCAGTTTCTTCGCTGTGAAAATGACGAAAATCCCGATGCAAGTCGGATTGCGAACGATTTGTCGATATCGTTCATGTTTGGCGATGTCGTCGACGTCTTTAGCCCAAATTCGATCGTTCTGGAAATTCGGTTTTCGAATGGCATAAACGAAGAATTCGTCAGATGGCGCCAAATGAAGAAAATCTTCCTCGGTCCATTCAGACAACCAATCGCACAACCAAAGCCGATCTTGAACGTGTGTTTGAGTTTTCAATGGTTTGCAAATGACGTGAAATGGCTTCAAACCTTCTCGTTCTCGATATCGGCCGATTGTCCTTTGATCAACTCGTTTTCCACGAATTTGAAGGATTTCTTGGGCCACTTTTCGGTTTCCTTTTCGTTGTTTGCGACTGCCAGTTGCAATGATGGCTTTGCTTTCTTGGGACAGTTGCAGAGGACGCCCTTCTCCAAATTTTGTGAAACATTCTTGGGCTGTTTTGTTCCAATTATCAGTAACCCAATCCGGATGACGTTTCAATTTGTTTGCAATCCATTTTCGATTGATAAACGTCGCTCCAGCATCGCGAGCCTCTCGAAAGGCAATGCATTTTATTCTGTCAATGATCCTTTGTTCTTCCGAATCGAATTTTCCAGCCATTCTTAAAGCAAATTTAACATTTAATAGCTCATTCAATTCAGTTTTTTATGGGCTTTAAAATGAGGTGTCGCGGAAGTTGTAAACTGCTGTCGATCTTGCTGTGACCCCCTAGGAAAAGGTTATGCCCCGCCCTGTACATACATACATACATACCTGGGGTGGTTTCCAGCTTCTGTTACTGCCGGTTCACTCATGGACATGCTTTGCACATGCGCTTGATGTGCGCTGCGTGCACAGGCACAATAGTAAAAAAAATGCTTCTGCGCATGCATAGAAGCAAAAAGCAAGATAGCGGTGCCTATGGTGCTGCCACTAGAACCAGTTTGGGAGGGGGGACTTACTACCTTTTTGGCTGAACCGGTTCAAACTGGTAGAAACCCACCTCTGATACATACATACATACATACATACATACATACATACATACATAATCAATTAATGTCATGAAATGATCAAGTCAGTGCAAGCTTGGTTGTTCTTGTGAGATGAGATTTAAAGGGACACTGGTCCAAACTCACACATTATCTTTATTTTTGAAGGATACACGACAGCCTTGTGTGGGAAAGCACAAAATTTCATAGCTTTGAGATTGCTGGTGCCACATGAGTTTTAGCAACTCTTGCTAAATCACCCAATGACACCTACTAAATGGAAAAAATTTCCAGGCCCTGCAGTAGATGGAGCCAATGGTATCGAATGCAGAATAAAACCCTTTGGAAGGAGACATCTGAATGGCCCTAGTCGATACACAGGGAATCCTTTGAACCAATCAGCAAAAAAATGACAATTGAAGTTAGTAAATTGGTCTGTTTTCCAAATGGGGAGGTGGGGAGGAGATGCAGGTAGTGTACCCATCACTCCCTTTGTGATAATGAATGACCCCCTCTCATAAAATCTTTTCGATCTCTCCCTTTTATTTAAGCTGCATCATTATAAGGAACATTAGTTTTGAAGGGAGAAGAGGTAAAAATCTTATTCTTCCATGGTCTCAATTTTGACCTTTATTGGATCCTGGCATTTAGAAGCAAGTCTTCAAAAATTGCATTGGTTTTGTCTTTCATATATTCTCTCAGAAATAAGACAGACTTCCTGCCCTAAATGTTCCACTGAGTAAGGCTCAAGTCTAGTTCCACTCCTCATGCAGAAAATTAGCCTTTGTAGTAAAAGGCTATCTGAGGCCATCCACCTCACAATTCCCCTAGGAAAAAGGGCCTTGGGAGATATCCAGTTAGAGGCAGTTCTTGACTTACTACCACTTGTTTAGCAACCATTTGAAGCAGTGGTGGAATTCATTTTTTTTTGCTAACAGTTCTATGGGCGTGGCTTAGTGGGTGTGGCAGGGGAAGGATACTGCAAAATCCCCATTCCTTCCCCACTCCTGGTAGAAGGTTACTGCAAAATCTCTGTTCCCTCCCCACCCCACTAACCTGCTTTCCAGTTCCATTTTCCTATTCAGGGCAACAGAAGATCAGCTGGGAGGCAGCAGGGGTGGGGCCAGCCTATTTGCCGGTTCTCCGAACTACTCAAAATTTCCACTACCGGTTCTCCAGAACCTATCAGAACTGGCTGAATACCACCTCTGACTTGAAGTTACAATGTCTCTGAAAACAGTGAGTTACAACCAGTCTTTGCACTTGCAACTATTGCAATATCCTTGCACACAGATAATCGTGATTCAGGTGCTTAGTAACCATTGCACATTTATGATGGTGGCAGCATCCTGCAGTCACATGATCACCATTTGAGACTGTCCCAGCTGGCTTCCAACAAACAAAGTCAGTGGGGAAGCCAATAGATGATCATAAATCATGGTCACATGATGTCTCGTTTAATGACTCTGGGTGATTTGCTTAATAACCATAGCCAAAAGGTCATAAAGTCAGGGGGCAGTTATGTGATATCTCATTTAACGACCACACCATTTAACGACAAATTCCCTGTAATGGTTGTAAGCAGAGGACTAGCTGTATTCTGCAAGAGGCCTGCTCCCAATCTTAGAAACAGGATACTTCCCTTAGGAATCACCATTTTTTCTACCAAAATTGCTTCTGCCTCAGACTTCAATCTGTGAAAGCCTATCCTTTCCACCTGCCTTTGGAGAGAGGCTGTAATGACTTCTTCGTGATCAATGGGAATGCTTACTAAGCCTTTAAAGACTTCAGTGGAATGCTGTGAATTTATCACATCAGTGATTCTATCAGGTGCCTCTTTGCTGGGGGGGGGGAGGGGGGGTGAAGATGCCGCTGGGAAGCCGAGACCACTTTTCATCGAATAGTATTTGTAATTCACTCAACATTTTTTTTAAATGAGTGCCTTGTTGGACAATTATTCCCTACATTGTGAGTAAGTCTAAGGACATCTTCTTAGCGAGGAAATGCACCAGTACTTAATTCACCCCAGAAGAATGTTTGCTCTGTTTCTCCAAGAGCTTTTTCTTGAATAATTTAATTGCAGAAAAGATTGCTCATCCATTTTCAGGGGCTTTTTTATTGGGAGGGGTTGTTTTGCCAGCTGCAATATTAGACGGTATTCCTCCTCCTGCCCCCCACCCCAGGTCTTCTTTAAAATTTCAACCTGTATTGTGCTGAGTATCTATTTTCAAAGGGTTCCGGGTTTTTTTTTCCTGTGAAAATTAGCATTAGCAGTTAGACATATATACCGCTTCATAGGGCTTTCAGCCCTCTCTAAGCGGTTTACAGAGTCAGCATATTGCCCCCACAATCTGGGTCCTCAGAAGCCAAAATGGCTTCTATTTCTTTTTTCCTCTTCATCTTACAGTATTCTTAGGTTTAGGGTACCTTTTTCTTAAATCCCTCGGATACTGTTCTGGAATGTACACTATAGGAAGTTAGCACCCACCCCTCTCCTAGAAAAATGAAATATTTTAGGAAATATTAAAAGAATAGAATATTCCCCCTAAAAGCAAGGCAGAAACTCAACCCCACCTCCACCTTTGTCAATGGGCCATTAAGGCCTGAGCCAGTCTATTCTGCATAACAAAGATCTACCTAGTTCAGACAGCCATAATAGGAATCCCAAAGCCCTTTCTTTACATCATTATCCTTCAACAGCTCAACCAAGCTTGGGACTCAAAAGACAGACAGCCTACAAAGTTAGCTAAGACCCCCGCCCCCTGGGAGTCTGACCACCAATCAGAATACATTTCTTACACAGGAACAAGAAGCTATAAGGTGGGGCCCAGAGAGGGCATAAAACCATGGCACTCTCAGCATCTCTTCCCTTTTTTCTTCAAGATCTTCAAGGCATGTGATCCCTTTTTCCCCCAGGACCTCAAGCCATGTGGTCCTCTCCACCATTAAAACCATCTTTCCAAGCAGCCAGTGTTTTTCTCCCCACTTGGAACTGAACCCAGATGGACATTTCATCCAACAGGTAGAAGGTGGCAGATAATTTTCTGATCTTCGTTTTGATTATACCCTTTCCTACCATCTTGGAATCTTCAGATTGCCTAACCTGAAGAAGCCCAAAGGGAGGAATTTATCATTATTACTATTATTATTTGTTTAGTATTTATTAAATTTATATGCTGTCCATCTCATGGTTTGTGGTGACTCTGGGCTTGCTTAAAAACATCTGCTGCCACTTAGGATTGAACTCTCAACCTTCCCAAGTGGGAGGTGAATATCTTCATTTCTAGGCCACTGCAGCGCTGCTGCTTACCATGATATAATAAAACATAAAATATCAAAACAATTATGTAAATGTAAAAAAAAAACAGATCAATAGTATAAAATATTAAATACTCCTGATGTCTTTTCTTGGTTTCAAGTGACACTTGGAAAGCCAGGGACAGATGGAATAAAACAAAAACATTCTCACATATCCCCCAACATCCTCAAAACAAGTGCCAGAACTGATACTCCACTCTTAAGAATGTATTGCATTTCCTTCTCCCTTCAGAATAATCTTAAAAGGAACTTCATTTCCATCAAGATGAAAGGGACTATTACCAAAATGCATATGAGCTTTTGAACAGAGCACTGTTGCAATGAACATAGTTGAGTCAGTGCTAATATCTATGTTTAACGATGCTGTCCATCAACATGTAACAGTATATTTATGGTCTATAATCATAGTGTGTAACTTTGCTGACATATCATTGCCAGCTACAAAGAGTACAGAACTGAACCGCTGGTTAGTACAACAGGAAAGCGAAGCAACTCAACACAGAACCAATATGATTGCATCTTTATGATCACGTCTTAGGATCGTATCTCATTGAATCCTATTGTATCTTATGATTTATGATCTAATTGACGATCACTTTGTTTTTTGTATGTACACTGACAGCTTATGCACCAGAGACAAATTTCTTATGTGTCCAAGCACACTTGGCCAATAAAGAATATTCCAATATGCCAATAAATTGTTGCCAGATCAAAGACCTAGGCCAGCATTTCTCATCCTTCACAACTTTAAGATGTGTGGATTTCAGGTCCCAGAATTCCCCAGTCAGCATGATGTCCACAACTTTAAAGGGTGAGAAACACTGTTCTGGAAGGTACAGGAGGCCCTTATAGAGTTCCCAGCTGACAAAATCTGGGTAGCAGAGGCTTTTTGCTAGTTCAGAGAAAAATGTTGGAGGATTTGAACACAGTGCCATGACCATAGCTGGCTTAAGGTTAGGATTAGACTTATTCTAATTTTGTTGTCACTTTGAATGTACACTAATCAGCATACATTAAAATGAAATTTCGTTGCACACAGCTCTCAAAGGGTCACCACCTCCAATATACACTACATAAACATGGCAAAATAACTAACTAACTAAATAAATAAATATATAAATATAAAACTGTGGACATACCCATATATATTATATGGAATGGAGAAACAACACAGCCTAGTTCAGATGTATATATGTACATGGCGAGAAAAACGAATCTTGTGAGTTTACCAGACGGATGGCATAGGGAACAAAGGTGTTACAGAATCTGGTAGTCCTGCTAGAAATACTTCAAAACTCTCCTCCCAGAGGGAAGCAACAGAAATAGGTCGTGAAGTGGGTGTGTGGGGTCTCTAACCATGCTTTGAGCTCTAACATTAGGGTTAGCATCATATTTGATTAAATTATATATTAAATGCAATGATCCATGGAAAAATCTCCCACCTCTGGCATTTCAATTTTTAGAAAAAAACAAAATCCAAATTCCCCCCCCCCCCCATTTTTTAAAAGCTTCTGAAAAATAAAATTGTTCAAGGTATGAAGAAAAAGTATAAGTAGTAACTAATGCATTCCTATTAAATAATACAGCAAATTAAATTACAGACTCTAAGAACAAAACTTTGGATGTGCCACAATTCTATTTATGAGATTGTAATGCAAGAATGGCTTCCAACTGCATTACACTCTGCAACAAGACATTGTTTGTCTTATTTATTCCCTTCCCCTTTGTATTGTAAGCCGCCCGGAGTCCTCCGGGAGTGGGCGGCATACAAGACTAATAAACTATAATTATATCTATAACTATCTCGTATCTTCCCATTGTTTAGTTAACTATTGTTCCAAGGACGGAATCAAGGAGTCTATTTTATTAAAATAATATATGTGTGTGTGTGTGTGTGTGTGTGGGTGTGTGTGTGTGTGTTGTATTCAGCCGGTTCAGACCGGTTCGCCCGAACCGGTGGCAGAACTCGCGAATGGGCCCATGCTCCCGCTCCGGCTCTATTCCATCCTATTTAGGCATGTTTTTGAGGCCGGGCACATGCATGGAAGGCTCCCGCGCAAGCAAAGTCAATGCTTGGAAGACCGGGTGCATGCGCATGCAGTGAACCAGTGATAAAAATTATGTGAAACCCACCACTGATGTCCTTGCATTATTAACATACACAGTGCCAGTTCAGTATATTTTGAAGGGATGTATGTTTTGGTAAAATATAATAGAAATACTATTACAGTTGTAATAGTATTGCAACTTTACAAATTTGTTCTCTTCTAGAGTGAATCATTTTCCAACATTGTTGGCCTTTACAGAATTGTCACCATATCAAAGAAGGAGCCAACAAACTCATCACATTTCCAGTAGTGTTTTTTTAAGCAAATTAATTATTTATGTTTTAAAAAGTACATTAGCACAGAGGAGAGGCATCTCCTGCTTGCTTGCTCTGTTTAGCAAATTCTGAATGGTTCACCTGCAGCAAATCTTCTCTGGGGTACATCTCAATTGCTTATTAAATGATAATTGACAAAATGGGCTGTGGGAAGAAAGAATTGTGAGAACAGACAAGGTGTTTATGATTACTGTATATACTTGAGTATAAGCCTAGTTTTTCAGCCCACTTTTTGGGCTGAAAAAAGCCGCCTCGGCTTATACTCGAGTCAGTGAAAAATTTGCCCAAAATGGAGGAGAAAAAGGGGCGGGGCCATGCCGCTGGGTGACACTCGTGAATGGCCCAGTGCCCCTGTGTTTCCCCTCCCTCTGTGTCAGTTTGCCGCGCAGCGTGCACCGCACCATCCCCCCTCCTCACGTTCTAATGTAATGCAGGGCTGTCTTACGATTCCCCTTCCTCCCCCTCCTGCCGCTCTGCAACGATGTCCCACCTCCTCCTTGTTATGGCAAGCAGCCACATAGCGATGTCCCACCTCCTCTGGTACAGTGATCCAATGATAGGAATCACTGTGCCGTGTGTCATAGGAGGCGGGACATCGCTCCCGCGGCTGCACGGGACATCAGCATCACAGCGGGACATCAGCATCATGAGGTGAGTGAAGTATTTCATTGAATACACCGCTAGTTTACTGTTTTTCTTTGAAATAAATATTCAAAAACATTATTGGTATCTATTTTTATTTTTGAAATTTACCGGTAGCTGCTGCATTTCCCACCCTAGGCTTATACTCGAGTCAATAACTTTTCCAGTTTTTTGTGGTAAAATTAGGTGTCTCGGCTTATATTCGGGTCGGCCTATACTCGAGTATATACGGTACCAATTAATTAAACTGTATTGCCAACACAGAGGGTGAAATGGGCTATTTGCTTTTTGCAGCAATAAATAATTTCTATATGCTGATTTTTGCAAATCTTTGCCTAGGCTGGTCAGAGCGGACACACAGATCCTTTTAGAAACAATTTAAATAATAATGCAACTGAAGTGAGGGGATCAGATAAGCTGTATAATTTTTCATTCTTCTGTCAGATGATATCACTGATGAACAATTTCATGGCCTTCTGATTCATGATGGACAGCCAGCCCTTCAAGTAGACAAGAGCTTTGAATGGAGGACTATCCTCTGAGAGTCCTCTGAACAGAATGACAAAAACTTGTCAAAATGAGGAAAAATGTGGGTGAAAGACGGAATGTGTAATGCAAAGTGGATCTAGATTCATTAAGGGAAACTTAAATACTATATATATATCATATACAAATACGAATACAGAGACAGAGACAGAGACAGAGACAGAGAGAGAGAGAGAGAGAGAGAGAGGGAGAGAGAGATGGATAGATGTATTATAGATAAAGATATATATTATAGACAGATAGAGACAAATTAGATTAGATAGATAGAGATACATATATGCGCATGTGTGTATATATATACAGACACACATCCACATCCACACACATATATATGTATATATACATATATAAATATGAAAACAAATACATATATATGTATGTATGTATGTATACATATAGATAAACGAATACATGTACTTGTAATGTATATGTATATGTATATGTATATGTATATGTATATGTATATGTATATGTATATGTATATGTATATGTATATGTATATGTATATGTATATGTATATGTATATGTATATGTATATGTATATGTATATGTATATGTATATGTATATGTATATGTATATGTATATGTATATGTATATGTATATGTATATAATGTAGCTGTACCATTATGTGTTGTGTGTGCATGTAATATAGCTGTACCATCTAATATATATGTATATACACATACACATGTATGTGTGTGTCTATATATACAACCTACAACACAGATAGGATGTTAAGACCCTGGAAATTGTACAAAGAAGAAGATAAAGGATCTGGAAGCTAAGTCTTATGACAAATAGTTGAAGCAACTACATAGGACTAGCCTACGGATTGGGGGGACATGATAGCCGCCCGGAGTCCTTCGGGATTGGGCAGCATATAAATATATTTAATAAATAAATAGCTGTCTTTCAGTATTTGAGGGGTTGTAATAAAGAAGAGGGGATTGACTTGTCCTCTAAGGCACCAGAGGGCAGGACAAGAAGTAATGGGCAGAAGCTTGTTAAAGAGAGAACCAACCTAGAAGTAAGGAATGTTTTTCTGAAGAACAATGAATCAATGGAATAGCTTGCTTCCTAGGATTGTGAGGTTGCTTGCTCACGGAACAACCATTGGACTGGGATGGTATAAACTCCCTGCCTTGAGCAGGGGGTTGGACTAGAAGACCTTCAAGGTCCTTCTTCTGGTCCTTCCAAGGTCCCTTCCAGCCCTGTGATTCTATCTCAGCAATTGATTTCCAGCATTGTCACTTGATCCATCACGGCTGAAGACATTGAAAAAAGAAACATAAGAGTTTGTAAGGTAAAAATAGGTCTATGTGCCTTGCCTGAAATTTGACTCTAAAGGGAAATAAAATGAAAATGCACATAACAGTAAGATTCTTTATAGAATGTGTCAAAGACTTTTTTGTTTTATCCATTGAAGATTTGTCCTGCATGTCCAATGAGTGGCCATCTTCATTGTATTAGGCACTAATACTTTCTCAACCTGTATTTTGTTTTGTGCCATATTATGTTGCCGGTGTAACCTGCAGTTTATTTCCCTAACAGCATCTAAACCACAGGCATCAATCAAATTCAATAGCAGTAGACTTATATACCGCTTCATAGGCCTTTCAGGCCTCTCTAAGCGGTTTACAGAGAGTCAGCATATTGCCCCCAACAATCTGGGTCCTCATTTTACCCACCTCGGAAGGATGGAAGGCTGAGTCAACCCTGAGCCGGTGAGATTTGAACCGCTGACCTGCTGATCTAGCAGTAGCCTGCAGTGCTGCATTTAACCACTGCGCTCATCCTGTCTCATCCTTAAAAAAAAGAAAAACATATGCCAAGTCAAATCCTTTTAAATGTTTCTTCTCACCAATCTCATCTGGGAAGAAATTGAAAACTGCTTATTGTTCCCACAAGGTATGGTCTGAGCAGTTACATCAGTTCTCTGATATGGCCTGCCAGTGCCAAGAATCCGCCCCACGGAGTGGTAGGATTCAGCCTCGCCCTGCCCCTCACCACCAGCCTTATCTTCCAGTGAGCATCCACGCAGCTGCACTTCTGGTTAGTTATTTCATCAATTGAGTTGCACTTCTGATCACACCACTACTGCCGAAGATAAGGCCGAAGGGTGGTGGGGAGGACCAGCTGACTGAGGGGTGATCTCGCCAGTGCAGCCACGTGATCCAAGGCCCCCTAGGTGAGTAGGGGAGGAGCTGCTGCTGGCTTAAAAAGCAGCTCTGCTGCTAACTTGTAAAGTAGTGCTTTAAAACTCTTTAGAAATGCTTTAAAAATGCCTTAAAAACAGCCTTTCGGGATGTTTTTCACAGCCATATGATCTAGGTGAGTAGGGGAGGGGCAGGTACAGCAAGGACAAAGGCAAAATGAACTGCTAAATTGGCCACACCCACCGAGTCACATGACTACCCAGCCACGGCCGGTCTGGGCCCCCAACAGTCCGAGGGAGCATGAATCCGCCCCCCTGTTTAAAAAGTTTGAGAACACATGGATTCGATATATAGTGTTTCTTGCTAGCCTTGTTTCTCAGAGACTCACATAGCTGAAAGAGGCCACTTAGGCTGCAAGTCCAGCTTCAGCTCAGTGCCTGGATCTAAGTTAAAGGTGCTACTTCTTTAGCACCTTTTAGTCAATGGGGACAATTTGAACTCCATCAATCTGTAGTGCTATAAAGTAAAAAATAAAAAATAAAGAGGTAGAATGATCAGCCACAAAGGCAGGAATGGCTCATTTTCAAGAACTATTATAATAGAACTAGGTGATAACCCAACGTTGCCTGGGTATTTATTTATAGGGGGAAAATGTCTGGACCAAACGTAATTTCTAATGTTGGATTTTCTTCTTACCAGAGGGAGCCCCCTTATGGAGTACTGTGAAGTCTTTACCATGGCAACTTCACTGTGCTGTACAGTAGAAGCCATTTTACGGCAGTGCAATAGAAGCTATTTTAAGGCACAACAGGCTGTATGTTCACAGAACACACTCCCTGAGGGGTGTTAGGGCTGTCTTACCCCCCGCAGTGTTTTTTTTCAAGAGAATAATTCATCTGTGTACCAAGTTTGGTTGAAATTGCTAGAGGCATTCCAGGGTTATGCCGGAATACACGCACATGCATATATATAAAGGTTCATCAAATTTCAAATATTTGTTCCCTGCAAGGAAGTGATTAACAATTAGTCTCCCAGTTGATGGGGAATGAAGCTGAACAATCATAAAAATCAAGTAGCATTGAACACTTTTAACACTGGTGAAACGTTCATTCTGAATTCGCCTGTCAAATATAGCTTTACCAGTTTGTTTCTGTATTTCTTTCCAGACAAAAGAGTTTCAAAAGAATATTAACACTAATAATAGGTTATTTGACACTGGGGAATCTTTTATTAGATGAGTCATCAAGCAACAAAAAGAATTAAAAATAGCAACAGTTTAGATTATTTTTGTTCTTCGCTTGGAATGGGTTTTACATGATGCTCTTTGCATCACAAATTCATTCTAATGAAGCTATAGAAAGCACAAAGTATCAAATGCTCTGAACAATTATGTAAGTTTGCAGAATTGGGAAATTATGGTACATTTCAGTCAAGTTATTTGTTAAGACAAGGGATTTTTGACATAGTTTCTGAAACAGCATTTTAAAAAAGTGAAAGGAGGCAAAACATTTACTCTTTTAAAGCTTTCTAATGAATGCCATTGTTTCTTATTATGTATTTATGTATGTATGTATTTTTATTCCACTTTTATTATTTTTATAACTAATCCAAGTTAGCAAATATACCTACTACTCCTTCCTTCTCCTATTTTCCCCAGGACAAAACCTGTGAAATAAGTTGAACTGAGAGAGAGTTGCTGACCCAAAGTCACCTGGCTACAGCAGGACTAGAACTCCTAGTTTTTGACCAGGTGCTTTTTGACCAGGGGTTTTCAACAATGGCTGGTTGGGGAATTCTGGGAGTTGAAGTCCACAAATCTTAAAGTTGCCAAGGATGGACAGCCCTGCTCTAGACCGAACTGATTCTCGCATTATTTCCTTGATACAATATTTACCTGGATCATTCCCATGTGATTAATGACACAGAGAATTGAAGAAAACAAAGATCCTATAACCTTTCTGATATTATAAGTCCGTAGAGATTCTCCGTCATCCAGGTCATGGTTGTCCCAAAGGTGCTTTTTCGGGAGGCAACTGGACTTTCTTGTTTTTTCTTTGAAGACGTTTTGCTTCTCACTCAAGAAGCTTCTTCAGCTCCGACAGGCTAGTAGGGGGAATAGAAGGATTTAAAAACAAACCAAATGACATGCTTGCCGAAATTGAGGAAAGTTTTTTGTATGTGTTCTTTTGTTTTTGTTTGTTTTAAAAATAATAAAAAATATTTTTTTTAAAAGTCTAGTTGCCTCCTGAAAAAGCACCTTTGGGTTTCTGATATTATGCTTCTGCATTGTCAATTTGTTTTAATTATCCAACAATGTTTGTAAGAAGTGAAACAATTCAGAATGATAGTGATGTGTTATAGATCATAAGCTCTCTTTTCTGCTGAAAGAATCCATTCCATCCCCAATGATCAAGAAAGTATCAGGAATCTCACCATGGATTCTTCCAGTTGGCTGATTCTTACTTAGGCTGAAAGTATCTCACCAGCCACTGGATAGCAATAATGACTTGCAATTTTCTGAACAACTGCAATGATTGTGTGGGATGTCTAGCCATCCAGGTATGGTGTACCTGGTGTATATGCCCCTGCTTGAAGGAAATACAGGAAGTCTTCAGGTTACAACAGTTCATTTAGTGACTGTTCAAAGTTACAGCTGCACTGAAAAAGTGGCTTATGACCATTTTTCACACTTACAACCATTGCAACATCCAAATGGTCACGTGATCAAAACTCAGACTTTTGATAACTGACTCATATTTATGACCGTTGCAGTGTCCTAGGGTCATGTGATCCCCTTTTGCGAGTTTTTGATAAGCAATGGGCAGGCCAGATTCACTTTTAACAACTGTGTTCCTAACTTGACAACTGCAGTGTGTCAGGGTTCCAAATAGCAACCAAACTTAAATCAGAGTCCAAGGCAAAGGATTCCTCAAAGTTCCAATTTATTAAGAGAGTCATGTTGGTGTACCTGGGAAAACCCGAATCTGAAAGCTTTCAGGTTTTCCCACCAGTTGAAAGCTCAAGATCTTGCCCTCACACCCACAAGTCCATCACATGGTCCAATCTTCCACTGCCACGCTGGCAGCTTCCACCCATCCAGTTCCAACCAGGTGCAGAGACAAAAGATGACCTTGGCTTTCTAGAAAGAATGTTATTATGGCTACATATCACCCAACTCCATATAATCCCCCCTCATATTTTCTCACAATAGAAAATGAATAGTAGAAAGTGTAGCAGGCCTGAAGTCCAAAAGAAAGATGGATTGCAGACCTGACACAGTGATTCACTTAACACTTGTGGCAAGAAAAGTCATAACATGGGTAATAAAACTCACTTAACAATTGTATCACTTAGCAACATAAATTTTGAGCTCAATTGTAGTCATAGGTCAAGGACTACCTGTAGACGTGTCTCTTGAGGGATCAGGCTGAAGACACAAGAGCCGAGTAGTTTTTTTCCCAGTCACAACACTGTTTCTTCATATAATGCAACCATTTGGAATTGTGAGGGCCACTTTCCCCCTTTTTAATTGCTGGTAGGTGTTTTTTAAAACTTTGTTATATTCTTGGAAATATTATCCATATGGAAATTCCCAATATATTCTAGAACTGGAGCAAAATACCATGTTCGGAAAGCTTTTTCTGCTAAAATAACTTTTTGAGTAAGATGGATGTATTCAATAAAGGGATGATCACAAAGGCCAGCAAATTGCTTCCCTAATACAACTAGCTATTGCTTCACCTTTTGTCACACCTGACAGGAGTTCAGTTACAACTGTGCCCAGTTAATTATCTGAACAGCCGAAGACAACAGGGCTAGAATTGCTCTCATAGGTCAGAATACAAGACTGGTCCACCCAGGCCTCTGTCATGCCCGAGTGAAGGTGCAAAGGGGCTTCCAAAAAGTTCATTCTCAATATGAAAATCACACACAAACTTGGGATAGAAAGATCAGTCTAACTCTGATTTGGATCACCTTTGCCTGCCTTCAAAATGTCCTGACAGTGAGAATAGTTGATCAATGGAACGACTTGCTTGCAGAAGTTGTGGGTGCTCCAACACTGGAGGTTTTTAAGAAGCGATTGGACAGCCCATTTGTCTGGAATGGTAAAAGGCTGTGATGGTGAACCTATGTCACTCTTGCCACGGGTGGAATGCGGTGCCCTCTCTGCGGGCACGTGAGCCATTGCCCCAGTTCAGCTTTGCTGTACATGCGCATGCACCTCCCATCGGCCAGCTGGTCATTGTGTCTCTGCCGGTTGTGCGTGGGGGTGGGGCACATATGGGGGGCCATGAATGCATGTGTGCATGTGTGGGGCAAGGCAGATGTGCGGGCAGGCATGTTCAAGGTGGGGTGGGGCGCTGTGCGTGCATGCGAAGCTGTGGGCTCATGCAGGAAGCACATGCACATGCGGGGTGAAGGACACAAGTTTGGGGAGCACATTGCATTTTGGGGGGGTTGAGTGCATGCACGCGCTTTGGGCACTTGGTCTGGAAATGGTTACCTATCACTGATATAAGGTCTCCTGCTTTAGCAGGATGTTGGATTAGAAGACCTCCAAGGTCCCTTCCAACCTCATTATTTTATGTTCTAAGTCGGCACTAATCAGTTTCTGCACTGCATGAGTGAATTCGACAAAAATTGTTACTATGGAAGATACTTATTAAAAATGACTTATCAATGTCAACATTCAATGTCATTCCCGCCTCCCCCCACTTCCCCTTTTCACAAGTAATAGTCATTCCTGGCAGCTGCTATTCTCCTTAACCATCTTTCCAATGTAGCCCTTTTAATTAGATTTTTAGATAGCAACTTAATTTGATTTGAATCTTTAAATTTACCATTTGACTCCACAAATAATAACCATACAAGCAAAAGCAATAAATATGGCCTAATTTTCACTAAAAAAAAAATCATTTGGTCTAGTCTGTTTAAAAACATAGACTTTGTAAAACATGCTTGGAACTAAAATTGATGTATTTGCACCATCATGAAAATAATTTCTCTAATTGTCCTGGCTATCCAGCATTATTTAATGGTTTGCTTTACTGAACAACATATAAATTAGCTGCCCCAAAATATAATGATAGCCACTAGCCTAGATTATTATGTTAAAAAGTTAGAGAAAATGTTAGTGGTAGGCTAATAAAGCAGAGTTATAGCACTCTAATTACAAATTCAATTTTACATTAGATACATCACTCCCCTTATTAGAAGTATTTCAAGTAAATAATAATTCATCATGCTGGACTTTCATGAATTCTCCTGATGGGGCAGCCTCCATCTTTTAATAATCTGTTGTAATTCTACATAATGCAGAAATGTAAACTTCATCACACACACACACACTGAATATATATAGCAATAGCACTTAGACATATATACTGCCTCATAGTGCTTTACAGCCCTCACTAAATGGATTATAGAATCAGCAATCTGGGTCCTCATTTTACCGATCTTGGTAGGATGGAAGGCTGAGTCTTGGTGTATTCGGGTCTTTCCCATGTAAGATTGAGAGTATCTTGGCGACGTTTCGACAAGGTCCCACTCGCCATCTTCAGGCTGGTGCCTTCAGCTTCGCGCTTGTGCGAGCAAAGCGTGGTCAGAGATGTCGTCTTAGACATTTTGTTACTTGACTAGGTCTTAGATGGCAGCTCCGCTCACGCTTTGCTCGCACAAGCACAAAGCCGAAGGCACCAGCCTGAAGATGGCGAGTGGGACCTCGTCAAAACTTCGCCAAGATACTCTCAATCTTACATGGGAAGAGACCCAAATACACCAAGACCTGCATATCTGTACCCATGAAAGTCTACGAAAACACACATACACACATACACACATACACACACACTCACACACAATCAAACACACAAACACACCACACATACACACACACACTCTCTCTCTCTCTGTCTCTCTCTCTGTCTGTCTCTGTCTCTATATCAACATGTATACTTTATCCTCCCCACCCTCTTTCACACACACATCTATCTATCTATCTATCTATCTATCTATCTATCTATCTATCTATCTATCTATCTATCTATCTATCTATCTATCTACCTACCTACCTACCTACCTACCTACCTATCTACCTATCTACCTATCATCCATCCATCCATCCATCCATATCTATCTGTCTGTCTGTCTGTCTGTCTGTCTGCCTGCCTACCTACCTACCTACCTACCTACCTATCATCCATCATCTATCTATCTATCTATCTATCTATCTATCTATCTATCTATCTATCTATCTATCTATCTATCTATCTATCTATCTATCTACCTATCTATCTCTATCTATCTATCTATCTATCTATCTATCTATCTATCTATCTATCTATCATCTATCTATCTCTATCTATTGTCTGTCTGTCTGTCTGTCTGTTTATCTACACTGTCACAAATGGCATTCACAAAGCAGATATCAGAAATGTCAGGCAGTAATGAGTACAGGACTCCATATGGACATAAATAATAGGACAAACAACCTGGTGCTTTCCAGATATATTGGAACGTTCTTTCATAAACACAACAAGGCTGGCTGAGGCTGACAGGGTGGTGGTGGTGGTGCTCTGCTATGTAATCTAGAAGGCACCAGTTAGGCGATTCTTCAACTAGATTGAGAAAATGAGGCAATAGGTATCAACCCACTTCTAACCTGATATTTAAGTAGATTATTAAATCAGATTAAATCTGTGCAACTACAATACAAATGTAATAAAACCACAATCCACAGTAGATTTTAATTAGTATTTCATAATTGATGCTATCTGTCTACGTGAAATGCAATAATACATTTTGTACGGCAATAATAATATTAGATAATTTGAAGATGCCCATTATTGTTACCATACGTAATATGAAGGGAAGAGTTCAAATCTTTGCCAAAAAGGAAATGAGCAAATGCACTCTGAAAATACTTGTAAGAAATTCATTTTCATTAAGTAATCGCAACAAAATCAACAAATACCTTATTTTTCGGAGTATAAGACGTACCAAGATTTTGAAGAGGCAAATTAAAAAAAAAAGTTTTTGCACTTTGCAGACCTCCCAAAAAGGGCCCATTTTTCAACCCCCTCCCTTTTTAAAAAGGGCACGAATAGCCTTTAGGAGGCTCCTGGGGGTGGCTCCCCCCAAAATGAGCAAAAAACGGTCCATTTTTTTTGTGAAAAAGGGCTTGTTTTTTAAAAATGGCATGCATAGCCTTTAGGAGGCTTATAGAGTGCTCCTGGGGGCTGGGGGGAGGTACAAAACTGAGCAAAAAATGGTCCATTTTTCACTCAGTTCTTCCCTCCCCAGCCCCAGGACCACTCTGAAAGCCTCCTAAAGGCTATGCACAGACTTTTTAGTGAAGGGGTGGGGTTTCTGGAGGCAAAAAATGTTGTATTCAGTGTATAGCAATAGCAATAGCAATAGCAGTAGACTTATATACCGCTTCATAGGCCTTTCAGGCCTCTCTAAGCGGTTTACAGAGAGTCAGCATATTGCCCCCAACAATCTGGGTCCTCATTTTACCCACCTCGGAAGGATGGAAGGCTGAGTCAACCCTGAGCCGGTGAGATTTGAACCGCTGACCTGCTGATCTAGCAGTAGCCTGCAGTGCTGCATTTAACCACTGCGCCAGATTTTCAGCCTCTTTTTTGAGGGAAAAAGGTTCATCTTATACTCTGAAAAATACGGTAATATTGCATTCTCATTTCAGCCAAAATACAAAATCACACCAATATACTTTTGTCATTTAAACATAGAAATATTATGGCAATTGTTTGAAAGATAAATAATTATGCAATTTCAAGTTTGAAAATTAGTTATGTTGTTTAGGAACAGGAAATATTCTGGAGCAGTTTCAGGGGAGAAGTGAGTCCTATTTGTTTTGTACGTTTATAGGACGACAACCGAGCCCAACATTTCTGTTGCTAAATGTGATGTTTGTTACATGAGTTTTGCTCCACTTTGTGGTTTTCTTGCCACAGTTGTCATATGAATCAGTTTTTTCAGTGTCATTGTAACTTCAAATGTTCACAAAATGAACTTGTCAGGGTTCCAAGTAAACAAAACTCTGAGGCAGGTAGATTCCTCAAAGAATAAGTTTATTGGATATGTCATATTGGCACAGGCTGGTGAAAACCGACTCTGATTATTCCAATGGTTTTCACCGAATTAAAAATAAAAGTTTGCCACTTTCTCAAAACAATCAGTCACGTGGTCCAATCAGGATACTGTCCAGTTGCAAGGTGACTTCAGTCCCCTCCTTCCAAGCACCTGCAAGAATGTCTTTGGTTTCCAAGAGAAAGTATTCTGTTTTGACTACAACACCCCAACTATTTCTATTCCCCTCTCCCTGTCCCTCTTCTCCAGTGTGTCAGCCCTAAAGTCTCAAAATGGCCTCAGTCTGGCCAGCTTCAAGGTTTGCAGAACTGTCGTAAGTTGAGGACTACCTGTATAGCAATAGCAATAGCAGTAGACTTATATACCGCTTCATAGGGCTTTCAGGCCTCTCTAAGTGGTTTACAGAGAGTCAGCATATTGCCCCCAACAATCCGGGTCCTCATTTTACCCACCTCGGAAGGATGGAAGGCTGAGTCAACCCTGAGCCGGTGAGATTTGAACCGCTGAACTGCTGATCTAGCAGTAGCCTGCAGTGCTGCATTTAACCACTGCGCCACCTCGGCTCGTATAATGTTGACATCCATTTAAAAAAGGTGGAGCTCTGATCACGCTGCCATGATTGCATCTTGTCCACATTATTCCAGCAATAAAGTTGTTAATAAACAAAATAAATAATTGATTCCTCAAAATAAAAGAACTCCCGAAAAGCCTTTTTTTAAATCTGAAAATAATTTCTAGAAAGTTGCTATGCACATATACACAAACATTCACACACACATACATGCACACATGCACGCACACACACACACACACACACACACACACGAAAAACACACACCACACCATCTGTAAATAAGAATAGTCTTTGGGGGTGTTTTCTCTGAGAAAGAAAACCTTTTCTGCCTTTACCTTACAGGTGGTCCTTGAGCTACAACCTTAACGAAGCCTGCCCATCACGGTCATAATTCAAGACAGTCATAACACAAGTTAGACATGTGACCAACCCAATTTTAAGATCTTTTTTTGTGGTGGTCGTTAAGCACAGTTGTAAATTGGAGGCCAGGGTCATTAAGCGAATGCGGCAGTCGTGAAGCGAACCCATGAAAGTGACTTTGCTGAAAACCAGAAATAAATGCAAAGCCATCATAAAACATGGTCACATACTATGAGACACTGCAGACATCAATGGAGATGGGGCAACCACTGGAACTTCAGTCTGGGTCATAAGTATCCTCAGGTCAGCCTGTTGAAACTTTGAACAGACACTAAGCAACCAGTTGTAACTTGAGGACTACCTATAATCTCTATTTTTGCTCCAAGTCTGAAAATACATTTGGAATGTTGAGGGGGGGAAAACCATGGAGGCTCATAGAAATTGGCCCACTCAGCTATTCATAAAAGACCACAATGGATAGCTACTAGTTACTATCTAGTTACTGAATGACGGTGTGGGGCCAATCATAAATGTCCCAATTTATCTTTGCCTTTTGTTGTGGGAAGGTGAACAACATAATGGACTGCAGCCATCCAACACTTTCATTGTCTCAAAGCCTTTTTTTGGCTTCAACGTTTATTTATTTATTTATTGTTTATTATTTACTCAAGTATTATTTTTACAAATAACTCAAGGTGGAGAAAATATCCAACATACCTTCCTCCTCCTATTTTCTCCACAACAACAATCCTGTGAGGTGGGTTGGACAGAGACAGAGACAGAGGGGGAGGGGAGGCCATCCAGTTGGCATTCATGGTTAAGCAGGACTTGAACTCATGGTCTCTTGGTTTCTAGCCTGGTGCCTTAATCACTAGACCGAACTGGATCTCCATGTGTGTTACATGAAGTGAATTTGCTTTACAACAAGTCAGTTTTTCATTAAGGGTTTGAAAAAAAAAGTATTTGAGGGCCAGGAGGTTCAGCACATCTCTGGTTTTGCAGTATAATGCTATTTTTGTTTCAGTTGCCAACACACTAAGTTAAGTCATATAAAATCTGAATTACTTTCAAGTGGAACTTGCATAGTTTTTTGGGGGAAGGTATATGTTTCAAAGTTCAAAATTATTGCTACTGAGATATTGTAGCAGCAATTGTGACTGTGTTACAAGAGATGGACAAAGAAATTTAAATTTGGAGCACTGTGCTACATAGGTTATCTTTATTCAGCCCCTTAATTAATTATTGAATCTGCTCCAAAGGGTTGAGATATTATAAATGAAACCTGATTAAAAATGAAAAGTGTTCATAAGTCACACTTTCGGCAAGACAAAAAAGATTGCTTAATGTTTTTATAAAAGAAAATAATATTACATTCTGAAGTCCTTCTTGTCTGAATAACCTCTGACATTAAGATCGAATTATTAAAACTTGAAGCTAACTTATTTTCTCAGCTTCTCAGACTATGGTTTTAAAAAAAAGCCACATGGACTAATCAGCAGCAAAAGTATCCTTTCAGTTATCCAAACGCAGATGCACAGATTTTATTCTTATTTATTCTGTGCATCTCCTCCACCCAAGACTGGAACAAGCCTGGTGATGATATTCTATAATGCAAGGTTCATAACCATGTAGGGCCATGATGGTGAACCTATCGCAGAGCCCTCTCTGCAGGCACGCTAGCCACTGCCCCAGTTCAGCTCCACTGCCAGCTGATTTTCGGGACTCTGCTATGCATGTGGGAGATGCACGCACATGCACAGGGGTCACATGTGCATGTGCAGGGGCGTGGGGGAGCATGGGGGGTTGGTTCTTCCCCCACACCCCTCTTTTGGTCCCAAGAGGCTTCAGGGAGGCCTGCTAGACCCAAAATGAGGCACGGTGTATGTGTGTGTTGCGTGCATATGCATGGGGGGGGGGGCGTGGGAGCGTCATGCATGCATGCACGCTTTCGACATGTGAGGACAAAAAGGTTAGCCATCAGTCATGTAGGACTTCTAAGTCCATTTGGAATTTTGAGACAAAGGTAGGAGCATACAAAATTGCTTCTGTGGACATTCAGTCAGTCACAATGTACCCAAAAGGCAGATTCTTTGATCAATCCTATCATATCATTTTTTTGGGGGGGAGGGGGGATTGTAACTTCAAGTTAATATTGACTCCTAGCAACCCCTGGAGAAATCCTTCCATGTTTCCTGGCAAAATTATTGCATTGCATTGCATTGCATTGTACTGTATTGTATTTTGTATTGTATTTTGTACTGTATTTTGTATTGTACTTTTTAAAACTTTACTTTTACTTTACTTCTTTACTTTACTTTGTGTTGTTTTTTAAAATTTATTTGCTGCCCATCCCCATGCGGAGAACTCTGAGCAGCTTACAAAATTAAAACAATAACACCATAAAATATGCATATAGATATATATTTCATAATAATACTTTTGGGAAGTGGTTTGACCTTGACTTCTTTTTTTTAATGGCTGAGAGAGCGTGTGATTGCCAACAGAAGAGAATGTACTGTGTGTATGTGTATGTGTATATAATATATACATATATATATATATATATATATATATATATATATATATATATATATATATATATATATATATATATATATATACACATACACATATACATATACATATACATATATATATATATGTTTTTTTATTTGTGCTGATAAATAAATATATATTTATATATATATATGTGTGTGTGTGTGTATATATATATATGTATATATATATATAATATAGCTCTTGATGCTCTCTGAGCTTGGTTGCAGACATTTTATTACTTTTATTACTTGACTAGGTAATATCATCAGTGTTACTAGGTGTGAGGTTTGCTCCCTGTTTAGTACAGTACTTGCCCGCTTTAGTACAGTTTTGCTGGTGGTGGGAGTGTACTTTTCTCCTTGGTAGTTCCTTGATTAGGGTATTGTTTTCTAACAACTATTATTAATTGTTTGTCTCTTTGAGAGATTGTTTCCTTGGTTCCTTGATTGGGGTATTCTATGATGTAGGGTGCTGGAGGTGATGTGTTCTGGTCTTTTTGTTTCCTTCTTAGTTTTTTGTTGTGGGTTTCGAATGGATTGTAAATGTGGTTTATTCCTATGTGTCTGTTAATGGCTTATCGGTCGAAGGTTACTCGGCTGGCTTCATGTCTACGGTGAATCCAGAAATCCAAAGCTCCTGTTTTTCAGCCTGGTGCTTTAATCAATACACCAAACTGGCTGCAATCGTATCATATCATCCCGCTTTCTAAATTCTTGGACCTCACCAATGAATCCAAAGCAGCCACCGTCATTTTTCATATCCATGTGCAAATTCTAAAATTGGTTTTAACTCTTAGGAATTATTAAATATACAGTCTTAAATGCCAAGCCTTTACCCACTTGGCAATGCAGAGCTTAAAGATAAGACTTGAGATATGTTGTGTAGCTGCTCTAAAACCCATAAGAGCTGGAACGTATCATAAATAATGGGATGATGTTATCAATGCCACATACTGCCTTTCAGTGATTAACACATAATTTGGACCCCAGGGAACGCAGGATGAAGTAACCAGTGAGGATAGATGCACCTGCATGTTTACAGGCAGTAACATCACCCTTTGCTGAAAAGTAAACATTAAAAAAAAGATCGTAAGTCCTGAGTGAATATGTTTTTTTTTTCTCCCTGCTTAACCACCTGTCTGCTCATTATAAGCCATTATAGTCTTTTTTAATTTGAACAGCACAGCCTTGGACAGAGGTTGCCAGATGGCTCTTACTTAAAGTTGAATTAAATTAATATATTAAAAGATGATCCGTATGTTTGTGTGCATTCGTGTGCCGGTTTTATAAGATTATTTCCTACTTCAGCATATTATCAGTCCCAGCATAATATTTTTGATGAGTCTCCTAAGGTAAATTTTCTCTAAATACTACCCGATTTATCTTCCACTGGCTGTTTTAAAAAACCTAGCACACGATTGGAAATTAACCTCTCGCTTGATGTGTGAAATGGGAAATTTGTTGGTTTTTCTTTTGCTTTTCCTCTATTAAGGAACTGAAATGTTTTTGCCTAAGGAAGGAGACTGATCTGGCTAACAGCTGGATCTGAGATTTCAAGAACAGAGGGAAATTGTCTGTCTGTCTGTCTGTCTGTCTGTCTGCCTGCCTGCCTGCCTGCCTGCCTGCCTGCCTGCCTGCCTGCCTGCCTGCCTGCCTGCCTGCCTGCCTGCCTGCCTGCCTGCCTGCCTGCCTGCCTGCCTGCCTGCCTGCCTGCCTGCCTGCCTGCCTGCCTGCCTGCCTGCCTGCCTGCCTGCCTATCTATCTATCTATCTATCTATCTATCTATCTATCTATCTATCTATCTATCTATCTATCTATCTATCTATCTATCTATCTACATTTCTGACCTGAAGCATTACCAGTACCAAATAAAAGTTAGTGATAATCTGTTAACTAATAAAGGCAAATATTTGTAGCTCAGGGTTGAAATGAGGGGTCCTTGATGCTCTATGTGCTTGCTTGTTTTCTTGCAGATTTTTCATTACCCAAACTAGGTAACAGTCAGGGGTTTGGTTCCTGCCAGTTCTAACCTCCATAGAAGAGGTTCCACAAATCTACAAATCTATTTAGAACCGGTTCCAGCTCCCTCCCCCCCCCACCAGTCCCCACATCATCAAGATGAAGAGCAAGAGGAGGAATTCTGGGAGTTGAAGTCCACAAGACTTAAAGCTGTCAAGTTTCAACACTCCTGGGTTTTTTCCCCTAAAGGGTTAGGGGTGCAAAGGTCTTGTAACTTGACAGCTTTAAGACTTGTGTGCTTCAAATGCCAGAGTTTCTGAGCCAACATTTTGGTTGCTAAGCAGGAGCTTTGTTAAATGAATTTCACCACATTTTACAAGTTGGCCACACCCACCCGGTCACATGGCCAACAAGCCGCTCCCACCCGGTCACATGGCCGGTAAGCCTTTCCTTCCCGGTCACATGGCCAGCAAGTCATTCCCACAAAGCAGGCCACACCTACAGAAGAGGTACTAAAAAAATTTGAAACCCACCACTGGTAACAGTGCTAGTAAGGAGTGCATTTTGCTGTCACTTTATATTCTGGTGTCTTCCTGTCTGTGTGGGTGGGGGCGGTCATAGAGATTCTTTGATCTCTGCAGTTCCTTGATTTGGGTATTGTTTATTTGATTGTTTGTCTGAAGTTAACCTTGGAGTTAATCTATGCTGATCTGTTTGCTGATTACTAGTGCTGGAATCTTTTTGTCCTCTTTTGGACTGGCTGATTGTCTCTTTTGCATAGTCTATAGATGTTGTTAATGTCTATTGATAGCTGATTTGTCAGAGTGCCTGGCTTCTAGAAATTCCCTGGCATTTTTAGATTTGGCCTGTTCTAGGATTGTCACATTTTCCCAATTGAAACTATGGTTAAATCTAGCTATATGTTCTGAAATTAAACTTCACAAAAGAGAAATTACGGACACCAGTAGCTCTCATCCAGTTAATTCCAAGGTTAACTTCCGACCAACAGCAATAGCCCTTAGACTTATATACCACTTCACAGTGCTTTACAGTCATCTCTATGTGGTTTAAAAAGTCAGCTTATTGCCCCCAACAATTTGGATTGTCAAGTTACCCACCTTGGAAGGATGGAAGGCTGTTGAGCCTGGTGAGATTTGAACTGCCAAACTGCAGGCAGCAGGCAGTCAACAGAAGTAGCCTGCAATACTGCGCTCTAACCACTGTGCCACTCTGGCTCATAAACAAACCCCGATCAAGGAACTGCAAAAGAGCCATCAGTAAACAGCCCAACCAAAGAATCCCTAAGACCACATCTACCCAGAGGTGGACTGCTGGGGGATTACAGGGGTTTGGGAGAACCTCTAGGTAAGATTCTGTGCAGTTCGGAGAATCCCCAAATCCCACTCCTGGCTGGCCTCGCCCACCCCTCCCCTCCCAGGATTCCGCACACAGGCTTGGGGAGGGTGTAAAACAGGCCTACTGGAAGTTCCAGAGGGCCTCCGGAGCATGGGGAGGCCCTTGTCGCCCTCCTAGATACTTGAGGAAAGCCTCTGGAGCCTGGGGAGGGCACCCTCCCCACCGTAGTGAAGGAGGCCAACTAGGCCATACCCACCATGGCCACGCCCACCCAGCAATTGGACAGGGAACCCCGTGCTAAAAATTTTGAAGCCCACCCCTGCACCCACTCACACTGACAGGCAGGCCACTAGAATATAAACTGACAGCAAACAGCACTCTTTACTGATGATGTTACCTAGTTAGGGTAATGAAACGTTTGTAAGAAAATAAGCAAACTCAGAGAGCACCAAGGACCCTCAATTTGGGAACTCTTCCCTGTTCCAGTTTAGAACTGAGATTAACGACCACCGTCAGCCAGATTTTTTGTGTGTTCATAATATTCTGATTGGGTCAATACATTTTTTGATTTGTGATGGATTTTGGAACCTTTCTTACAAACCAACAAGACTATTTTTGCTTGAATCCTCCCAATCCTTTGGTATCTGGTTGTCAAATGGGAGATGCCACTAGGTCTAAGCACAGGATTCTGTCTAAAATCCCAAGGCCTCTAAGAACCCATACAGCAAATTTTTATGACAGCCATAGACCAGCATGAGAAGGGTGAGGCTCAGTCAATTAAAAAGCGTAGAAGATATATACAATAATTAGGAAAGCTAGAAGAGATAACAATATCTCTCTCTGTGTGTGGGTACATGTATTTGTGTATAATAAATGCATATAAGAAGAGATGAAAAGAAGTGTAGGAAGTTTAAACCCACCCCTCTCCTAGAAAAATGAAATATCCTGGGAAATATTGAAAAGGCAGAATATTATATTTCCCTGGATCAAAAATGGGGAAACATATTTTTAAGCAGGAAGCAGACTCACTCTTAATAGCCCTCACCTTTGTCAATGGATCATTAAAACCCTGGGGCAGTCTATTCTACATAACAAAGATTTCCCCCATTCAACTCCAGCTCTTTACCCATCTCACCACAGAGCACCTGGGAAGAAGCAATGCCCAACCAAACATAACCTCAAGACAGCCTACAGAGTTGCCCCTGCATGGTCCCATGGGAGTATGACAACCAATCAGAATAAAAGATCAAGATCAAAGGCCAGAGAGGGCATAAAACCAGGGACTTTCAGCATCTCGGCCCTTTTTCTCCTTCATCCAACATCTGGAAGCATGTGATCCCCCTTTTCTGTTCAGGAACTCAAGGCATGTGATCCTGTCCACCATTAAACCATCTTTCCAAGCAGCCTCCATGTTTCCAGTGTCTTTTTCCCAACTTGGAACTGAAGCCAGAAGGACATTTCTTCCAACAGAAGCTATAAAAAGGAGGGATAGGAGCATCAGTTGAGTATAGAAGCGATACTGCAAAATTGCAATGGTTAGTTGAATGGTATAACTACACGGACACCATAGTTACACAGACATCATTTAGAAGGTATAATTTTTCCAAAAACAGGGTGGATATCCTATAGGCTACAGATTCTAGCATCCTTCAGCTGGGCTGAGCAGGAAAGAAAATAAAATATAGCTAATAATTGGTCTCAACATCATTTGCCATACCTGTCCAGGCCTCTGCCATATTGTTATTACTTTTTTCTTTCAAATTTTCAATCCATCTCTTTCTGGATATCTCATCAGCAAATTCCAAACATGGTTTTTTTCTTCTTCTCCCTCCTCTGATTCACTGTCCTTCAGATAGTTTTGTGAATCAGTTGTCACTGATTCTCTCTACGCAACCAAATCATAACTTTTGTTCACAAATGCATAGAATGAGCAAGGAGATATTTTCATTTGTTGCCTGACTTTGTTCAACCCGAACAACGCATTAAGCATTGTATTTATTCTCACTCATGCTTCCTTCTCCACTTTTCTCACATTCAGCAACCAACTCTATATTTCAGCAGGGAAAAAAACCTTATATCAAGGCTATTCAGTAGCGTAGGAAGAAAAATACAGTCTAGTTCCAAGCCGGCAGAAAGGAAATAAAATGGAGGCTGATCTGAAAGAAGGACTTTGTTGATGAGCAGAACTACCAACAGCATGTAGTTCTGGGACAGCTGACAAAATGGACTTGGGATAGTTGGGCTTTTTTGTTAAAAACAAGAAAAGGGTTAAGGAAACAATTGGTCCATTGCTGGGAGAAAGTGGCAAGAAGGTGACAAGCAACAGGGAGAAAGCAGAACAATTTAACTCATTTTTTGCATCCGTCTTTACACAAAAGGATAAAACAGTCCAACCTATCAAAAACAGCACCACAAAAATGAGATTAGGAACACAAATTGAAATAGGGAAGAAAATGGTAAGTAAGCACCTGTCTACCTTAGACGAGCTCAAATCACCAGGACCGGATGGATTACACCCCAGGGTTCTGAAGGAACTGGCAGAAGAGATCTCAGAACCACTGAACTATATCTTTCAGAGATCCTGGAGCACCAGGGAACTACCAGAAGACTGGAAAAGAGCTGATGTGGTTCCCATCTTCAAAAAAGGAAAAATAGATCCAGGAAACTATAGACCTATCAGCCTGACCTCAATACCAGGAAAGATTCTGGAAAAGATAATCAAGCAACAAATTAGCAAACACCTAGAAGTAAACAAAGTAATAGCCAAAAGCCAACATGGGTTTGTCTAAAACAGATCATGCCAGACTAATCTTATTGCATTCTTTGACAAAGTGACAAAATTAGTGGACCAGAGGAATGCCGTTGATTTGGTTTACTTGGACTTCAGCAAGGCATTTGATAAGGTAGACCATAACCTATTACTAGATAAAGTAGAAGAATGTGGGTTGGACAACACCACCACCAGATGGATTCATAATTGAGATTTGAGATTTGAGAAGTTTATTTATATGCCGCCCTTTTCCCTGGGGGGACTCAGGGCAGCTTACAACTCGAAAAGGGGGGGGGAAACAAACATTTAACACGTAGGACAGTACGTCATTAAAAAAAACACAACATTCATACCATTCGGGTGGGTTACAGTCTTTAGCCCCAGGCCTGACGGGATAGCCAGATTTTGAGGGCTGTGCGGAAGGTCTGGAGGGTGGTGAGGGTACGAATCTCCACGGGGAGATCGTTCCATAGGGTCGGAGCTGCCACCAAGAAGGCTCTCCTCCGCGTAGTTGCCAGTCGACATTGACCGGCAGATGGGACTCGGAGGAGGCCTAATCTATGGGATCTAATAGGTCGAGTGGAGGTGATTGGCAGTAGGCGGTCTCTCAAGTACCCAGATCCACTACCATGAAGGGCTTTATGGGTGACAAGTAGCACCTTGAAGTGTACCCGGAGATCGACAGGTAGCCAGTGCAGCTCGCGGAGGATAGGTGTTATGTGGGTGAAGCGAGGTGCACCCACAATCGCTCGCGCGGCTGCATTCTGCACTAGCTGAAGTCGCCGAATACTCTTCAAGGGCAGCCCCATGTAGAGCACATTGCAGTACTCCAGCCTAGAGGTCACAAGGGCACGAGTGACTGTTGTGAGAGCCTCCCGGTTCAGGTAGGGGCGCAACTGGTGCACCAGGCGAACCTGGGCAAATGCTCCCCTGGTCACAGCTGACAAATGGTGTTCAAAAGTCAGCTGTGGGTCCAGGAGGACTCCCAAGTTGCGGACCCTGTCTGAGGGGCGTAGTGTTTGACCCCCCCAGCCTGAGAGATGGAATACTTGCCGAATTAGTGGGAGGGAAACACAACAGCCACTCGGTCTTATCTGGGTTGAGCACGAGTTTGTTAGCCCTCATCCAGTCCCTAACAGCTTCAAGGCCCTGGTTCATCACGTCCACCGCTTCATTGAGTTGGCACGGGGCGGACAGATACAACTGAGTATCGTCCGCATACTGGTGGTAGTTTATCCCGTGCCGCCGAATGATCTCGCCCAGCGGTTTCATGTAGATGTTGAAAAGTAGGGGGGACAAGACCGAACCCTGCGGCACCCCATATGTTAGGGGCCTAGGGGTCGATCTCTGCCCTCCAACTAACACCGACTGCGACCTGTCCGAGAGGTAAGAGGAGAACCACTGCAAAACAGTGCCTCCCACCCCCACCTCCCGCAGTTGTCGCAGAAGGATACCATGGTCAATGGTATCGAAAGCCGCTGAGAGGTCAAGGAGAACCAGGATGGAGGCGTAGCCTCCGTCCCTGGCTCTCCAGAGGTCATCGGTCAATGCGACCAAAGCAGTTTCTGTGCTGTAGCCAGGCCAGAAGAAGGGCTGGAATGGGTCAAGATAACTAGCTTCCTCCAAGGACCGTTGGAGCTGAAAGGCCACCACCTTCTCAACAACCTTCCCCACAAAGGGGAGGTTGGAGACTGGACGATAATTGTTAAGAACGGCTGGATCCAGAGATGGTTTCTTCAGGAGGGGTCTCACCACCGCCGCTTTAAGTGTGGGGGGAAAGACCCCCTCCCGAAGGGAGGCGGTAACAACCGCCTGGATCCAGCCCCGTGTCACCTCCCTGCTGTTAGCAACCAGCCAGGAGGGGCACGGGTCCAGTACACATGTGGAGGCACTCACAGCTCTCATGGCCTTGTCCACGTCCTCAGGGGCAACATCCTGAAACTCAACCCAGCGATGGTCTATCAGATTATCCCCTTGTGCCTCGGCTGGATCAACTGCACTCAACGTGTAGTCCTCAATGGAACTGCATCTACATGGAGGGAAGTATGCAGTGGAGTACACCAAGGCTCTGTTTTAGGCCCAGTACTCTTCAACATCTTCATCAATGATTTGAGTGAGGGAATAAATGGGGAACTCATCAAATTTGCAGATGACACCAAGCTGGCAGGAATAGCCAACACTCCAGAAAATAGGCTTAAGATACAGAAGGATCTTGACAAACTTGAACATTGGGCACTATCTAATAAAATGAAATTCAATGGTGAAAAGAGTAAGGTTCTACATTAGGCAAGAAAAACGAAATGCACAGCTACAGTATAGGTGGTACCTTGCTTAACAGTAGCAACTGTGAAAGGCATCTTGGCGTCCTAGAGGACAACCATTTAAATATGAGCCAGCAGTGTGCAGCAGCTGCCAAAAAAGCCAACACAGTTCTAGGCTACATAAACAGAGGGATAGAATCAAGATCACGTGAAGTGTTAATACTACTTTATAATGGTGATGGTAAGACCACACTTGGAATATTGCATTCAGTTTTGGTCACCACAATGTAGAAAAGATGTGGAGACTCTAGAAAGAGTGCAGGGAAGAGCAACAAAGATGATTAGGGAACTGGAGACTAAAACATATGAAGAACGGTTGCAGGAACTGGGTATGTCTAGTTTAATGAAAAGAAGGACTAGGGGAGACATGAAATCAGTGTGCCAATATCTCAGGGGTTGCCACAAAGAAGAGGGAGTCAAACTATTCTCCAGGGCAACTGAGGGTAGAACAAGAAGCAATGGGTGGAAATTAATCAAGGAGAGAAGCAACTTAGAACTGAGGAGAAATTTCCTGACAGTTAGAACAATTAATCAGTGGAACAGCTTGCCTCCAGAAGTTGTGAATGCCCCAACACTGGAAGTCTTTAGGAAGATGTTGGATAGCCATTTGTCTGGAATGGTATAGAGTTTCCTGCCTAGGCAGGGTGTTGGACTAGAAGACCTCCAAGGTCCCTTCCAATTTCTGCTATTGTATTGTATTGTATTATATATTCTTTGGGGGTTTGTGCTTGAAATGCTACAGGGGGGTTGTGCAAGGTAGTGAGCTTTGTGTCTTTTGTTAGTGTAATGGTGGATTATTCCTATTATGTCCTAAAAGTCAGATCCTATCCTTCTTAATCCCATCAGCTGGAGCTGAAGGTGTTTTGTTTGTAAATAGATTGGCCCAGTCTTTCTTAATGGACACAAAATATCCACCTCCAAAGACTTCAGGAATCTGCTGGAGGCTATTAAAAAAGACTGGGGCTGCTTTCTGCCTTTAAAAACATGTTTCTCCATTTCTCCTTTGCGGAAATATAATATTTTACCTCTTTTAATATTCCTCAAAATATTTCCCTCTCTGGTGGGGGTGGCTTCCCACACTAGCATACACTTTCACTAAATCAACAAGCATAAAATAAACATTCTTTTTCACATTCATACATGTCTTAGTGATTTGATGAAGAGCTAAAGCGCAATCTGCCTAACTCTGCCAGCCTACAGCTGCCCCGAACTTTCCAAATTATGCTCAAGGCCATCTCTCCTATTCTTTCTATCAGAAGTCTCCCAACACCGGGTCAGGCATGTTTATCAAGGTAATAAAACTGTAGTTTTACCCTCATTTATTCTCGCTGCTGTGCCTATTGTATAAGGGAACAATAAGAGCAATCTTTCAATCAGCAGACACAGGTACAGTCTAGGGAGTAAATTCATTGTTAAGCAAATTGCATAGCAACCAGATAAGCAAAACACATTTCTATTTATTTAGCACATTTCTATAGGAAAAAGATGGAAACCAGCCACCAAGACATCTGCATCACATCTAGGGTTGCTCTCATGCAAGGATAGGAATGTAGACATCAGGGTTGTTTGGGTGTGCACAGTGGAATAACTCTTTAGCCCATTTCAGGGGGATTCAAACTGATGGTTTCTATTAACAATAAATGCCACACTTTCCCCCATCGTGTTTTAATAAAATAATACCACTATAGAAATTAGTTATCTAATGGTGGTCCAGGCCTAATGGGAAAGAAGAAAAATGCACCTTGGTACACCTTCTAATGAATGTGTTTTAGAACTAGAGTAGGGGCCAAACCCTAAATTATTTCCTCAGTGTGTGCTCATTGTGAGGGCTTTTTTCAAAGGTGCACAACCGTGGCATTCATAAGCTTCCCGTGCCTCACTTTGAATCTGGCTTTTGAAAGAGAAGGGTAAGGTTTTAAAAGTTGGTAGAAAATATGTCCCAGATTTCAACTTGTGCTTGTCAGTCTCTGGATGGGGCAGATTTGTTTAAAAATAAAAAAGAATCTCTCTGAATCTTATTCTATGTTTGTTTTTCCAAGTCCTATGGGAGAAGGTATGCAGCCAGAAAAAAAAAATCCTTTCCCAAGTGGTATTTATTTTACAGTGGTGGAAAAGACATCACACCCTGCTAATTTATTCATCTTTGTTTTTGTTTTAACATTTATTTGTCTTGATGAAGATGAATTTTTAACACGCTCTGTGTTAAGGGACAAATATCTTCTACAAGATGTAACCCGTTAGCAACATTTATGGTCACAACATTGTTAGATCCAGTATTGTTTGGATTAGCAGCACCTTCAGCTTCTGAGATGCTCAAGACACTAGAACCGTGATGGTGAACCTATGGCACATGTGCCACAGGTGGCATGCAGATCCCTCTTTGCAGGCACATGAGTCATCACCCAGCTCAGCTCCATCATGCATGTGCATGCACCTCCTGCCAAACACCTGGTTTTTGTGCATGTGGGGGTGGCAGGGAGCATGCAGGAGGAGTGGGGCATGTCCCTGTCGCCTGTTTTTGGTCCCAGGAGGCTGCAGGGAGGCAGGGGTCACATGTGCATGTGCAGGGGGCAAGGAGAGTCATGTGCAGATGCACAAGGGAGCGGGGCATAGGGAGATGTCATGCACGCATTGCATTATGGGTTTGGGGACACGTGTGCATGCACTGTCACACATGTGCATGCTTTTGGCACACAATGACAAAAAGATTAGCCATCACTGCACTTGAACAACTTGTGAAATCCTTGAAAACTAAAGAAACCTACTCGTTTTTACAGATACTTGTTATCAATAAACCAGTTTGATATGGAGATGTTAAGAAATGAGTAGAGTGATGATTAGGGGTTCCTATGTAGTCTTGGCAATTGGAGATTGTTTTAACTTCTAATTAGCCAAGGATTATGGGGCGTTTCAACATAGCAACTGTTTCCAGAAGGAATAACTTCTTACTGCACAGCATTTGCCAATCCAGGATTGCTTATACTGAAATGGAGAGCCAATTTGGTATAGTGGCTATAAATTAGAAACCAAGAGACCATAAATTCTAATTCTACTTTATGATAAAACCAGCTTGGCAACCTTGATCCAGTTACTAACTCTCAGTCCTAGGAAGAAGGCAAGAGAAAGCCCCTTCAGAAAATCTTGTCAAGGAAATTTGAGGGAGTAATCCAAGCAACTACCAGCCAACACTGATGTCTGTCCTGCCTCAGCTTGAACCTTTAAGCAAGAGGATCCTTGACATCCTTTGTTGAGAAAGTTATACTTACTAAAGGTCAAGTGGATTACAATAAAGCAAAGCCAAAACTGAAGTTTGCATACCAAATCTCTAGGTGTAATTTTTCCCAAGCACTTTCCCTTTCTGGTCCATTAATTGTCCAATCAATTTCAATGAAGTTGTTTTTGAAACTGTTACTCTGAGTGTAGGCTAACTTCTTCTTAAAGGGAAACGACCTTGAGGCACCATCACTGAGAGCCACACTTATTTACATTGCTTTCAGTTCCCTCTCAAGTCTTCCCTTTCAGTCTCCACCTAAGGGTGCATGGCAGACTAGTGCCAAATGATTGGAGAGCACAGGTGTGAGGTGACAGTTCTGGCAACTGACTTAAAGGCATACCGAAGTAGGTAAGTAAAAATGTATGTAGGTACTGTGTTTTCCCCAAAATAAGAAAGGGTCTTATATTCTTTTGACACTCAAAATAAGCACTTGGCCTTATTTTTGGGGAGGTCTTCTTATTTTTGAGGTGCAGGAGGTGGTGAACATGGTTACCTCATGGCTGCTGCTGTAGGTTGCAATATTTTCAGGGAAGGCTTATTTTGGGGGGAGGGCTTATTTTAGTGCATGTGTTCAAAAGCCCAATTGGGCTTATTATCTTGGGAGGTCTTATTTTAAGGGAAATAGGGTAGGTAAGTAGATATGAATTCCATTGATCAGGGCTAATGTGGAGAGTGGAGCACAGTAACATATCTTACTTTTCCAAATATTAAGATGTAGTTCCCATGTATGCTTCATTGTCTGCAGGTCTTTCTGGACCCCTCACTCAAAAAAATCTTACATAACCATATTTTCCCACTTACCTAAACATTTCACTGCTACCTGTTTTGTATAGCTTGGCACTTCCTCAAGACTCCAGCAAATGAGTTCTTGAAAAATGAAGGCAAAGTAATGTCAGATTGTTTCAATTTTAATAAGCACCCCAACAAACTGAATGAAAAATAACCAGGGGGAAGAAAGAAAGGTGCACTTATATTTTTTATTAAAAAATGCTACAAGGCTTCATATTTTTCATTCTACTTCAAGAAGAAGAATCAGTCTGGGTGAATTGCTGTATGCTTGAATAAAACACCTATTAAATCAGAGAGAGCATAAGTAAAATTTTAGATGCTGTGCCTGCCTGCCTGCCTGCCTGCATTCTCTCTTTGAAAGAATGGAAACAGAGCATCATTTCTCCATTATGCACAAATTATGCTGAAATTTCTGTTTTGCTAGTAGTTGTGGTATTTGTATTCACTTCCGGAAAGCAAATTGCCTTCCATTGAGTGAATGACAACTCTGATTGACATTACACTTCGAAAAATGGGAGATTGACACAGGAATGAAGTCACTTTATTATAAAAAAATTGAACACTCTAAGCCCCATTATCATAGGCAACTCCCTAGCTTTCCTTTTTTGTAATCTAGTTTCTAGTCTTCTCTGATCAAATATTAGTTTGCCAATATTTTGAAGCAGAAAACAGCCAGAAACTATAATGGAAGTGCCAAAACAGGTGTCAGGATTCCAAATAGCATCCAAAATTAAATCAGAGTCCAAGGGAAAGTGTTGCTCAAAGTTCCAATTTATTAAAAGAGCCATATTGGTGAATCTGAAAGCTTCCTGGTTTTCCCCACCCAGTTGAAAGTTCACAATCTTGCCCCCACACCTACAAGTCCATCACATGCTCCAATCTTCCACTGCCATGTTGGCAGCTTCCACCCATCCAGTTCCGGTCAGATGCAGAGGTGCAGAGACAAAGGATGACCTTGGTTTTCTAGAAAGAATTTTGTTATGGCTACATAGTATGCAACTCCTTACAACCCCCCCTCCCATTTTTCCACAATAGAAAATGCATAGTAGAATACCGTATTTTTCAGAGTATAAGACGCTCTGTAGTATAAGACCTAGATTTTGGGGAGGAAAACAAGGGAAAAATATCTGCCTCTTAGCAATTTGCCTCCTTGCAACTAACAGTACAGACAATATACACTGTTTGTAGTGTTATATTTCAGTCTATACTTGTACAGATGCTGTTAAAATGTGCTTTCTGGAAGTAAAGTTATTCTCTGTATTTAAAAGAATAGCACTTTTTAAAACAATAGTACTGGGCCTCTTTAGATCAAGCATTTATTTTAAAAATCTTCATTTTGTTAAGTTGTCTAGAACAATAATAAAGCAATATTTTTTTAAAACGTCTAATAATTTGAACATTCTATAGGCATTTATAATTGTTGACTTACCTCCTGGCAGCAAACAGCCCGATTAGCACCAGAAAAAAAAAATCTGCCTCCCAGCAATTTGCCATGTGGAGCAAACGGCTAGTTCCACTTTCAATTTATCCTGATCATCAGCTGTTAGAGGCTGCAGGGATTGCTATATCTTATTGAAGCCTCCGGAAGCCCCTGTTTGCTGCAAAAAGGTAAATTGCTGGCAGCAGAGGCCAAAGGGTGGGTGTATAAGACGCACCCAAATTTTCACTGTCTTTTAGGGGGAGAAAAGGTGCGTTTTATACTCTGAAAAATACAGTAATAGAAAGTGTGGCAGGCCAAAGATCCAAAAGGAATGTCTCTGCAGGACTGACAACAGACTTAATTAAGTTTTTTTTAAAAAAATACCAAGTAAAAATCCTACTGTCCACAAAAAAAACCCTACAAAAAAAGGCCATTTTAGCCTCACCCTGACATCAGTACCTGTACCTTTTTTGCATCTTAATTTTGCATTAGCACTGTATCACCATAAGAATTTCTGTAATTTAACAGCCAGCAAAACGTTATTGACTTCCATATATTAATTCATTGATTATGTACCATCAAATCTTAATAAACTCATAGTGATCACATAGGCATTAAGTAGATAGATTGCCCGTAATGTTTGAATTGGTCATTTAGCTAAAACAGAACTAAGTGTCAGCATTGGTGTCCTGGAATTACCTGCTGTGGGATTATCATGCAAACTTGCTGATGCCTAAGAAACATTTCAAAGGTCTGTTCAAATATGTATGCAAATTATGTTGCGTATCTTAACCATTCACATCTATTTATACTATAATATCAATAGCTTTCAGAAAATAGGGAGAAAAATCGGTAAGATGAGGTCCTTATCAAGTACAGGTAGTCTTCAACTTAAAACCATTCATTTAGCAAACACAGCACTGAAAAAAACGCATCGAAAGGGACAGAACCACTAATGAAAAAATGAAAGAATTTGGCACCATAGCTGGATTTAAGATTAATAAACAAAAAACAAATTTTAACCAAAAGAAGCGGGACTTGCCACTAGTTCTCACACTTACGACAGCTACAGCATCACCATGGTCACATGATCAAAATTCAGGTGCTTGGCAACTGGCATATATTTATGACAGTTGAAACATCCTGGAGTAATCTGATCACCACTTACAGCCTTTCCAACAAAAATGTCAGCGGGGGAAGTCAGATTGGCTTAACAAAATGGATAAAATTGGGCATCTCATTTTACAACTACCTTGCTTAGCAAATGTGGTCATAAGCTGAGGATGACCTGTAAGGTTAGGAAGGATCTTTGATAAACCTAGCAAATGGGCCATGCTACTCTGAGTGGTGCCGAGAGAAAATAGACTCTGTGCCCTTACAACATGAGTGTCAAACTCACACCATCAAGTTGCTGTCAAGTGACATACGGCCATGTTGTTTTCCCCTGGAGTGGGCATGGCCTGCATGTGATGCATCTGGCCTACAGGCTGCTAGTTTGACGCTCTTGCCTTTCAAGAATCACTAAGGCCATTGATAGTATAGACCAGGGGTGTCAAAATTCAGTTCAGTTTATTACATTTATTACATAAAATGAAGGCTTGTGGGCCAGATCCAGCCCACAGGGTGTTTTGATCTAGCCAGATCCAGCCCACAGGGTGTTTGATCTAGTCAGGCTGCCCTGACAGCTAAGGACCAGCATGTAGTGCCTCTGCTAGCAAAAAACAGAGCCCGAGAGGGCCGCGTGCAGCTCTCCTGAGCTCCGTTTTTCCTGGCAGAGGCTTGCAGGAGGCCGTTGCAGCTGAAAATGGTGCTCAGGAGCATGTTTTTTTCTGGCACAGTGCTTGGATCACCACAGGCACTACAGGCACCCCACAACATGAGTGTTGTAAAGCTGACTACACCCACCCTGGCCATGCCCAACTCAGCCCCCCAAGGTCACTGATGCAGCTATCAATGAAATCAAGTTTGACAGCCCTGGTGTAGAGCCTACATGGCAGGGGTGAAATTCAGCAGGTTCTGACAGATTCTGACAAACTAGTAGCGGAAATTTTGAGTAGTTTGGAGAACCGGTGAATGCCACCTCTGACTACCCCAGAGTGAAGTGGGAATGGAGATTTTGCAGTATCATTCCCCTGCCATGCCCACCAAGCCACACCCATAGAAACAGTAGTACAAAAATTTGAATTTCATCACTGTTACATGGTTCTGATCTCACCACCTTTCATATCATATCGTTGTATGTCTTCATTGCAGAGGTTAGAAAGGAATAATTATGGACAGTTGTACTTCAACTCTGGAGCTTGCTTCTCATGTTGAAGTCCTCAATATTATCTTTTAAGCACTACACAATGACTGTGCTGTCCATATGAGCCAAGGTGGCGCAGTGGTTAAATGCAGCATTGCAGGCTACTTCAGCTGACTGCAGTTCAGCAGTTCGGCTGTTCAAATCCCACCAGGCTCAAGGTTGACTCATCCTTCCATCCTTCTGAGGTGGGTAAAATGAGGACCCGGATTGTTGTTGGGGGCAATATGCTGACTCTGTAAACCGCTTATAGAGGGCTGAAAGCCCTATGAAGCGGTATATAAGTCTATTGCTATTGCTATATGAATATTGGGTAGATGACTCAATCTGATTCATTTGATGATTATTACTGCCAGCTCTTTTCAATGCATTTCTCAATATTGTTTTAAAATACTTTTTTGAAAGTGCTGTTATAACACCATTGCTGTTGCTATTGTTTAGTTTAGTTGTGCCGTCACCTAATAAAGAGAACATTTTTCACACCTTATGTCAAAAAATTAAAATAAACCAATTAACAAACATTGTACTGGAAACAGACAAGTAGAACTTAAGAAACATCCATGCTGGCCAATATATGTAGCAATGGTTAACTTTCTATTTTAGTTATGTAATTTTGATAGTCATTATAATTAATAATACAGCTTTACTTGGAACAATTTACATCTTGCATCAATACCTTTAACACCCTACAAACATAATAATAATAATAACAATAACAACAACAACAACAACAACAACAACAACAACAGTTGGATAACATCAAGCATGGAGAAGTAAAAACTTTTGTCAGGGGAGTGTACACCAACAGAGTTAGGAAAATTTTGAAATATACATTGAATGGTGGAAATACAATCAAGGCCATAAATACCTAGGCAATACCAGTTATAAGATACACAGCTGGTATACACAAGCTGATTTGGACATTTTGGACCAAAAAACCAGGAAACTAATGACAGTGCACTACAGTTTACATCCACGTGGTGATACTGATAGACTGTACCTGCCCCAAAAATCAGGTGGCAGAGGATTATTACAAGTGAAGCAAATAGTTGAAGAAGAAAAACATGCACTGGATGATTATTTAAAAGAAACTCAAGAACATCTATTAATCGAAATAAAGAACAAAAATCTATTGAAGGTCCAACAGACGAAACAAGAATACAGAAAAGATGTGATAAAATCAAGAATGGAGAGTTGGCGGAACAAAGCATTGCATGACCAATTTCTGGAAAAAATAAAAGATAAAGTGGACAGTGAAAAAATTTGGTTATGGTTAACATCAGGTACATTAAAGAAAGAAACAGAGTCACTAATCCTGGCTGCGCAAGAACAAGCTATCCGCACAAATGCCATTAAGGCCAAAATTGAAAAATCCTCTGCTGATGCCAAATGCAGACTTTGCAAAGAAGCTGATGAAACTGTTGATCACATACTCAGCTGCTGTAAAAAAATCGCGCAGACTGATTATAAATTGCGGCACAATTCAGTAGCATAAATGATCCATTGGAATTTGTGCAAAAATTATAATATTAAAACAGCAACAAACTGGTGGGAACATCAGCCTGAAAAAGTCACCGAAAATCAGATGGTCAAGATCTTGTGGGATTTCCGTATACAAACGGACAAAATACTGGCGCATAATACACCAGACATCACACTGGTTGAGAAAAATAAGGTCACAATCATAGACATCGCAATACCAGGTGATAGCAGGGTTGCCGAGAAGGAACATGAAAAAAATCGCAAAATACCAGGACTTAAAAATAGAAATTCAACGACTATGGCACAAACCAGCAGTGGTAATTCCAGTGGTAATTGGCACACTGGGTGCTATTCCAAAAGCACTGGAATTACATTTAAAACAGTTAAAAATTGACAAAATAACCATCAGTCAAATGCAAAAAGCCTCACTGCTTGGATCTGCACGCATATTACGAAAATACGTTATGACGTCCTAGGCCCCTGGGTGGGGCCCGACTAGTAACCAATGCCAAATCCGGCGAAACAACTGGCTGCTGTGATACAATTGTATAATAATAATAATAGTAAAGCTAGTACCAAAAGTAATAGTTGCCTTGAATGCAATCCAAAAACATCTGAAGTGCCACTTGAACTCCATCGGCATTGACAAAATCACCACTAGTCAATTGCAAAAGGCAGCTTTAGTTGGAACAGCTTACATCCTATGACAATTCCTTTAACCCACATGAAACAATATCTGCCTATCTCAGATCCTTGGGAAGGATTCAACAGTGGACAAAATGCCAAATCCAGTCTAAACATTTGGCTGACTGTGCAACCAACCATGATTATAATAACTGTGCAGGCAACTGACTCAAAGAAGACTCTGGGCAACATTATGTCCAATACCAAGTGCAAGTAAGAAACACAACTAAAACAAAATTCCTAACATTCAAAAAAAGCGTTAGAGGTTCTAAAGATGCCTACATCCAGATTTGCAGACTTCATGAACACCTGCAAACTGGATGTATATTGATGGTGTGACATTCTTTCAGAAAACAGGGACCACAACACAGAAGGCTCTTGGGCTCACACAATGACAATATTTGGCTACACCATGTCTGAATTGTCGTCCCTCAAGTAGCCCTGCCCTATGCCATAAAAGGCTTTGTAGGTTACAACTAGCAACTTGAATTGGGCTTGAAATGTATGCCAATGGAAGATACATATCTTCCAAAGCACAGAAACCGCTTTGGTCGCATTGACCGATGATCTCTGGAGAGCCAGAGATAGAGGACATTCCTCCATCCTGGTCCTCCTTGACCTCTCAGCGGCTTTCGATACCATCGACCATGGTATCCTTCTGCGACGACTGCGGGAGGTGGGAGTGGGAGGCACCGTGTTGCGGTGGTTCTCCTCCTACCTCTCGGACAGGTCGCAGTCGGTGTTAGTGGGGGGGCAGAGATCGACCCCTAGGCCCCTAACATATGGGGTGCCTCAGGGTTCGGTCTTATCCCCCCTACTATTTAACATCTACATGAAACCGCTGGGAGAGATCATCCGCAGGCACGGGATCAGATACCATCAATATGCGGACGATACCCAGTTGTATCTGTCCGCCCCGTGCCAACTCAATGAAGCGGCAGACGTGATGAACCGAGGCCTTGAGGCCGTTATGGACTGGATGAGGGTTAACAAGCTTGTGCTCAACCCAGAAAAGACCGAGTGGCTGTTGTGTTTCCCTCCCAAAGATTCGACCAATATTCCATCACTCAGGCTGGGGGGTCAAATTTTATACCCCTCAGAGAGGGTTCGCAACTTGGGAGTCCTCCTAGATCCACAGCTATCGTTTGACCACCACCTGACGGCTGTGACTAGGGGGGCATTCGCCCAGGTTCGCCTGGTGCGCCAGTTGCGACCCTACCTGAATCGGGAGGCACTCACAACAGTCACTCGAGCCCTTGTGACCTCTAGGCTGGAATACTGCAATGTGCTCTACATGGGGCTGCCCTTGAAGAGCATCCGGCGACTTCAGCTGGTACAGAACGCGGCCGCGCAAGTGATTGTGGGTGCACCGCGGTTCACCCACATAACACCTATCCTCCGCGAGCTGCGCTGGCTACCTGTCGATCTCCAGATGCGCTTCAAGGTGCTATTAGTCACTCATAAAGCCCTGCATGGTAGTGGATCTGGATACTTGAGAGACTGCCTCCTGCCAATCACCTCCCTGCGACCAATTAGATCACACAGATTGGGCCTCCTCCGTATTCCATCGGCCAGCCAGTGCCAGCTGGCAACCACAAGGAGGAGGGCCTTCTCAGTAGTAGCCCCGACCCTTTGGAATCTCCCCGTGGAGATTCGTACCCTCACCACCGTCCAGGCCTTCCGCACAGCCCTCAAGAACTGGCTAGCCCGTCAGGCCTGGGGACAAGGATAGTTGCCCCTCCCGAATGATGAATGTATGTTGCTTATTACTTTTATTATATGTGTCTATGTCACTGTCTGTACTTCCCCTCCCTGATTTTATGTGAGCCGCCCTGAGTCCCCTCAGGGAAAAGGGCGGCCTACAAATGTTAATAAAATCTAAAAAATCTAAAATCATATGAGCATAATGAAAAGTGACTGTTACTGCCAGGGATGAAATCCTCTTACTCTTTGCTACCAGTTTGGAACCAGGAGTGTGCACAAATGTGACATCTGGATGGGTGAGCGGATGACATCTGGGTGGGTAGGTGGAGCCTCCTGCTGCTGCCACTACTGGTTCACCCAAACCAGTGTGAACGGGTAGAATACCACCTCTAGTTACTGCCCTTGCAGTAACATCAACCGTTACTTCAGGATTGTCTTCAAGGGCAGCCCCATACAATAACACATTGCAACAGTCCAACTATGAGGTAATGAAGGCATGAGTGACTGCCTGAAGGGCTTCCAGTTGAAGAAAGAGCACTGGTGCACAAAGTGAACATTCTGGCCATAGCTGCCACCTGTGTCTCTGAGCATGAGCTGTGAGTCAAGGCGGACCCTTAAGTTGCGCTCTTGTCTCCAATAGGGGTTGTTCTGACCCCCCCCCCTTGTTTGTTCAGAAATGAAAGCCAAACAAAGCTTGCAAAGGAATGTTTTTATCAGTCCCGGCCCTTGCTGGCTGCGAGCCCAAAATAAACTGGCAAAAGTAAACTACAGCAAAACAGGTTTATATAAATCAAATCACTTATCCAAGTGCTTTTTCTTGATGATTACAAACAAACCTGACTAGAACAGGAACGGAACGGAATGGAACGTTGACTTCTGCAACTCGGGCGTGGCACCATCAGTCATTTTTATCCGTAGGAGGAGAGATCCTAATGAGCCACAGCTGCTCGTTAACATCTCCTATGAGCATCCCGAAACAACTCACAGGAGGTTTCTGCTGAGTCACAACAGGGGTGTAGTAATCATCTAAGATCAAAGGGGGGAAAGTCCCTGACCCACAGCCTCAGCTGTTCTTGTTGGAATTGAGCTGAAGTTTTATCCTCTTCCTCCAGACATGGAGTCAGTCACAGCTTCACCTGAGCAGTCCAAAGCCAAGATGCACAATTGCATACGATCTGCATATGAGCCTTGGTGACGCGGTGGTCAGACATGGAGGGACAATTCACTGCTCAATCCAGAAGTTTGATCCTGACTGGCTTGAGGTTGACTCAGCCTTCCATTCTTCAGAGTTGGTAAAATGAGGAGCCAGATTGTTGGGGGCAATAGGCTGACTGTAAACTTATTATAGAGGGCTGTAGAGCACTGTGAAGTGGTATGTAAGTCTGAGTGCTATTGCTATTGCTGATACCAAATCATGAGTTGACAGATGATGTCACCCAGCAGATGTTTAATGCAGATGTTAAACAAGAGGAGTGAGGACATGAATCTCCAAAGCATCTGGTACATGAGGGACTACAAATGTGGTCCCTCCTGTCTTGTCAATACTCAGTGGGACTGACCATTGAAGAAGGTAGCAAACTGGTGAAAATGAAATTATGCTTTTAGCCAAAGTTTCCAACAGTCTCTTTCTTATCTGATGAGAAGAATTATTCAAATGCTGTATTGCTGAGATGTATGTGTGATAAATAACCATGTGGTTAATAAGTGGAAATTTGAAATATGTAAACAATGGCTCACATTGGCTGGCATGAGGAGTTTGATTCAGCTGGAAACACTGTAATATAAGCTCTCTGAAATGAATGCATTAACATGAACATTTCAAATGCCTCACACCTCATATTAGAGGATTTCCAGCTGTATTATATTTCATGTCTTTGAAATTAAAAATAAAGCAGTAAGGCGATACTGGGGAAATGCAGGATTTACATCTTCATAATTTCTAATGTACCATCTGTGGTTCTGCAACATCAACTAGCAAGTACATATTTTAGAACATTTCTTTTGGGGTGTAGGCTCCTGTTGAGATGGAGGAAAAATCTTTACAAGAATGTAGAGTATCTTTAGTTCATTGTATTATTACAGAACCCCAGCAGCAATAAAATAGTACTTAAACAATGAAGATATTCAGAAATGAAGTCACCTGAATTTAAAGTGTTATAGGTAGTCCTTGACTTATGATTGGTCACTTAGTGGCTGCTTGATTTTATAACTGACTCAGTGGTGGGATACAGAATATTTTACTACTGGTTCTGTGGGCGTGGCATGGTGGGCATGGCATGGCTTAGTGGGCATGGCAGGGGAAGGATAGTGTAAAATCTCCTTTCCCTCCCGATCAGTTGGGACTCAGGAGGCAGAGAATAGACAGGGGCGGGGCCAGTCAGAGGTGGTATTTACCGGTTCTCCGAACTACTCAAAATTTCTGCTATCGGTTCTCCAGGACCTGCTGGATACCACCTTTCACCTGAACTGATCTGAAAAAGGGGACTTACAACCAAGATTTGAAATTACAATGATTGGGAGTTAGGATTTGACGTCGCGACAACACGACATGTGATCTTGGAACTCCAAGATCGCAGTCGATACTTTTGCCACTGGATGGTCCTTTTGGACCTAAACCATCCCGAAGAGATAGTAACAGGGAAAAGTACATTCTGCTGATCTCAGGGACACCGCAAAGTCTCTGATTGATCCAGGAGAATCTCTTTTTACCAGCTACAGAAGTGCAGCCATTGAAGCTGCTGAAGTTGGGACAGCTCCGGAATGAGAGGAAAACGGAAAGAGAAAGTGTATCTATCTGGAGAGGAAATCTTATTATAAAAGAGACTACCCCCAAAAAAATTAAAGCTAAATTAAACATGAAAACAGAAGAGAGTAAGCAGAAAAATTAAGGTATGTTAAGCAGTGTTTACAAGTTGGAAGAATGGTGCAACATGAAAAAGAAACCTTAACATTGCAAAAGATTATGTTTGAAATTCAAAAATTATTAGAAGTAACAGAGAAAATTGATAAGAGATTGGAGAACATAGATCATAGAACAGTAAAATTTGATGGAAAAATTGAGGATGTTCATCAAATGAAGAAAGTGGAGATCAGAGTTCTAAAAACTGAAGGAAAAAATAAACAAATAGGCAAGAAAATTGTTGATACTGACAGTGAACTGAGCATGGTTGGAAATGGAAAAAGTGGAATATGGAAAGGGGAGATAGATGGACTGGAGCTCTACCCCAGATTTCAAAGTGTAGAAGAAGAAAATAGAGAAGAATTGATGGAACTAAGGAGAGAAATCTTGTCAGAAGCACCAGTGATAACCAAAGATAAGCTGATCAAAGAAGCAGATGGAGGGTATCAAGCTTATACAAGATATGCAATAAGCAATAAGTTGCGAGGAGAAGTCCATACAAAACTTACTAAGGAAATAACCAGAATATTAATGCCACAAATAGCAAGAGACATAAGACTGCACTATTACTGGAAAGACACAGGTTGATGTAATGAAAACTTATAATAAAAATTAAGTCAAATTTAGTTAAATTTAGAGCATTATGTATAAAATGAAGTGATAATGGATATAGTTAAATAAATGATTGATAATGATAATAATGCATATATATGTATTGGTTTGATAAGAGGAAATTTGATATAAATTGCAAATGGTGACTACAAAAGGAGGTTTAGAAACTCTGTTATTAAATATAACCAATTTTCATTTAGAACATGTTATAAAGATGTAATGTTACTGGATGATATTGGGAAGAGCTAATGGAATGCCTTTATGTGGTTTTGCTTTAAATCTGGAATATTTTATATAAAAGGACGTAAAAACAATTATAGTCAAATGAAGGTTGAGGTATGATGATAGTAATATATATATATAAATATATTTGATTTAAAATATATGATTTGATATGAATAGTAGGTGACGACTGTGGAAGGGATGCACACAGTTTTTTGTAACCAATCGACACACTTTCTACAATTTGTAATGGATGATGGTTTTGTGGGTTTTTTGTGTTTTGTCTGTTTGTGTTTATATATATGTATGTATGTATGTATGTATGTATGTATGTATGTATGTATGCATACATACATACATACATACATACATACATATATGATAAAGGAGGAGAACCTGTGGCTTAGTGGCTAACACAACTGCCTAATATGCAATACAGCACCGGTTCAAATCCCAGTAAGGGTATGGCTAGCTGATGAGAGCTAAATAGCTTGAAATAGATCTATACTAGTCTCCCTTTATTTATTTATCAGCACAAATGCAAGATATATATATATATATATATTCACACATACATACATACACATACACATACACATACATACATACATACATACATACATACATACACATATATATACATATATATGAAATTATAACGATCAGGCTCCCTCTGCAATCACATGAGCAAACCTCAGGCACTTGGCGACATGGCTGTCTTTAAAGCCATTTGCAGCATCCTACAACAAGTTTGCAGAGAACTGGCACTTACCAGGGGTGTCAAACTCACGTCGTCACATCATCGTCATGTGACATATTACAACTTTACCCCCTTCACTAAACCAGGGGTGGGCATGGCCAGCATGTGATGCATCCAGCCTCTGGACTGAAAGTTTGACACCCCTGCTCTAGTCTTTGGCAAAACTGAGCCCATAGAGTTGGTTTAATAGCTGCCAAAAATGGTGTAAAGCCAGTCACCTGACTGACCCTTTTTATGATCTTTTCCACATATAATAGTTTAAAGTTGTATATACCCTTTGGAACGATCTCCCCGTAGAGATTTGCACCCTCACCACAGTCCAGAGCTTCCGCACAGCCCTTAAGATCTGGCTATCCCGTCAGGCCTGGGGATAAGATCTTCATACACCCCACCCGAATGTTGAATGAATGTTGTGTTTTATTGCTATTTTTATTTGTATCCACATATTATTTTATGTTCTGTCTTGCACTCCCTTCCCATGAGTTGTAAGCCGCCCTGAGTCCCCTCAGGGAAAAGGGCGGCCTATAAGTGACAATAAATACAAATACAAATACAAATATGTTGTAGGTCGAGGTCTACCTTTTATTTGGAAGTTTTGGTTTTGTTTACTTTATGGAAAAAATAGATTAGCATTTCCCATTTCCCTCATTATAGTCCTTTCTGCTCCAGCTGTATATTGTAAAACTGAACCACTTTCTGGCAGCTCTTTTCCACATTCTAGACCAGCGATGGTGAATCTTTTTTGGCTTGCATACCATAAGCGGGGGGAGCACAGGGGGGGGGTCATGCATGGGCGTGGCACACTCATAATGTAATGCACGCCCCCCCCCCCCCCGTGTGCATGCGCGCGTGATAGGCACTGTCCTCATTTTTTGCATGCTTTTTTCACCTTCCCCAGGCTCCAGAGGCTTTATAGGAGCCTGTGGAGGACGAAAAAACCCTCCCCCCACCCGGAGGCCCTATGAGCAAACCGGAAGTCTGTTTCCAAAGTTACAGTTTGCCCATAGGGCTGGTTTTTTGCTCTCCAGAGGCTTCAGGGAAGCTCCTGAAGCCTTTGGAGGGCCTCCTGGGGGGAGGCTCTTTTCGTCCTCCCCAGGCTCCTACTGGAGCCTGGGGAGGGCGACAAATGGCTTTAAAAAAGGCTGAACTCAGCTGGCCAGTGCACGAATGCCACAGGTTCACCATTCCGGTTCTAGACTGTCATCTACTGAACTCCAAAGCCAAATAAGGACTATGTAGAATTTCTCTGGTTGCAGTTTAATTCCTTATTATTGTAGAAGTTTGGGAACATTGATAGAAATGTGGGCAGTTAAAGTTTTCATGATTTCAGGTTCATTACATCACATAACAAATTCCATAAAACTCAATAAAAATGATAAAATGGAACATTAATTGATGTACAATTGTTAGGGCAGCTGTTGAAAAAGCAGAAAAGGAAGCCAGGGTATGGTTGAGCATACAGAGAGATTTTATATTGCTAAGCAGATTTTTTTTTAATTCCTGCATTTGTTTTTTTCCATCCTGAATTTATGTCCCATTCTATAGTGGTTGCTTCCAATGTTGGCCTCTCTTGGAGAGAGGCATAGACTGGCAGGTATGGTGGGGGAAGATTTTAGCCAATGGTAGAGGAAGAAAAAGATGAGGGTAAAGGTTTGTTTTTCAAGCGTTTGGGTTGGTTTCCGAACATTTCATTACCAGGCCAGGTGACACGTTCAGCAGAGTTTTGGGGATGTCAGAGTTCTTCTGTTTATAAGGGCTTCAGGTGTGGGTGTGTCAAGTGAGGGTCTTGTGATGGGTCAGCTGTGAGTCATCAATGAGTCTTGTGATGGGTCTTGTGATAAGGAGATTATATCAGGTCAAGGTCATTGGAAGATGATCTGTTGGTGGGGGTTGTGTGGGTTGGTTGAGGGTCAGTGCATCTCCTAAACTCCACTGAAGATGTTCAGAAACCAACCTGCAACCTTGAAGAACGAATCTACACCCAAACTACAGCTGTTTGCCACTATGGGAAAGAAAAAGATATTTGAGAAATTAGAAAAGGCTAAAGAGAGCAAGTGGATTTGTCTTACTGCAAGGAATGCAGCATGTCTTGAGAACTTAGGATCAGAATCTCCATGGAGCAACTTAGACATGGTATATCTCATGTAACTCAGAGCTAAGCTAAATTACTTAGGGCTTCTAGAATATTACAAACTTATCCTGAATGGAGACAATAAAGCTTAGTTCAAGACGAGAATTAGGTTTCCAACTTTTGATGACATCATTGAATCACAAGCCTCTAATCCCATTCACAGAATTCTCATTAGGGTCAATGAAATTATTATTTTTTTAAAGGAGAAGATAAAGTGTTAGATTGCTACGTGGTTGGGAAAGCATGCATACTTCGTTCACCAGAGAAAAGAAATTGCACTTACAATAATTACCACATAAGTCATTTGTTATAACTGAAATCTGATTCATAAATGCATATTAATAAGGGCTATCATTTCAGTGTGGTAACTTCATGACTCATAGCTTTCCTTTTTCAGATCTTTCCATTAAGTAATGTATTAAAAGTGAGCTGAGCTGATAAGAACACTGTAATGTTTCTCCCATGATGACTGTCACTTTATTATTATGTGCCATCAAGTTGGTCTTAATTTTTAGTGCTCACATAGAAAGACTTCCAGAATGATCTTCTCCAAATTGGCCTCCCAGATCTTCCAATGATGCTGTCAACCCTGAAGCTGATCTGTCTGAGGCTATTTTGAGGCTTCACACTGGAGGTGAGGGGTAGGGAGCGGGGGGGGGGTAGAGATAGCTGGGGTTTTGTAGCCAAAACAAAATACTTTCTCATGGGAACCAAGGACATTCCCACAGATGGTTGGAGAAAGGAAGAATGAAGTTACCAGGCAACCTGATGGCACCTTGATTGGCCCATGTAACTGATTGTTTGGGGAAAGGAAGAAACTTTTACATTTAATTAGGGGAAAACTGCAGGAACATTCCGAGTTAGTTTTTACCAGTCTGTTCCAATATGATGTATCCAATAAAGCTATACTTTGAGGAATCTACCTGCCTCAGAGTTCTGTTCTTTTTGGGTGTATTACTTGGAAGCCTGACATATGCACCAATCAACATTGTCACTGAGTCCACTCATTTCAGTGCTGGTCATTTTCTTCTCTTTCCTTCTACCTTCCCCCAAATTACAGAATTCTCAAGAAAGCTGGGTCTTTAATAATATGAACAAAATATGACACATCATTTGTGTCTTGAGAACTCTGGATTGGTTTGTTTTAAGGTCCATTTGTTGTTCTCTTGGCTAACCATAATATTCTCAGAAGTCTTCCCTAACATCAAAGTTCAAAAGCATCAATACATCTATCCTGCTTCAATTTTTTGCTTCCATAGAATCTCACAAGAAAAGGATTGGCTACACGATTATAATATTTGCATGTCACAGCACTTGGATATCTTTGTAAGGCCTTCATTGCTACTCTACCAAGGGCTACTCTGCAGCATATTTCTTGTCTATTGATTCCTGTGCTATCGATCATTGATCCAAAAAGGCAAAAGTTATGCACCACTTTAATTTCTTGTCATTTCTAAGGATGGCAGTTGTCATTAATTGTCTTTCATTGTATTTCATATTTATTCTGTTTTTTCTCTCTGATTTTTTCTCTGTTTTTTTATTATAGATTGCCATTCATTTACATTTTAATAGCATCAGCAATGCATAAGTTATTGATGTTTTTCCTCCATTTGGAAAACTGTTTTCTCAATACATATGCATCTTATAAATTGAATAAATATGGAGGGGAGTATATGGCTTTGTCTCAGCCCTTTGTAGACATGTTTCCAGTTTGTTCTGTAATATTCCATCTGGATGGTGGCTTCCTCTTCTTAGTTTCACATAAGGACAATGAAATGTCCTGGGACTCCCATTTTCCTAATTCTACAATTTGACTCAATGGCTGACTCAATCAAAAGCCCTTGTTCAGTCAGTGAAGCACAGGTAGAATAGAATAGAATAAAACAGAACAGAACAGAATGACAGAGTTGGAAGGGACCTTGGAGGTCTTCCAGTCTAACCCCCTGCTTAGGCAGGAAATCCTATACCATTTCAAATAAACGATTATCCAATCTCTTAAAAACTTCCAGTGTTGGAACTTCTGGAGGGAAGTTGTTCCACTGATTAATTGTTCTAACTGTCAGGAAATTTCTCCTCAGTTCTAAGTTGCTTCTCTCCTTGATTAATTTCCACCCATTGCTTCTTGTTCTACCCTCAGGTGCCTTAGAAAATAGTTTGACTCCCTCTTCTTTGTGGCAACCCCTGAGATATTGGAGCACTGCTAACATGTCACCCCTAGTCCTTCTTTTCATTAAACTAAAAATACCCAGATTGATTGTTTGACTTCTTTAAATTTATTTAATTCACTTTGGACATCTCCCAATGCCAATTAACTCAGGGTGGTTGTCAGAAAAATGTTTTTTAAAAAAATAATTTTATTGAAAGTTTTAAAAATAATAGAAAGTAATACAAACCAAATCCTGGAGAGAGAGAGAGAATGAAATGAAAAGAAAAAGAATAGAAAATATAAGGAAAGAAAGAAAAGAGAGGGAGATATTAAAGAAAAAAGAAATACCATCAAAGAACTGACTTTTGAGCTTCTTCACAAATGAGGCAAACTCAGTATTTCTTTCCCCCCTTTAAAGTTGCATTCATACATCTCTTCTTTTCATAGTCCATGCCTTATCCATTTGCAAGTTCATAAATCATTAGTGTTTCAATCCAGTTGTCAGCTAAAATGTCCATCAAATTATATTTTGGTTTAACCCTAGCCAAATAAATTGGCTTTACATTCCTTGTTTTTGCTTCGAACAATTTAATCTTTGATCCATTCAAATGCTGTTGTAGATTTTGATCTTTCCATCCTTCCCCCCATCTCTGAAGTTGCTTCAAGGCTTTAGCAATGTCTTTTGCAAATCCACCAGGAAGTTGATATCCAGGTCATCATATTGTCTTGTCATTTGTGTTTCTACTTTAGCTTCCATCTCTACTTTGCAATCCACAATTTCTTTTCTTTTTCTTTTTTTTAAAATCGACACAAGCTTGTTTCATCTCTTTATTCTTTAGGTCTTTCAAAGGCTTTTTTTGACAACTTTCTTTCATTTTCTTTTATAAATAATAACATCCCTGTGAGTAAACATTATTTCTGTCATTCTAGATTCAGCTCCATATCCCCATTCTTCAAAAGTGTCTTGAAATAACTCGAATTTCACAGCATTATCTGACATTTTATGCAATTCAAAGCTTACTCTGCCTGGAATCTATAGTCACTTATAGTGTCTAGTTTTTGAAATGATAAAAGCTTGAATCCCTTGTTAGCATAAACAAAACAAAATGGTATTCTAACAAAATTATTATTTATTTATATCCCTCACAAATGTTCATCAAAATCCCAAAGTTCCAATTTTTTTGGGTTCTTTAGTACATTTATATCTTTCTTAAATTAAATTTTTGTTTAACTTTTTGCCATTTGTTATCGTTTCTACATTCCTAAACATGAGTTAATTATTCTTTTATTTGAGAATGAAGTTAAACTCACCGGGCAGTTTTTCAAATTTGCCTTTTTGAAGATCTATAACATCCTGAAAATATTTAAATAGGTAATTTCCAAAAGTGATTAGGAAGTGAAGTTAGTGAACTCATTGTCCTTCAAAAGGCTTCACCATCACTGAGAGCAAGGACTTCCCCCTCCTGATGCCAGAGGAGAGAAGGCAGGAACAGCACAGGCCAATCTGATGACCCAGGAGGAGAGCACCTCGTCCTTCTTCACAAGGCACATCTGGGGACTGAGATTTAAGGAGATGCTGTGTGAAGGAGCATTTGTTGGGACCAAATGCTGAATTGGGTGAGTTTGGTGTGCTGGTACAGACATTTGGAGGACTGCTTGCTTCTTCCTTACTTCATGAACTCAATGTTTGTTCCTTGGTTTGTGGACTCATTGTTCCTTGTTTGTTCCTTGTTTTATGGACTTATTTCCCTGTTCCCTTATTTTGCTGGACTGGGTGCAGCCAGAGGCTGTCATATGTGGGCGTGCGTGTACTTTGCTCTGGGACTTGCCAAGAACGTGGGAGCGTTTGAGGGAAAACTTGGAGCATTAAAGGGTAGTTTGAACTCTCAGCTGGTGTGTGACCTTCGTGCTTGTCCTGGATCATCACACAGAGTGAGATAAAAGATAACCCATCCCAGAGCTAGATAGGAGATAGAGGAAAAGGGTTAGAATTCCTAGAATCTCCTGGGTAGTTTATCCACTGCAATGAGAAAAGTAAGGGCTTAGTAGTAAAATAATGATAAGAAAAGATGAAAGGTAAAGATAAAGATTCGCCTGTTGGTCATATCCAACTCTAGGGCATGGTCTTCATCTTCATTTCTTGGCTGATGAAACCAGCATTGTCCAAACACATTTCCCATGGTCATGTGGCCACCATATGCCAAAGGAGCACATAATGCTGTTACCTTCCCACTGAAGTGGTACCTATTTATCTACCCACATTTGCATGCTATAACTGCTAGGTAGGAAGGAGCTGGGGCAAGGAACAGGAGCTCACCCTGTCATGTGGCACTTGGGTCTTGAACTTGGCTTGTCAGCTTTCTAGCTGACTAGCTCAGCATCTTTAATGGCTGGACCATCATGGCCCATAAGAAAGATTATGTGCAAAGAAATAAAGAACTGAACTCTGACTGGGTTCTTTTACATCTTTCGTGGACTAATCCTGATACTATAATTCTACTTCATTCAGACAGTTTGATCATAAAAACTGGTGGCCACTATTTCTCTTAGTACTAATAACCTAACAGATATTATAACATTTTCCTACCTCTCTAGAATTTTTTAAAAATGTTTTGTAACAATCTTGTTAGTATTTTTTTATGTGAGGAAAAAAAATGAAAACAGCTGGTTCTTTTCTCTGCTTCAAGATAAATCCATGAAAAATTGATAATTGCATATTTTAAATCCCTCACTCGATAGCTGAAACCCCAAAGTAACAATTATGTACATGCCAGCCATGTTGGTAGAAGACCACATCAGTTCTATTCCAGACTATTTTATGTTTAATTTCTTTTCTAAAAAAAAGTTTTTATTAGGTAAACATTAAAAACATTGGACATAGTGCAACATTTCTGGCATAGTCATTTCCATGGAGTTTTTTGATTTTACAACAATAACAGTTTGTATCCATTACATACCTGTTCTGACCCCCCTCCGTATGGTGGGTCATGCTGACACAAGATTACTGCTAGACAATTTATTCACAGTAAATTAACACACCGACAAGACTTCCACAGATAAGAAATACACACAAGAGCTTCTCCAGCTTTAATATAACGGTTGTATCCAGCAAAAAGCCTCCTCCCAAAGTCTCTTCTTATATACTCTCTTGGGAGGAGCCTAATCAAAATCACCTGGCCCCAATTATCTTCTATATCTCCGTAGTTGCTGTTGGTGCTTATCTGCCCGTCTTTGCCTGGCATCCGGGACCATCTCCCTTAGCTCCTCCCCAATGCTCCAGGGCCTGACGTCAGGGACAAACTCCCTTTGGCTTTCATCGCTGCTCCATGCCTCAGGTGCCTCCTGGTGGCCAACCAGCCTCTCTGGTCCCTGCTCTGAACCCTGTCCGGGGTCCTCCACATCTTCCAGAGCCGACTCATAGGGTCCCTTGCTTTGGAGTCTGTTTGCAGCTCCAACGGCTCCTGCTGGGCCCTAACACATACCTATACATGTGTAGTCAGTCAAATTACCTACCCATTAATTCCTTTCATAATATAGTCACTATCAGTACATATATCCAATTCCTTCCTTTTGTACAATATTAATACCATATTTTCCATTTCTTAAATTATCCGTGTTTCTCTGTCCCGACTTTTTCCCCTTGTTTCCAACCATCGGTACCATTTGTACCAGATTTCATGGTATTCCGTCTCACCCTTGTCTTTGAACTCTAGAGTCATCCTGTCAATTTCTGTGCACATCAGTATCATCTTTATTATTTCGTGTTCTGGGGAAATCTCTTTGTTTTTCCAGTTTTGTACAAAGACCAATCTTGCTGCCGTTGAAATATGCAACATTAAATATAATCCACCTTTGCTATATATTTTTTCTTTTGTAATCCCTAATAGAAATAGTTCTGGCCTAATACTCTATCCTTTGATTTAACATCTCATCCAACCACTTGTTTAATTTTTTACCCTAGAGGGCAGCTTCCTGGTTTTACAGATACACTTTTTTACATACTCTACTGTTTATAGGAGAGGAGTCAACTCTAAATAAGTGGTTCAGTAAAACAGCACAGAATGAACCAAGTTAGTTTTTCCCAACATCATGGCAAAAAATGAGATTGCAACTTAACCTCTGCACACAAGAATTAGCATTGATTTTCTGTCATCATTGGATGGCAAGAGACCTTGTGTGTGAGAGAGAAAATTGGCTGGATCATTTAGAACTTAATGGAAAAAATGACCTTAGCAGAAGGAAAACACCCAGAAACAAAATGCAAAAGTGTGCACCGCTAGATGCATCTTAATTTCATCACCAATCGTCAGTCACGCAAGACCAGGTCCACACATGAAGGTTCAATTAAGCTGATTTATTGGTAACTGCCTATGGACAGAAATCTTCTCAACTAATGGTCATTGCCTGGTCAGAGTTAGATATGGGTCAATGGAATTCAAAGGAAGGTTAGAATTTATTTGCTTGTAGGTATGTAGGATTCTAGGCTAACCCCTCATTTCACTCCACCTCCATGTTCTGCCATTCCTTCTCCTACATCAGCATTTGAATGTACCAAACAGGGGAAACTTTAATTAAAAGTGGTAATATGCAAACTATGGGCAGCTAAGCCATGTGACTTGGTTTATATATGCATAAGAATAAGATGGCAAAACCTTCAGGTGATTGAGTACCTACCAACTTTAGTCTGCAATTATTTAGCTCATAGTTTTGAATACCCTGAAAGTTAAACATATAGACATTTCTGTTACATCGGTCAGAAATCTGTTGCAGTTGCAAGTATCCAATGTCCCAAGTTCAGAATCTGAGAGTTCTCATGTTCATTTCTACATTCACTCACTCATTCATTCATTCAAATTATATGCTGTCCATCTCACTCTGCAAAGCAGTTCAGGGCAGTTTACAGTGAAACTATGTGTCCTAACATGGCCATGGAAATATCTGTTAAGTGGGTGGCTAAGTCTAGTGGTTCATGCCTGGAAGTAAACAACAAATACGATCAAATGGAAAACTACCTCAAAATTCTCTATTCCAAGTTGTTTTATTTTCTTTCCCAGAGTTACTCTCTATCACCAATGTCTTTTTCAATATTATTCTTGTTACATATAGTTAGCACTTATATCACTTTCTGAGTCCCTTGACCAAGTTACAAGGAAAATACAATTTCAACCATTTACCTATTTGTAAAAAATCCTGGAAGGGTACGTTTGGACTTTAGGATGTAGTATCTAGTCAATAGTGATGCAATCTTAGGAATTACTAAGCAATAAGTGAGTCACTAAATCTAATAAAAGGTTTTTGCCAAGCTTCCACCTGTCCTCAACTTGTTAATACAGTATAGTGCATTATAATGGATGCTTTGAATTAATTCACTGCATATTGATATGGCTCAACATGTCAGTCATTGGGATTAGGGTTACAATTAAAATTCCTATACTTTTTACTGATATCCTTTATCTGAATCCTGTTTCCATTATCAGCCAATACCTTTCCATCAGAAAAAAAATGAATGCAATTGGTATGAATCAATTATTTGATTTCTGCCAACACCATATAACCTTTCCAGTTCAATAGTGCATATCAGTTATAGAGATAATCCTCAATTTATGACCATATTTATGCCCAGAATTAGAGCCATGAGTCATGCCAGCCATTAAGTGGATCCCCACATGGCTGTGTCTGATTGTATGATCTTTTTTTCCAGCAGTTGTTAAGTGAATCCACAATAGTCCACAATAGCTATTTCCTGCCGAAAACCAGAAATAAATGCTGGTTTCTGGTTTTAAAAAAAGCATCATAAATCCTGCTCATGTGGCTGCAGGTTGCTGCAATTGGCCATAAATGCAAACCAGTTGCCCAGCACCCAAAATGTGATCACGTGATGGATCCCTATGTGACCAGATGTAAGTTGAGGACTACCTGTAATGCATACTGATACACATCTCAGTTTCATCAACACTGCAATTCAGCAGTGTTTGCAGCAAAAGAGAGAGTTGTAAGCAATGAGCCACAGTGACACAGTGGTTAGAGTGCAGTAATGCAGGCTACTTCTGCTGACTGCCGGCTGACTGCAATTTGGCAGTTCAAATCTTACCAGGCTCAAGGTTGACTCATCCTTCCATCCTTCCGAGGTTGGTAAAATGGGAAGTCAGATTGTTGGGGGCCAGAGGCTGACTCTGTAAACTGCTTAAAGAGGGCTGCAAAGCACTGTGAAGTGGTATATAAGTGTAAGTGCTATTGCTATTGTGCAATATGAGCATCAAATAGGTACGTGTTCAAAAGAGATAAAAGAATGGATGTGGCAGAGCAATCAAACCCACGTTCCTTTGCACATGTATGCATCATCAATGCTTATATTAAAGGAGCCTCAATCATGTCATTACAATTGCCATCTTGACATTTCGGATCCCTGCCCTGCTGATGCTGCCGAGGCCTCCTTTTTCAATACATTAAGCATTTGCTTAGTGACACATGGATGAAATTTCAAGTTGAAAATCCTACACACTTGGCTTAAGAAGCATTGAAAGGATTATAAAATAAAACTGGAACAGGCTATAGCTGGCAGTGGGACAGGTATGACTCAAGCAAAATGACTTGGCTTTTTAAAATCTCAGCTGCAAGATGCTAACATTCCAGAGAAACAGAGAATCTCGAGGAATATTAATTTATTTTAAAGGCTCAAAACAAGCTATGGAAGCAAAAGATTGTAATTTCAAGCAGCGTCAAGTGTATATACAACTGAAGTAAGGAATATTCTAAATAAAAACTCAGTGATCTAACGTCTTTATTATCACACAATCATGCAACAATACCAAAATATGTTATGGTTGGTGCAGTTATTACACAAAGGTTAAAGGTCAAATGTAAAGGTTTGCCCTGTCCAGTAGTGTCTGACTCTAGTGGTGGTGGGGGGGGTGCTCGTCCATTTCTTAGCTGAAGGAACCAGTGTTGTTCTATGGTCATTTGGCCATCATGACTACACACCAAAGTGCATGGAATGCTGTTACCTTCCTACCAAAATGGTACCAATTTATCTACTTGCATTTGCATACCCCAGGAGCTGGGGCAAATAATGGGAGCTCATCCCATTGTGCAGGACTTGGGTCTCAAACTTGGGCTGTCAGCTGACATGCTCAGTGTCTTTAACCACTGAGCCTTCATGCCCCCCTTACGAAGGGATAACGTTCATTTAACCTGGAAACAGATTCAGAAAACAGATTCAGGTGATATCAATACATGACCAAACCAGTTGTGGGATTCATTTTTTTTTACTACCAGTTCTGTGGGCGTGGCTTTGTGGATGTGGTGTGGCTTTGTGGGCATGGCTTTTTGGGTGTGGCAGGGGAAGGATACTGCAAAATCCCCATTCCCTCCGCACTCCTGGGGGAAGGTTACTGCAAAATCCCCATTCCAGTGGTAGGATTCAAATAATTTAACAACCGGTTCTCTGCCCTGATGACCAGCTGGGTAGGCGTGGATCAGTAGTCATGTGACTGGGTGGGCATGGCCAACTCAACATCAGTCAGGTCGATGGGCACTTTGCCTTAGCTGTTACAATGTAACAACTGGAGAGGCAATTTCTGTAAGCAGGGTAATAAAGATTAGGCTAGAAACAACACCAGAATGTTTCCTTCCTGCCTTCTTCACAGGATTAGCTCTGTAAAGTGGGGAGCGGGGGAACAAAATGAGATTTCTTCCAACAACCGGTTCTCCAAACTGCTTAGAAAGTTAAGAACCAGTTCTCCAGAATAGGTGCAAATCTGCTGAATCCCACCACTGCCCCATTCCCTCCCCACCCCACTAACCTGCTTTCCAGCTCCATTCTCCTGTTCAGGACAACAAAAGAAGATCAGCTGGGAGGCAGCAGGCGCGGGGCCAGCCTATTTGCCAGTTCTCCGAACTACTCAAAATTTCCAGAACTGTCAGAACTTGCTGAAAACAACCTCTAGACCAAACCCAGAAATACATCAAATCTTAAATTTTTAATTGATACTATTATCTAATAATAAATATACTCTTGCCTAAGGGTATATTTATTATTACATTTCTACACCACTCAACTTACCTAAGTGACACTTGAATGGTTGCTTCTTCTTTTTTTCATGTCTTTTGCTGAGAATTTGCTAGGCAAAATAAGTACTTGGTGATAGTGAAGTGTGTAGATATTGCCTGGATTTTCCAGTCATTCTTAAGCAATCTTAATGAAGAGGGTTAACACATTTCTAGCACAAACGTCCTTTGAGAGGTTCAGAGTGTTCATTAAGAAATCCTAGCATGTGCTCAAACAGCTGGAAAATACTATGGCAAGAATTCAGAAGTCCCATAGACGATCAAGCTTCCTTCTTAAATTGAGACATGTGGTGCAAACATTTATCTAGGGACATTGAGTTTGAATCATTGATTGAAGCTGGTGCCAGGCAGAAATATTCTCCAGTGCTTTTTTAAAATCTCATTCTCATTCGCTTTGATGAAGTTGCTTTGGAAATTCCTTCAAGGGAGAATCAAAGTTCAGAGAAAATCTTAAGGGCCAAGGGTGGGATTCAGGGTTGGGATTCAGGCGGTCCTGACCGGTTCGGGCAAACCAGATGCTAATTTTACATCTGGTTTGCCAAACCAGGAGTTGAAAGGAATGGCTGGCCCTGCCCACTCTGCCCCTCCCCTCCCAGGAGTCTCCACATGGCCCATTTTGGATGCCAGGTAAGTACAGGGCCCATGCGGAGGCTCTGGAAGGGCTAACAGGAGGTTCTGGAAGTCCAGAAATGAGCCCATTTCTGGCCTCCGGAAGGCATCCAAAGCCCTCCCGGAAGCTCGAGAAAAGTCTTTGGATCCTGGGGAGAGCAAAAACGCCCCCCCACACCATGGTGCAGGAGGACAAGTAGGCCACACCCACCATGGCCACGCCCACCTAGCAACCAGGCAGAAACTAGTGGCTAAAATTTTTCAGTCCCAACCCTGGTGGTATTCCTCCATTGATTTAATTCTAGAGTGACCAAGGGCTAGATATGAGCGTTTTGTTTTGTCCATTAGTTTGCATGTCTTCTGGCTTCCTGTGAATCTTTCAAATTGTAGTTTAGTGCAAAACATAAATGGAAGATCTTGCATTTATGAAGGCAAAGATGAAGGAAATATAAAAATGCTGAATCTGGCTCTGTCATCATTAACTCAAAAACTATAGCCACAATCGAAAAGGAAACAACATCAGGCAAAACATGAGATTTTCTTTTCCCCCTTGCCTTGCGGAGTTTGAATACTTCTTTTGTGTGTTCACTTCTGAGAGGCCATAAGAAAAACTGGGTCATAACTGGAAAAGTAAGCAAAGAGAAAATGCCATATAAACAAATTTGATCATTTAAAATAACTGACTTTTCAATTCTGAAATTAAAAAAAAAAGTTTAAATAGTGTCCAGAATAGATTTCCTTAATATAGAATCAGAGGCATAATAAAAATAATAAGGAGGAATGTTCAGATTCACTTTCTACTGCAACTTAGACGTTCCACAATATTCAATATTAGCATTAATCAGATTGGTGTAGTGGTTAAGGTTAAAAAGTGGGAGACTGGGAATTCTAGTCCTGCTTTAGGCACAAAGCTAGCTAGGCGATATTGGGACAGTTCCCCACTCTCCCTCCCTCCCTCCCTCCCTCCCTCTCTCAGCCTGGGAAGCAGGCAAAGGCAAACAACTTCTGAAAAACTTTGCCAGGAAAACTGGCACTTGTCCAGGACCTGTCCAGGCCAGGAGCCAACACTGATTCAGAAGGAGAAGGTCTATATATGTCCATACTTAGCTTGGAGGAAAAAAAAAGATTAAAACAGTGGAGCAAAGTTGTTCTTTGTTGTACCAGAGCACAATCTCTAATTTAATGAAAAGAAGGACTTGGGATGATATGATAGCAGTGTTCCAATATGTGATGGGGTGACACAAAGAGGGGGACAACATATTCTCCAAAGCACCTGAAGGTAGTACAAGAAATGATGGAAACTAAACAAGGAGAAAACCAACCTAGAACCAAGGACAATTAATCAGACAGAACAATTAACTAGGGGAAGAACAAGCCTCCAGAAGTTGTGCGTGTTCTAACACTGGGGTTTTTAAAGAAGGGATTGGACAACCATTTGTTTGAAATGATATAGGATTTCCTGCTTGAGCAGGGACTAGAAGACCTCCAAGGTCCCTTTCAAGTATCCACAAGACAAGAAGCAATGGGAGAAAACTACAGAGAAAATTACAGTAGGCTAGGCACTAATAGAGGTATTGTAACACATAGAGTTGTTCAACAATGAAACATATTACTATAGAGATTGCTGGACTCTCCTTCACTAAAGGCATTTGAGCCAAAGGTGGGGTGGGATGGGGATGTCCAACATTGGCAACTTTAAGACTTGTAAACATTAACTCTCAGAATTCTCCAGCTAGCCATGCTCTAATTATGTCCTCAGTTGCAGATACCACATTGTGCAGCAGCTAGACAATTATTTGATTAAACTAATTGACATCCATATATTTCATTTTCTTTAACTCTTGTCCAAAAGTTGCTACAAACCAAATTGTTCAGCCTCTTCACAGCCATAGAATCAATATTCTATTCCTCCAGTTTGTTTGCAAGCACAGAATTGTGAAAACTTCTATCATTAGCTTGCCTTGCCCTTAGCAAATTCTGTACTTCTGTTTTGCAACTTTACTCTTTTCTGGTTGCTTCAACAGCTCAGAAATGAGCACATGGATTCCCAATGCATCAGGTTTTTCCTGTGCACTGCATCTCCTCCATAATCTGTGTCAAAAGGAGACAGTTGCCTTCTGAGAAAAACATCACAAGACTTGTAATTCATCATCCCCTCCTCTGAGTTTTTCACTGTTTGAAAACAGAACGTTAGCTACAATGGAAAACTGCACCATGGAATCACTCTTCGTACCATGGATTCAGAGGGACATCTGTGATCACTCTTATTGCTGATGGTTGCTGATATAAACCCGAGGAATACATCAGTTCCTTCTTTAGCATATTAATGGTAACTCTGGTTAAGGCACTTGCTGCCCTTTAACTGTGGGTTTCTATGTGTGTTTATGCACTCATTTACACTGAAATGTTTACTAATAGAGAAACTATGTTTCTTCCTTTTTTTTGCTTACATTTGTTTTAATTCAAGGTTAGCTGTGATTTGGTTCCACTGAAAGTTGTAATTAACCTCTGTCTTATGACGAGCAACAAGATATCTATCTACTCATAACCTACCTATGTTACTTACTTTTCTTCAATTGCAATTTCTGTTTATAAAATCAGGTTGAATCACAGCACATCCATGATTATATAAAAAGGAAGGGGAAAAGGAAATGATCATTACCAGATTAGCAATAGCGATAGCACTTAGGCTTATATGCCACTTCACAGGGCTTTACGCCCCTCTCTAAGCTGTTTACAGAGTCAGCAAATGGCCCCCAACATTCTGGGTCTTCATTTTCCTGACCTCGGAAGGATGGAAGGCTGAGTCAACCTTTAGCCTGGTGAGATTCAATCTGCCAAATTTTAGGCAGCTGGCAGTCAGCAGAAGTAGCCTGCAGTACTGCATTCTAACCACTGTGCCACCACAGCTCATACCGTGGTTACCATATTATCATTAACAAAAACTCTTCACCAAAACAGAAATGTGCCAGAATTAAACTTACATCACAGATATTTAATCAAGAAGAGAAGTGGCATATTAGAGTTATTCTAACTTCTACAAATGTTTATATTCCTAAAGTGACATGATGAGAAAACTCAGCTGGGTGTTTCATGGTCACTAAATATTCAAGCTGTTTCTATGAATTATAATTTTATCAATGTTCTCCCTCAATTTTATCTGTTTCTTTTTACCCTTGAGCTGCAGAACTTCTTCATATATCAAGCTGCCAATGAAGCTTTAGAGATGAACTTCCATCCTTAGAGGAGAAAAATACAACAGACTAGAATATTAACAAATGAAGTTCCTATAGCAATGGAAAACTTTAAGGGACAAAAGGTACAAAGCACACAGAGTGGGAATCTTTAAAGTAAACTGCTCCAAACTTGATTGCAGAAAATACGATTTCAGCAACAGAGTGGTCAATGCCTGGAATGCACTACCTGAATCTGTTGTTACAACTTCAAATCACCATAACTTTAACCTTAAACTATCTACTATTGACTTCACCCCATTCCTAAGAGATCTATAAAGGGAGCATGCATAAAAGCACCATCGTGCTTACCGTCCCTGTCCTACTGTCCCCATTTATTCATACCCATTTCATTCATACTCATGTTTATTTTTATACCTACCTATTATCCTGTAAGCGATTGACTAATCAAATAAGAAAGAAAGAAAGAAAGAAAGAAAGAAAGAAAGAAAGAAAGAAAGAAAGAACATTACTATTGAAAAGGGTAGCAGCTGAGAGCCACCATTTCTGGTCTTGGAAATAACATTTGTTCTAATGGTTACAGACTCCAGACTCCAGCTGAATCGGTCCATTTTTTTCCCCAGTAGAAAGAAAAACTAAACATCCCAAGTAAAATAAAATAATTCTTAAGACAAGCATCACAGCATGAAGTAAGCTTTATTCACACAGTTGGGGATATTTGAGTTTTCATCACAATTATGCACATGTGTGAATGAGACAACTCAGGACACCATCTTTTATTTTGCTCTAAATACCTTGGAATAATTAGACTTAAGTTAGGTTAGGCCTTATGTTCTACTGTCAGGCATCAAGCACATCATAAATTAATAAATAAATCATAGAGGGAAAAATAATGTGCAATTGAGATGAGCCAAAAAGTCAAAATGTAGTAATAGCTTCAACCTGAATAATGAGACTGGTATTCACAAGAAACTTTATGTTCTATTACTGTTATTACTATTACTATACATTAATGTTTTTGCCATTATTATTCTATATCTAGAGCTGCTTGAATGACTACTGCTCATGCTTTCAGCTCTCTTATGAAGAGTGAGAATTATCTATTAAAGGTATCAAATTGGCGGCCCATGGGCCAGGTATGTCACATGCAGGCCACACCCAGCCCAGCTTCATTAAGGGAAAAATGTCTGATACATCATGTGATGGCAATGTGACGCCACGAGTTTGACACCCATGGTCTAGTTCAGGGCTCTCCAACCATGGTAACTTTAAGGCTTATGGACTTCAACTCACAGAGTTTAAGAGTTGGAAGTTGAGGCCCACAAGTCTTAAAGTTGCCAAGGTTGGAGCCCCCTGGTCAGTGGTGAAATTCATTTTCTTTTACTACCGGTTCCGTGGGCGTGGCTTGGTGGCAGGGGAAGGATACTGAAAAATCCCCATTCCATGCCCACTCCTGGGGGAAGGATATTGCAAAATCTCCATTCCCACCGCACTCTGGAGCCAGCCAGAAATGGCATTTACTGATTCTCCGAATTACTCAAAATTTCCACTACCGGTTCTCCAGAACCTGCTGAATTTCACCTCTGCCCCTGGTCTCGTTCCTTTGAGGGAAATGACAAGCATTTTTTTTAAAAAAAACAACCTAATTTCCCTCACTTCTTTGCACAAAAAATTGACATCCCTGCCATCCAGGTGAATGAGGGAGAAGAAGTATATGACAAAATTATATAAATGTTTTATATAAAATAAAAGTATAATCCCCTTTGGTTCTTGCTTTTGAACATTGGAAACATCTCTAAATAAGTAGATACTCCACACACAGATCAGATTTAACCATTCTGCATCAGCCAAGAAATTGAATCAGCTCAGCTTAATTGTGTTTGGTCTCAATCCTATTTACAATTTGGAAATCCAGATGAAACAGATGATGAAGAAGCTGCAGATCAATATTGCACTATTAAAGCTTTAGAAGTTGTGGGCAAGCTCGACTAAATCATAATGAGTTGGTGAGAAATAATTATTTTGCTACAGATCTAATTCACTTTTGGGGGAGGGGTATCAGCTGCATTCAAAATAGATTCATTGGCAAGCTTTGGATAACATCATTAGGAACACAATAGTGCTTAGATGTCTCCTTAGTGTTTTACTCATCATAAAAAAATGTCTATTATGCTTCCCCCCCATAAGTTAGGGGAAAGGAAGGTCAGGACGGGCTCTTTGGAATTATTGAGTGACTTTGGTTGGCAACAAAATTAATTTCACCTTTTAAAAGACATCCAAAGAGTGATTATGATTTGATTCTTGCACTTTTGAGATGTTATATGATTAGGCACAACCAAATTCAAGTTCAGCTGTTGAAACACATGACTTTTGGCCAATTACTGTCCTTCAGTGTTTCTTATTTAAATTATTTATAAAATTTATTATTTATAAGTGACTTCTGGTCTGCTCATAAGGCCGCTTTTAGTCCTCTGGAGCCTTCAGGGAAGCCTCCTGGAGGTCTCTGAAGGCTCTGGAGGGCTTAAACTGACCCTACGAGCAAACTGGAAGTCAGTTCCTGAACTTCCGGTTTGCCCATAGGGCACGTTTTTTGTGCTCCGGAGGCTTCAGGGAAGCTCCTGAAGCCTCCGGAGAGCCTCCAGGGGGAGGCGGGGGAGGCTGTTTTTGCCCTCCCCAGGCTCCTATAAAGCATCTGGTGAGGGCGAAAAATGGCTTTAAAAAAGGCTGAACTCAGCTGGCCAGCGTGCACATGTGCACTGGCCAGCTGACAGGGCAATGCCTCGCATGCTCTGAGAAATGGCTTCACATGCCACCTGTGGCACATGCCATAGGTTTGCCATCCAGGCCCTAGAAAAATGACAATATGTTTCAGTTTTTTTAGTTAATTTACTTTAATTTACCTCGTACAACAAAATTAAATGCCATTTTCAGTGTACATCATACATAAGAAAACTAAAAATAAAACAAAAACCCACATCCTTCACATTCTATACAATTGAATTGAAAACCCCTGATACTGCATTAGTGTTGCACTATAAGTAGAATTCAATATTGCTACTCCTCTGGGATAGAAGCTGTTTTTCAGCCTGTTTGTCCTTGTTTTTATTATCCTGTACCGTCTGCCAGATGGTAATAGTTCAAAAGCAGAGTACCCAGGATGAGATGGATCTTTAAGAAAGTTTGTTTTGAACTTTCTTAAGGCAGCGGGAGCTATAAAGCTCTTTCAAGGAGGGGAGAGGGCAACCAATGATCCTTTGGACAATGATGTTAATCCTCTGGAGTGCTGTCCTATCTGCCGCTGTGCAATCGGCAAACCTTACACAGGTGCAGTAAGTTAAAATACTCTCTATGGTGCAGCGATAGAAAGTCACCAGCAATTTTTCATTGAGTTGTTGTTTCCTGAGAAGTCTCAGGTAGTATAATCTCTGCTGGTCCAATGTGACCAGTGCTGGAATGTGAGCACCCCAGGTCACACCCTCTTTTATGATAACACCCAGATACCTACAACTGGCCACTTGCTCCACTCAGTCTCCATTGATAACCAAGGGCTGGATGTCTGATCTTTCCCTTTTATAGTCCACTATAAGCTTCTTGGTCTTATTGGTGTTAAGGACCAATATCGCTATGGTCTCCACACCATGAAAGCAACCAGTCCACCTCATCTTGATAGGCAGACTCATCCCCCACGGAGATGAGTCCCATCACTGGGATGTAGCATGTATAACTACATATATTTAGCATCTATAACTACTGCTACATTATTATTGATTTGAGGCCAAATTAAAATCCTAGAGTTTCCAAATACTGATTATCTTCATTATGAAGAGCTGTTCTAATATTTAGAACAGCTCTTTTCTATTTTCAATAAAACTATTTTACTAGAACAATGTCCTACTAGTTTCTAATATGAGTTTCAGTCTAGGTATACCTTGACACTATCTTGGATAGTGCGAGTATGTACATATGTGTATGTGTGTGCATGTGTGTGTGTGTGCATGTATGTATGTATTTGCCATTGGTCAATCTCTGTTACTGTAAAGGCTGTGGAAATGTCTTGCCAATAGATGTCAGCAGAGGGCTTAGCACATGTAGATTTTTCATGCACACTTTTATATGCCCAAATTAAGGGAGGTGTAAATTAGAAATGCAACAAAGATGATTATGGAACTGGAGGCTAAAGCATACAATAAACAGTTTCAGGAATTAGGTATGTCCAGTCTAATGAAGAGGACTAGGGGTGACATGATAGCAGTCTTCCAGTACTTGAGGAACTGTCACAGAGAAAAGGGGGTCAACCTATTCTCCAAAACACCTGAGGTTAGGACAAGAAGTAATGAATGGAAGATTATCAGATTATCTAGAATGAAGGAGAAATTTCCTGACAGAACAATTAAACAGTGGAATGGTTGTGATGCTCCATCATTGGAGGTTTAGGAATAGATGGGACAGTCATTTGTCTAGAATGATATAGGGTCCCCTGCTTGTGTAGGGGGTTGGACTAGAAGATTTCCAAGGTCCCTTCAACTCTGTTATTCTGTATTTTATAATGCCCAGACTGAGGGCTAAACAAAGACAATCAGGGTGTGCTATGAGGTCATGCTTAAGATTTGCTTCTTACCTAGCAGTCACATTTTTGTAGGCTGAAAGTGCTTGGTATAACCCAGGGACGTCAAACTTACATTGTCACGGTAGCATCATGTGACGTATTGGGACTTTTTCTCCCTTTGCTAAACAGGGCATGGCCGTGGCCAGCACATGGTGCATCTGGCCTGCGGGCTGAACATTTGACAGCCCTGATATAAACATGGTGCTTATATGAGAATAAAAGCCAACACAATTAACAATATAAAATCAGTGTTGTGGCCAGCTCTGACTCAGAGACGTCTGAGACAGAGAAGCCTGCACTAGAGAATGGTTATATCTCAGCCTGAAAAACTTGAAGCTCTCCATCACTTGAGGCTGATTCTGTCAACAAGGAGCAGTGGCCTCTTCTCTCAGAGGATGAGGAATAAGAGCTGGAAAGACCACCCAAACCCAGAGAGTACCATGTACAACATAGAATACCACACTCAGTGTGTCTCCTTGCATGCCAAGAGTATTCTCAACCAGAGGTGGTATTCAGCAGGTTCAGACCAGTTCTGGAGAACCGGTAGTGGAAATTTTGAGTAGTTCGGAGAACTGGCAAATTCCACCTCTGACTGGCCCCACCCCCTTCTATTCTCTGCCTCCCGAGTCCCAGCTGATCGGGGAGGGAATGGGGATTCTGCAGGAACCTTCTCCTGCCACTTCCACCAAGCCACACCCACAGAACTGGGAGTAAAAAAAATTGAATTCCCACCACTGTTCTCAGCCTTGATTGGCTTCATCAGCGTGGGCTCTAGCAATGAACAACTGGCTCCCTTTGTTAGGAGAATCTGCTCTAGTAATTGGAACCAGTATATCCTGCATGCTGAGCAATTGCCTGTATAAACCTGGTAAAAAAAAGAAGATGGTGAGATTCTAGAAAGGCTGCAGAGAAGAGCAACAAAGATGACAAGAGGTCTGGGGCTAAACCATATGATGAATGGCTAAGAAAATTAGGGATGTTTAGCCTAATGAAGAGAAGGCTTAAGGCTTAGATGTGATAGCCATCTTCCAATATCTGAAGGGCTGTCCCAAGGAAGAGATGGTTGATTCATTATTCTCCATAGCAATTGAGGGTAGGACAAGAAGCAATGGATGAAAGCTCATCAGAGGGAGTCCCAACCTGGAACTAAGGAGGAATTTCATGACAGTGAGAATGATTAATTAATGGAACAGCTTCTCTCTCGGAGTTGTAGATGCTCCATTGCTGGAGGTATTCAAGAAAAGATTGGACAACATTTTGTCTGGGTTGGTAATAATGGGGAACCTGGGTAGAACCAGAAGACCTCCAAGGCTCGTTCTACCCTGTGGTTCCATGAAACTCTGGCTTTTGGACCTGGACTGGCTGATGACCTACAGCAACTCTATCACTTCCAGACTGTGCTCTGACAACACTTCTGCCTGCTGCTTGGAACTCTGCTTACTAGAGCCTTGTTTCTAAAAGTACTATTAAAGCATTGAACTGTTCTCTTTCGTATGAGCGAGTATGGCAGGCTTGGAAACTGTATTCCTTTGTCTAAGAGTATGTGTCAGGCCTGGGCAGCCTTTCTAAGGCCAGGAATAACCCTACCCTTATTCTGTTCTTTTTGTGTGTGTGTGTATCTAGCCAGAGGTAGGACATTGATATAATAATGTAGAAGTAGGCTCTCTTCAATCACTCAGCCCCTGCTTACCTCCTCAATGGATTGCTGTAATGTGCTCTTTATGGGGCTGCCCTTAAAGAGCATCCACCAGCTTCAGCTGATGCAGTATATTGTGATGGAGGAAATTATGTGGACATAATGTTCTAGGATTCTCATTGCTCTAAGCACATTCCACAGTTTGATGTGATTGCCACAATTTAAGGCCTTTGTATAATCAACAAGGCAAATACTGAAAGTGTGTTTGTGTGTGTGTGTGTGTGTGTGTGTGTATCAGATGTTTAACTAGCCAGAGGTAGGACATTGATATAATAATATAGAAGTACGCTCTCTTCGATCACTCATCCCCTGCTTACCTCCTCAATGGATTGCTATAATGCACTCTATACTGGGCTGCCCTTAAAGAGTATCCACCAGCTTCAGCTGATGCAGTATATTGTGATGGAGGAAATTATGTGGACCCTAGGGACGACATACTACACCTCTGCTCCATGAGCTGCCTTGGTTGAAAGCTTGCTTCCAGGTCTAATGCAAGGACCTGTCTTTTGACTTTTAAAGCTCTTCATGGCATGGGGCCAGTGTATTTGAAGGACCACCTCTACCATCAGATACAGCAGAAGACATAAGTTTTGGATCCCATCTGCAAAGGGGTTACATCTGGTGGGACCTATGGTAACAGTTCTTTTCTACAGTAGCATCCACCCTGTGGATGAATCTGGCCCCATCTTGACATCTGTCATGCCCTTCAAAACATGATTTTGTAGCTTGGTGATATCAAGACAGTGGTGGGTTCCGGATCCCGTTGCAACTGGTACGGTGCAACAGGGCCAGGTGTTCACCACATGAATGCACGCAGTGCGTGCGCGTGCACACACAGCATGTGCATACATACTTACCACTTGTGACACTCCACAATGCCTCCGCGACACTCCAGCTGCTCAGCGGAACGTCACACAGGCGCCATACTCTCCGTGCTTGTGCGCAGAAGCCCCGAAAACTTCAAATACCAGTAAGAAGTGCAGGTGGGCAGTTGAGCCCTCTGGAGCATCATACCGGAACGGTACCTGGTGCTCCCGGCAGGCACTGGTACACCCGTACCGGGGCATACCAATCATAACCCACCACTGTATCAAGATAATAGTAAAGTAGTGAAGTGGCTGCATTGCCTTTAACACCAAATCTCTGCTGACCTGTTAATAGCAAGTAGTGATGGATGTTTTTAATTGTAGGCCATTTTTAATATTGCTTACTTTATGGTTTGTTTTATATTGTGCATTGCCCAGAATTACATCTTGTGAGATGGGTTGCTATATAAGTCTGGTGTAAATAAAAATAAAGACATAAAGTTAATAATGGGACATGTGCCCAGCTATCCTGTTCCTTATACAACTGCAGAGGTAACATACCTCTTTTTAATTTAGCTTTCTGCAATTTTACAGAACCTCATGAAAATGCAGAATGGAAGCTTTGGCTTAAGTGCAGTCTATATCCTGCACTTCTCATCAAGATTGAGTGAGTTGCTTGCTCCTGGGTGAAATCACATCCATTTTGCAGAAAATAAATTATCCATTTTAATTGTGTGAAGTTTTTTTAAAACCAATTATAATGTCATTTTCAGGGCACTGAAAGGAAGGTTAAAAAAGTATAAATTAATAAATGAGATGTAATAAATAGTATTTAATTTCTTCCGTTAAAATAGATATAGACGGAAAATATACAAACTGAACAGAAGTTGCCATGATTAAAAAAATATCCTACATAAAAAGAACATAAACATTGCATAAATCTTGATAAATTAGTCAGGCTCACTGTTCTCTGAGGTTATTGTTAGTTGTTTTCCTGCAGATGTTTATTGCAAGGCAATACTAGTGAATGGAAGAATGAAATTTGCAGGAGCCTGGCATTCTGATAAAACAGCCCTCAATAGAGAATTAGACGTAGACTTCACATTGATTATGTGCCATTACATCAGTTATCAGTGGTGGGTTTCTATTTTTTTTACTACTGGTTTGCTCGTGCGAGCTCACGGGCGATGCTTCTGCACATGTGCAGAAGAGTCTGGGAAGGTGGGCAAAGACTCCCAGCACCGCCACTACCTGTTCGCCCGATCCAGGCCAAACCAGGAGCAACCAACCTCTGATCAGTATTGATTCTTAGCAATCACACAGATATTCTTCATGGCAATCTGTCCCTCACCTGGTCTTTCAGGTCTTCCATGAAAGTAATGACAACTTGCTAACATCTTGAGTGGTAGAAGGGAGTGGGATTTGCTCTCTGTATATTTGCAAGTGGTTTGCACAGTGTTAGTGGGAATGTTGTTTTCTTCCTGGCAGTTCCTTGATTAAGCTATTGTTTACTGCTTGATTGTTGGTCTGATATTAATCCCTGTTTATCTGAGTGTTGACTGGCATCAAGTGACATCAGCTGAAGGGTTTCTTATGTTGCAAGAGAGGCAGTGATGGATTCTGCATCCCACTGCAACTGGTACGCTGCAACGGGACCCGGCATCCACCACATGAATGCCTGGAGCAAGCACACAGAATGTGCATGCATACTTACCACCCGTGACACTCCAGCTGCTTGGCGGAGCATTGCCCAGGTGCCGTACGTTCCATGCACATGCGCAGAAGCCCTGATTGGCTCAAATACAGGTAAGGAGGGTGGGTGGGTGGGCCCTCCAGAGCACTGTACTGGAACAGTACCTGGTGCTCCCAGTAGGCACCGATACACCTGTACCAGGCGTACCAATCGTATCCCACCACTGAAGAGAGGTCATAAATAAATAAAAAAAACTGCCAAGCTTTCATTCACCTGTTTGGTTTTTTTTTTGTTTTTTTTTTTGCTATTTCCTCCAAATCCAATCTTCATTCTATTATTGCCAGTGAGAAAATTTGAGCTAGTATCCCTGGAATCTCTGGAGTTCTCCAGCTTAAATTTTATTAGGCATCCATCCGATTGAAGATCTTTCATGATTTTATAAATGTTTGTTTCTGGGAAATGATTTATGGTGAAGAGGAATATATCCTATAGGACAGAGACAGACCATTTGGGAGTCCCCAAATGTTGCTAAATTAGAACTCCCTGAATTTTCCAATGTTGGCTGATAGAAATCTCAGGGGTTGCCACAAAGAAGAGGGAGTCAAGCTATTCCCCAAAGCATCTGAGGGTAGAACAAGAAGCAGTGGGTGTAAACTAATCAGGGAGAGAAGCAACTTAGAACTGAGGACAAATTTCCTGACAGTTAATCAGTGGAACAGCTTGCCTCCAGAAGTTGTGAATGCCCCAACACTGGAAGAAGATGTTGGATAACCATTTGTCTGAAACGATATAGGGTTTCCTGCCTAGGCAGGGGGTTGGACTAGAAGACCTCCAAAGTCCTTTCCAACTCTGCTATTGTATTGTATTGTAAGTTGAAAATCAGCAAATATCTGGAGGGCTTCATCCACTGATACAGGATGTGAATTGAAGAATGGTAGATGTACACAGAGTTTGGCTGCTGCTGGTTTGGACCAGTTCAGGCAAATCGGTAGTTCCGACCAGTGGCTGGGCCCACCCACCTGCCCCGGTGCTATCCTGTCCTATATAATCACCATTTTTTTGATGCTGCACACATGTGCAGATGGCATGCATGCTCACATTTTTGGTTCTGGGTGAACCGGTTGTTATAGTATGTGATGCCCACCTCTGGATGAACCACCCTTTGGTTTTATATGTGTACTTTGAAGTTTGAGGGCAAGATGTCTTTGTTCTTCATTCGCTCTTCACAAGAAAGGTGTTATGCAAATTTTGTGGAACAAAATCCTTCAGAGTGATGCAATTACGTAAATTTAACCTATTTGCATATGATTCATCTTTACTTGTGCCATGATGACAAAGGTACTGCATGCCACCAGCTTATTCCACAACTGTTTCTCAGCTTATTTTGGGGGGCAAAGCATCTTCAAACTTCTATTTCAGAAAAAATAAAAGATGATAATAATGCTAGAGTCCCAGGAAGCCAGCAGCTTTACCATATGCTGGCACAGTGAAACAATTAGGTTGAAGGTCCCCAAATTATGTCTTAGGTAGTAAAACATTCCAGGTAATCAAACATAAGAGAGGGCTGCACACTAACTGTTTTCCGTGCCTAATCAAACTACATGTTAGATTAATGTCTAGTGCAGGTGATTGTATAGAAGCTGGAGAGTCCATGCCTATTTCTTCCAACAGCTCTAAAATAAGATGAATTACCAGGTAAGAAGATGAGACAATCAACCTTCCAACTCTGCTCTGAGTTGGAAATTAATGCCATAGACCAGGAGCATCAAACTTGATTTCATTGAGGGCTGCATCAGGGTTGTGTTTGATCTCGGAAGGCCAGGCTGGGCGTGGCCAGGCTGGGCGTGGCCAGCTTGATGTCACTCGTGTTGGGGCACCTGTGGTGGCCCAAGTGTTCTCCCAGCGAAAATGGGCTCATGAGCAATGTTTTCAGTTGGGATGGCCTCCTTCAACCCTCTGCCAGCAAAAGTAGAGCCCACCCGAGCTCTGTTTTTGACTGGGATGGCCTCCTACAACCCTTTGCCAGTGAAAACGGAGCCCAGGAGGGCTGCGCGTGGCCCTCCTGAGCTCCATTTTCACTGGTAGAGGCACTGCAGGACGGTCCTTTGCTGTTTCCAGGGTGGCACCACAGGCCAGATTTAAGCACCCCGCAGGCCACATCCAGTCTGCGGGCCTTGAGTTTGACACCCCTGCCATAGACTGTGATGCCAAAAATACATACCCACATATTGGGCACACATTTTTAATTTCAGTCTTTGAATTCAATACAGCCTTCCAATTCTCCTATATGTTTTCCCCTAGAACTGGCATCTGATAAACAGCTTCCTTCTGATTGGAGGGGGAATTGTAAGGTTACAAATGCTACAGGA